>NC_084480.1:267826066-268158566 GCF_030035675.1 Rhineura floridana | reverse complement strand
GCTTCTGGACCAACCTCAAGGACAGCCCCACATATAGCGCATTACAGTAATCCAGCCTGGTGGTTACCAGTGCGTGGACAAGAGTGGTCAGGCTATTACAGTCCAGAAATGACCGCAGCTATCTTACCACTCCTAGCCACTGAGGCCACCTGGGCCTCTAGCAACAAAGATGGATCCAGGAGCACTCCCAGGCTACAGACCTGCTGTTTCAGAGGAAGTATGACTCCATCCAAAGCAGGCAACTGACCAATTATCCAAACTTGGAACCACCAACCCACAGCACCTCCATCTTGCTAGGATTCAGACTCAGTTTATTGGCCCTCATCCAGTCCACCACTGAGTCCAGGCACCAGTCCAGGGCTTGCATGGACTCTCCCAATTCTGATGTTACAGAGAAACTTCTAAAATATTTTTTTATGTAAAATACATATTTTGTGTGTGCGATTTTTCTGGACCAAAACTGCATTGGAAATTCTGGAGAAGTGTGTAATCTGACAATAACTGCATTTCAGTCTTCAAGCAAGTTTGGAAGCATTACATCAGTTTGGTCCACTGCAACAAGTCGACTGAATGAATTCCTTCTCCTTCCCTGTATTTGATATGTGTAATAAATTTGAGAAGTAAGAACATGTAAACTTTAGAGTAGTTCAAGTGATTAAGGTTAGGAATGGTTCTCTTTTGTTGTGGTGATTTTTGCACTGGACTGAATGGCACAAATGGGATCATCAGACTCAATGGCAACTACCTGCATGGAAGCAGCATTCCTTTAGGAAATCTTTGCATGTGTGCCCTCAGATTTCATAATGCAGCTTTATGTCTCTAGGAGACGTAATCTCTGCATTATTACCATAATTAGTTTGCCCTGGCTGGGGAAAAAATATGATTAGTCAAAATGAAAGAACACGTCGCTAATTAAATATAATCAACATAGAACGGCTTCTTAAAGTCTCACTAACTTTCATATTTGTTCCATGTTCTGTTGAAAAAGTGGGTATCACCAGTGAAATCCCTTTTATATAACACAGATCCAAATATCAGTCAAATGAATAGTTCACTATAGCTTAGATATTTGGCTTACAACATTTAGATAAACAGAAGTAAAGCCTTTCCTTTACTGAGTCTGTATTTTCTATAAATCAAAGTTCATTTGGCTTTTAATAAGGTCCAGTTGAGGAATTAAAGGATGGCTTAGACTTTATGTATCAGACTTACAGAACACAATTAAAAATGAAACAAAAGGAACTTATATTGCTGCCTGTAGGCTAGAATTTTCTGTTTTATAAGCCAAGAGGAACACATGTCCGATGGTAAAATTCAACCTTTCCACTAGTGGATAGTTGCAGCCCAGGGGTGAAATAAGACACAGACACAATATATATTTGGGTTAAATAACGGGCCACTTTATTAACCAAATTCACATTGTATAATGAACCTGCAGAGGGGAACATAAGTGCGGGATTCTTCTGGTGAGTCAGGCAAAGCCTGCTTGCAGCTATTGGGGCGATTCAACCCCTGCCAGGCAAGGGGCTGCCAATCTGCCAACCCCTTGCCCTGACCACACCCATAGGGTGTGTAGGAAGGCCAACCTGCGTCACCGCCTGCCCCCAGTGCCCTGAAACTCTGAGTGGATGAGACATGTTGGCCCCAAAGGCGACCCGTATCCTGCCCTCAGACCGTATAACCCGGAGCTGCAGGCCTCCGGAACCGCCAATTACCTCCAAAGGTGCCTAAAGGTGTCACCTAGCTGCCCCTCACCTTTAACCTTTCCCGCACTTCCTTGCCACCAAAGAGGGGACAAACCTCAGTTTAGTCCCAACTTACCCCACAGCTGAGCAACTCACGTAAACCCCCCTGCAGGTCCCCCAAAAGGATGTCATTACCCATATCTGTCATATGGACTCCATCTGACCTATATAGTTCTAACCTACTGTGTCTTATCTCTGGATGGTGTATGACTGACCCACCAGAGCCCAAAAGAGCCAGCCTGAGCTGCCTATTGACTTTCTTACGGGTCCTATTTATGCCCCTAGGGTCACCTATGCAATTCCACTGCCTACGGGGTAAAATATCAGACCACACCAAGTGCACTCCCGGCCAGCGTCCTTCGATGGCCTGGAAGTCAGCACACACCTGCTGAATAAGAGCCCTGCCTCTCAGCATCCCCAGGTCATTACCGCCCAGGTGAATGACCAAAAACTGTTGTACCTCACGAACCACTGCAGAACAGAAAAGCGTAGGAAGGAGCCCGTCCCATCGCATCCCTCGGCGGCCCAGCCACTGCACTGTGGCCCACTGGCTAAGCCCCAGCTGTGTGCCAACACGTGAGTTCGCCGCCCTGCGGCCTGCCCAAAAGACCATACTATGGCCGCAAAGAAGGATGCACGCTCTTCCGTCTCCCCTCCAGTGGCCTGCCAAAACAAACAGTAGAACTTGTAAAAACAATAACAAAACTTCAAGGCTGAGTGTTTTGAATCCCTTGGAATGGCCTAACAAGACCTATAAGCATTGGAACGCCACCACCCCAGTGCCTGCTGTTGCTCTTGTGAAAAGCCCAGGCATGCGGCTGTAGAAGCCGCACCAATACGGAAGGAGTGAGTCCTGAATAACCGAGGGTCAAGCCCCAAATTAGCAAGGGCCATCCTAGTCAATGCCCAGAATTGGAATTTAGAGAGGGGTGTGCCATCCTGATGAATGAAAAGATATCCAGGTTGTTGGCCCCTCATGGCCACGAAAATCCGCAAGGCAGCCACTGGGCAAATGCCACTATTCAGTGTCGGAGAAAGCAAAACCACCCGTCCCTTCCTACGCTGGTCAGTCTTTGACCATCATAGTCGTAGTAGGGCCTGCTCATTCCACCAACTGAGGTCAGATATCAACAGAGCCCGGAAGGAAGAATCAGCTTTGGACCCGGCCACCACCTCGCTGATCCGGAATGCTCCAAAGAAAAGTGTGAGTGTGGTAGCATGGAATAACCGCGCCTCAAAAGTGGAAGCGCATAGAACCTCCCACTGCAGCTGAAGTCCCTGAAGAACTGGGTGAATAGGGGAGCGGGCATCCGGAGCCACGATGTGCCCCCGGGTCCAACCTTCCAACATGCTACGTATGCGGAAGTCATTCAAGAAATCCTGAAATCCCCGAGACTTGGCTAAAAAGGAAAGGCCGGAAAGCTTACCTCTAATAGTCTTGACACAAGGCCCTTCCTCCTGCCTTCTACACAAAACTCAATGAGGTGTTCCACTGGGACTGGCCATTGCTGTACATATCCCCTTTCAGCCCTGAAAGCCAAAAGCTCCCTACCTGATCTTTGGTAGCTGGCCATAGTGCTGGGCGCAATGGATAGGCTTATTGCCTGTTCAGATTCAAGATGCCAATCTCCCATAGTTCTGGTGGTACCACGTCTGGCTGAGCCCTGGCCCACGGTGCCAGCTGTCGAAATCTCTCCATCTGGTTCCGTGACAGAGCATCAGCAATACTATTATCAATACCAGGGACGTGGCGTGCCAGGAACAATATATTAAATTGGAGACGGTGTAAAACAAAGGTGCGCACTAGGTGCATGACCCTAGGATTCCTTGATGACAACGAATTGATAACGTGCACCGTGGCCAAGTTATCGCACCAAAAATGGACTGTGGTATCCTGAAACCTATCCAGCCAAAGATACACTGCTGCCACTATTGGAAAGAATTCCAGGAGGGTCAAATCCCTAACTAAACCCTCTTGTACCCAGGTCTGTGGCCAGCTACCACGGCACCATAATTCATTTAAAATAACCCCAAATCCAAAAGACCCAGAAGCATCTGAGTGCACCTGCAGTTCAGCCTCTGGGAGGCGGTCCTGCCTCCAAAAAGAAACCCCATTAAACTCCTGCAAAAACATAGACCAGACTGTCAGGTCTGCTTTGAGGGCTGCTGAAACCCTAACATGGTGATGGGGATGAGATAGTCCTGACATAGCCTCATATACCCGTCGAAGGAAGGCGCGCCCAGGTGCTACTACTCTGCAAGCAAAGTTCAATGAACTGGCTAGCTCTTGAAGAGAAAGCAGGGTTGCCTTTCTGGAGGCAAGAACTTGTGCTACCTTTCTTTTTAACAAGTCTAACTTCTCCAGTGGGAGCCTGCAGCATTGGGCCAAAGTATCTATTTCAATGCCTAAAAAAGTAATAATAGGGGATGGGCCCTCAGTTTTTTCTTCCACCAGCGGGACTCCTAGGTCTTCAGATAACCCAGCGAAGTGATCCATAAGATCCTTACAATCACCAGTGTATGCACGGCCAGCAAACAGAAAATCATCTAAATAATGAATCACTGATTTACAACCAGACCGCCTCCTGACAGCCCATTCCAGGAAAGAACTGAAACGCTCAAATACTGAGCAAGAAATCGAACAGCCCATGGGCAATGCTCGGTCCACATAAAATTTGTTCGCAAAAGCAAACCCTAACAATTCAAAATCCTCAGGATGGACAGGGATGAGGCGGAATGCTGATTTTATATCACATTTCCCCATCAGGGCACCCGTCCCACAGCCCCTGACCATGGTAACTGCACAGTCAAATGGGGTGTAGCGCACCGAACAGAGGTGATGTGGGATAAAATCATATACTGACCGGCCGTGGGGATAGGAGAGATGATGGATTAGACGGAACTCACCAGGTGTTTTCTTTGGAACAATGCCCAGAGGAGAGACACATAGGGAGGCAGTGGGTGGTAAAGGGAAGGGGCCTAAAACCCTGCCAGCCTTCCTTTCCTAGTCTATCTTCTCCTGGACTACCTGTTCCATGCCCAAGACAGACTTAAGGTTCTTGGACCAGAATGCGCGCCTAGGTCCAGTGTAAGGGATCCGAAACCCCAAAGTAAAACCTTCCAAGAGAAACTGAGCATCTTTAACTGAGGGGTAAAACTCCAACAAATGCCGTAACTCTGGCAACTTAACTGGGCTGGGGCCCTTTTCCGTGAGTTGCCCCTTGAGGCCCTTGCCTCCTGGGGCCGGGGGGATCTCCATTCCCACCCCTAAAGAAACGTCTCCTGGGGCAGGCAGTGCAGGCATGTTGTCCGCCACACATAGAACACTCGTGCCTAAACCGGCATGAGCTGCGACTGCAGGAACCACGGGAGCTGAAGTCCCAGCAGAGCAGGAGGGATTGAACCCCCTGGCCCGCGGTCCCGCGGGCAAGGGGGAATGGTGATTGCCTGGTCAGAAGGTGGCCACTATCGGTTCTGTCACCGGGTGATGGCCTCGAATGAGACATGAACTGTAACCACAGGTCAGCCTCCTTCTTGTCCCAGGGGAGGGAAGTGTCATATGCAGCCCTCATACGAAAAGCTTCATCGTATGAAAGCCAAGCCACACCCTGGAACTCTGTGTATGCTCTATAAATGATGTCAAGATATTTAATCATGACAGAGCACTTCTGTGGCTGCTTTTGCAAGACTACCCCCAGGTAAGTCAAGAAAGCAGGAAGCCAGTTGGCCCAATTACGTTCTACCCTGCGCCTTTTAGGCTTGTCCCCTTCCGTGTCTTCCCCTTTCTCCTTTTCTTTCCTCACAGGCTCCCTATACAACAGGGAAAATAGATCGATGTAGTCACCTGTCCATATCCTTTCCCTTGTTGCCGGCAGCAAGTGAAACCCTAAGGGGGCAGAAGTCTCTCCAAAAGGAAGAGCTCCTTCACTAATATGCCCCAGGGGGTCAGTTGAAGTCGCCATTGGGTTAACACCAGATGGAGGAGAGGGACGCGGGAAAACTGATTCCCCTGCCGCAGTTTCAATCGGTGAGGATCCCCACACCTGGTCACAAGCCTGTAGTGAGGTGGGTTGCTGGCCTTGATAGCCCACCCCTGTGGGTTCCGATACAGCCTGTCCCTCATCCAGAGCCCCAACCGGTGCTGAGAATGGCCAAGCCTGCCCTGGCCCCCAATATGGGTAACCCCATGTAGGCCAACCCCACGCGGGACCTGGTCCTTGTGAGCTGGCCTTGGCACACTCACCTGAGCTATCCCCAGATCCAGCATCCCGCGACGACCGTTGAGTCGTAGCCGCTGCTTGGTCAGAATTAGTTGCCACCCCAGCCAGCCTGCTGGGCCCCACCTCGAGGGCATCCAAACGAGCTAGAATCAAATTCAAAGCATGGTTAGTGTCATCCGCAGCAGAAACCAAATGGTCACTGACTACTGAGTTCGGCTGTTGTTGACCCTTCCCCTTAACCCGCTTAGCAAGGGGATTAGCCGGAATAGCAGCCACCTAATCAAGGGTGGCTCACGGAGAGGAAGATACCAGGGGTGTGTGGACGGTAACAGCGGGGGTCGCATTTTGCTGGCGCCTGCCCGTAAACTGTTTAGCATAGGGGTTGTGGGCCACGGCAGCAGCCACCCGAATGGCGGTGGTTTGGTGAGAGGAAGAGGCCGTGGCGGTATGGGCATTAGATTCCACGCTGGACATCTGTGGACCCCTCCCCCTAGCCCGCTTTGCAGGGGGGATGTGAGCTGTGGCAGCAACTAAATGATCAGTGGCAGGACGCCGTGAGGGATCCCCTTCCAATGCTTCCAGGCGTGCCAGGATGGCAGCCCAAGGTGGCTCTTCATCCCCTGCACTGGCAGCCCTGGGAGGGGGCACCATGACATCCCCTCTAGGTGCCCTGCCCTTTCCCTTCGCCCCCCCTGCCCTTTTTTAGGTGGCATTATTGCGAAAGCGCTCTGCCTAGGCCCAAAGCAGCCACGCAAGGCTACCAAGCCCACCCGAGGGGGGGGAACTGACCAAGAGGCCCAGAAAGAGGCCTACTCGAAGCTGGGCTATCTGTTGAATGCTCCCTAGTGGGGAGAAACGGCCGATAACCCCCCCTACTGGGTATGGGGACGGGCTGAAAGGCCTGGTAGATGGGCCTCGTGAAGGAGCAGGCGGGCCTCGTAAGAGGAAGGCCCGAGGCCGCAGCCTCCACCTGGCTAACGGCCTGAAAACTGGGCCAAGTGAAGGAGCGGGCCTCGTAAGGGATGGCGTCACGCCAGTCCTGGCGCGCCTACCCTTCCTTAACATGGCGGCTAGGGCTTCAATCCCGGGCCGCAAATCTCGCCCCGCGACGGTAAGTACCTTGTGGAGCAGGAGATAATGAAAATGTTTAAGAGAACCTGACAGCACAAAGTGTTTAATGGTCATGGCTGTATAAAATGACTAAACATTGATGTTAAAATATAGTAGACCTGACATTTTAACAAGAAAAAAATTAAACTACATTCTTTATTGGGAAGTACTGACATTTTCACCTCGTACGTTTAAAGAGCTTCCCACCGTAAAGTCACAAATTGTACTAGCCTAAGGAATAATAGGTTGGAGAATCCTTCAAGAGACAAACCATTCTGACATTTCCAAGAATTTGTATCTTGAAGCTGTGTCTGGCCTGCAGAAGAGCCCATTTATGCTTTGTGTGGTTTTTATTCACGGTGTTTACAGTGTATTTGCTTTGTATTCTCTGCTCATATATCAAATACCAATTTTATTTTGTACTTCCACCCACTGAGTTATCTCTGTATAACTGAATTGCACTTGGGAAATGCAAATGGGAATTGCTTACCAGTTACCTTCTTAGACTGAAGTTTTGAAAGCATGCCCTATTCTGCATCCCATACGATACTGTAACATTGCATTCCTCATGCAATGAGGAGGCATGGAGAAAGGCTACAAACCAGGAAATAGAAAGTCCATACACAGCTGTATCCACATGTTACAAGTCAGCTGAAAATTAAGCCTTCTTCGGTCCAGGATGGTTTCTAATGGAATAACCAGGAAAATATAAAACCCAATATGGCATAAGTCCGTACACAGTTGTACCCACTATAACAAATCCTGTGGCAAATGCCTGGGATTAATGAAACCATTCAGGATGGTTTCTAATGCAATACGTTTGGCACTGTCATGATGCCTTAGATGTGTGGTACACAAATTCTTATTAAATTTGCCCTAATTTGAAGTAGGCAATTAATAAGGAATCAAAGGGTTTAGTTTGACACTTAGATTGAAGCTTGAAAGAGGCCTTTTTAAGAAAAATGTATGATTTAAGCTGCAATCCATAACATGTCTACTCAGAAATAAGCTCCATTGGGTTCAATGGTACTTACTCCTAGATAAGTGTGAATTGGATTACAGCCTTAGTCAAGTCCATTACTTTTAATGAGTCTACTCTGAGTAGGACTAACACTGGATATACCCCACAGTGTTGCATATTATAAAAGGTAAACACGTAACAAGTGCAATACAAGCTCAAGTCCTGGTGGAGTCGTAGTCAACGTTTTATATTTAGCTTTTTGTCATTATGAATTTGATATACTTTGTGTGTGTGTGTGTGCGTGTGCGTGTGTGTGTGTGTATGTGTGTGTGTGTGAGAGAGAGAGAGAGAATATTGATTTATTTTTTTATTTTAGTATTTGCTTTTTTTAATTAATTGTTTTGTACTTATCAGCCACTTTGGAATATAAATATGAAAATCAAGATATATTAATAGGAAATGAAAAGAAAATGTACTAATACTAAAAACACTGAAAATCATCACTAAGACAGATGCAAGTTTACCGGCAACTGTGGTTCGATATCCTTATTGGTTATCTAACCATAATTAGAACAACTATGAGTTGTTCAGACATCATTGGGAAACAAACTAGGTAGCTCTGAAGCAAAAGTGGAAGCTGTTTCATCCCTGTCTCATGCATGAGGTTTTTGGGAATTACCTGCAGGAGAGTGCTCTTGCATTCATTCCCTGTTTGTGGGCTTCATAAAGGCATCTGGTTGCCTACTATGAGAATAGAATGTTGGCCTAGATAGGCTTTTGGTCTGATCTAGCAAGGCTCTTATGTTCGTAGGAGACAGGATGAGGAGCATATGAACCCAAGAATGATGCAGGCTCATTCCATAACACCTAAACCATGACTTAGTGTTACAGCTGAACCAGGCCAACAGCATTCACTGACAGCCCATTTTATATTTATTTATTTTGGGTATTTGTATGCCGTCCCATTGCATAAAGTTCTCTGGGTGGCTTACAGGAAAAACAATGTAAATATAAAATAAAACATAAAAGCATAAAATCAAAACTAAATAGATAAAACAAGAACAGAGGACACATCACTCACATACCATTAAAAACAGATTTGAAAGGTCCAGGCTACATATGTTTAGAAGACCAGGGTAAACAGAAAGGTCTTCACCTCATGCTGGAAAGACCACAAAAAGGGTGCCAGGTGAACCACCCTGGGAAGTCTGTTTCATAACCAGTGACACTACCAAAAAGTCCCACTCTCTGGTGGTTATCCCATTATTTCATTCAGTGGGTGCACCCAGCGTAGCATCTCCAAAGAGGATCTTAAGGTTCAAATAGGTAAATATGTGTGTGTGTGTGTGTGTGTTCTGTGCCTTCAAGTCGATTATGACTTATGGCGACCCTATGAATCGGCGATCTCCAGTAGCATCTGTTGTAAACCACCTTGCTCAGATCTTGTAAGTTCAGGTCTGTGGCTTCCTTTACTGAATCAATCCATCTCTTGTTTGGCCTTCCTCTTTTTCTACTCCCTTCTGTTTTTCCCAGCATTATTGTCTTTTCTAGTGAATCATGTCTTCTCGTTATATGTCCAAAGTATGATAACCTCAGTTTCATCATTTCAGCTTCTGGTGATAGTTCTGGTTTAATTTATTCTAACACTCAATTATTTGTCTTTTTTGCGGTCCATGGTAGGAGAAAAACTCTCCAACACCACATTTCAAATGCTTTGATTTTTCTCTTATCAGCTTCTTTCACTGTCCAACTTTCACATCCATACATAGAAATCAGGAATACCATGGTCTGAATGATCCTTAGTGTTCAGTGATACATCTTTTCATTTGAGGACCTTTTCTAGTTCTCTCGTAACTGCCCTCTCCAGTCCTAGCCTTCTTCTGATTTGACTGTTGTCTCCTTTTAGGTTAATGACTGTGCCAAGGTATTGATAATTCTTGACAAGTTCAATGTCCTCATTGTCAATTTTAAAGTTATGTAAATCTTCTGTTATCATTAGTCTTCTTGATGTTCAGCTGTAGCCCTGCTTTTGTACTTTCCTCTTTATCTTTCATCAACATTTGTTTCAGATCATAACTAGTTTCTGCTAGTAATATGGTATTGTCTGCATATCTTAAATTACTGTATTTATATTTCTCCCTCCAATTTTCACACCTTCATCTTGATCCAAACCAGCTTTCCATTATATGTTCTGCATACAGATTAAACAAATAGGGTGATAAAATACACCCTTGTCTCACACCCTTTGAACCAGTCAGTTTCTACATATTCTGTCCTTATAGTAGCCTCTTGTCCAGAGTATAGGTTGCACATCAGGATAATCAGATGCTGTGGCACCCCCATTTCTTTTAAAGCATTCCATAGTTATTTGTTGATCTACACAATCAAAGGCTTTGCTTCAATCCATAGCTCTTTTGGTTCTCTCTCAGCTAGGTTTAAGCCTCAGATGTGTTCCTTTTGATCTTTAAATTCTTCTGGGATGTTATTTAGATTGTATTTTGGCATTATGATTGTTTTGTTGTTCTTCTTTAGCTTTATTCTGATTTTCGATATTACCAGTTCATGATCTGTACCGCAGTCTGCTCCTGGTCTTGTTGTCGCAGAAAGTATGGAACTTCTCCATCTTCTGCTTCCAATTATATAATCAATTTGATTCCTTTACTGACCATTTGGTGATGTCCACATGTACAGTCATCTTTTCGGTTGTTCAAAAAATGTGTTTGCAAGAATCAGATTATTGGCTTCACAGAATTCAATAAGTCTCTCTCCTGCTTCATTTCTATTTCCTAAGCCCCATTTTCCCATAATTTCTAGTTCTTCTCTGTTCTCTGCTTTTGCATTCCAGTCCCCCATAATGATCAGAGCATCCTGTTTTGGTGTGTGATCAATTTATGTTTCTTTCTGTTTAAAATATCTCCATTTCCTCTTCTTCTGTGTTTGCTGTTGGAGCATAGACTTGTATGATGGTTATGTTAATAGCTTTCCCACTAAGTCTCATTGATATCACTCGCTCAGACCTTGCATTATAGCTTCTAATTGCTTTTGCTGCATTACTTCTCACTGTTTCTTCTTAATTTCTCATTTCCTGCATAAAATATTTTGTAGTTGCCTGACTGAAAGTGTCCCATTCCCATCCATTTTAATTCACTCACGCCAAGTATTGTAATATTGACACATTCCATTTCTTGCTTGACAATTTCTAACTTTCCCTGGTTCATGCTTCTTACATTCTGTGTTCCTATTGTGTATGTTGTACAACTCCGGATTCTCCTTACTGGTCTCAAGACATCATTTAGGGTTTTTCTATCTTCTTACAGTATTTACAGATTTAATGTCTCTCTCTCTCTCTCTCTCTCTCTCTCTCTCTCTCTCTCTCTCTATATATATATATATATACAGACAATTTTGAAAGAACAAACAGAACTTCACTCAAGCTTGCTCTTGATCCCGCTAAGGATTCCATTAATCACCTAAAAATATATGAACGTAATTGTGATTAACAAAACAGAGGCTTCCTTAGCTGCTAACATACATTACTAACAACCAATGCTGTTACCAAGGTGGCAGTTACAGAGCTTTGAGGATGGAATGCTCAGAGGGGCTTTATTTGCAGGAGCTAAATAATGCTTCTACTCTCCTCCTGGTTAAAGCCATGTGGTACCAATGTGTCCAGAGAGTATATCCAAAAGTTCTCCCTCTCAGTGCTGCTGGATCTGTTGGCATCTCTATAGCTGTTATAGAAACATCCAACAGGCTGTGGCCCTCAGTGTTGAAATATTTTGCAACTGGTTGCTCCACTATTTTTGTCAAGATTGCCGATTTGTGGTTTTTTAAATGTTTGCGTAGGTCACTTGCAGTTTTTCCTACGTAAGACATCCTGATCTTTTGCATTCGATTACATAAATTATATTGCAGGACCTGCAGGTTATGCTCTGTTTGATATAATATGTTTTGTCTGTCCTAGTGCTTTTGAAAGTAGCTGTCTCCCTGAGGTACACACAGGTGACACAGCATTTGGAGTGACAAGGATGAGACCCAGGATTGCTGATAGGTGGCTTAAGCACAGCTCTCACTAACAGTCTGTGTAAATTTGGAGGCTGGTGAAATGCTACAACAGGAGGCTTGTTGATGGTTCTAGCAAGATGTTCAGAGTTTGCTAGCAATGGGTAGCTCTCCCTGATTGCTCAGTGATAGTTAGGAGATGCTGGATGGAAATCTACCACAAATGGAATCCATTGTTCTTTGATACCTCATTATGATGGAAGATGTTTTCTTTGGACAGAATGGAGGCTCGGTGGATATTGCAATCAATAATATGGGAGGATATCCTCTCAGAAGAAGGTGTTCTTTAAGTTCACTGATCCTTCTCTGGTATTTATCCTCATTGTTGCAAGTAAGTTTGATTCTCAGAGCTAAGCTATACACAATGTTTTTCTTATATGCTTAGGATAGCAGGATTTCCAGTTAAGATAGGTTTGGGGATCAGTGCGTTTGCTGTAGAGATCAGTGGCTATTTTGTTGTTTTCAGTGGTGAGAAGGACATCAGGAAAAGGGATGTAGTGGATTATCATTTGTACTCTTAAATGTAAACTTGATAGATGGATGAATGGAGGTGATGTAATTTTTAAGTTGTTCTAAACTGTCTTTGTCCAGACCATAAAGATGTCATCAATGTATCACCACCATATAAGTGGCTTGTTAATGGCCTTTTTGAGGATCTCTTGTTCCAGTTTACCCATAAATAGATTCGCATATGATGGAGCTGCGCTAGTCCCCATAGCTGTACCTTGTAGTTGCAGGTAGTGTTTTCCACTGAATGTAAAGTTGTTGGACTAGTGTAGCTAAAATTGTGATAACTTCTGTTGGAGGATTGTTCATATCTCTGGTATTAAGGAACTCATTTAAAGCCTGAATCCCATCATTATCTTGGGAGAGGATCAATATGTTACTAGAAGGGTACCACTTTTAATATCTGGTAATCAAGGTAAAAACTCAGATGATCTCAAAGTGAGTTTTGGATTTACAGTATCTTGGCTAAATGGAAAAGAGAGAGCGAGAGAGGGAGAGAGAGAGAATATTTTTTACTTGAGACCCAATCCATCCAAACATCATTCCACCCTTCCTTTGTTTCACATTGTCCTGCAATGACCTATATATCAGTTCCTTATATTATAGCAACTGTCCAATGTTCAAATTCACCATATCAAAACTATTGCTATGATATAAGAAAGAAGATATGCCATGGAGGATTTCAGAACTAATTGGTGTTTTTTGGTTCTATTCAACAGAAGGAACTATTAAAGTTACTATTATGCCAGATTTGGCCCATCCAGAGATTCCGGCTCCATCTGCACTATATATTTAAAGCAGTATTATACCATGTTATGCTGTTGTGGCTTCCTGAATCCCAGGAATCCTGGGAACTGTTATTTGTTAATGGTGCTGAGAGTTGCAAGGAAAGCCCTATTCTCATAGAGCTACAGTTTGCAGAGTCTCTTGGAAGAGCTATTGATTGTTAAACTACTCTGGGAATTGTAGCTCTTCAAGTGGAATAGGAGTCTCTTTACAACTCTCAGCACCCTTAACAAATAACAGTTCCCAGGATTCTTTGGGAGATGTCATGACTGTTTAAAGGGTAACAATACCGCTTTAAATGTATAGTGCAGATGCAGGCTGCGTATTGCCTGCCAGTCACAGAAGCACGTGTTGCCTAAGAATGGAGCGAAGAGGAAAAAAGAAGTACTGTAAGAATAATTGTTCTTCTAATGTACTTTACACTTTTGTTCTTCTTCTGGATGCCTTTCTCTGGTAACCTTTTTTGGCTGACTGTAATGCTATAGATAGATAGAGAGATAGAGATCTCCACTGCCAAGTTGTTGGCAGCAGTGCAGCACCAGTCGTAGACAGGCAATTGATTTATAGTCAATTCATGTTTTCAACTATCTGTTTTCAAGTATTCATCTGTGTTTAATATTTAGTTCATCTTATTTGAAATTGTTGCAAAGTTAAGAAATTAATAATTTTAAACCAGTCCCTAACCAAATATCCAATATGCCCCCCCTCCTTTTTAAAGCATCTGTTAAAACACTATTAAAATACACTGCCAACTCTATCTTAGGTAGAGTTCTCCTGTAATATTTTAAAATGTTTTTCCTATATATCTGAGTCTTTTTTGAACACACATCAATTTACTTACTGCTTTAAATCACTTTGGCCCACACTTTGAGATGATTGGAAATATTTATTAGTATTTTAAGGTTAAAGTACTTAGTTACCTCATTACACAGCCAGATTTATAACAGCCAATGAAGTCATCCTTACAGCATAACTTTTGCATTCACTAAATGTGCTAGTATCCCATTATTTCTGCTTTCCAATTACACTTCTAGCTTATGGACCAATAACCTTTATCTGAAATGCCATATATTTAATTTATAACTACCAATAATGTTTAATGATCTTCTGATTAATATGGCAAAATTTAAGATGTATAGACATGAAATATGTATCAGCTGTAACAGGCAAAGAAATAACATTAAAAGAGCCAACGATTTGCTAATTGCTCCATAATATTTTTGTAGATAGCACTAAATCCTGTGTCCAGCTTTCACATTCATTCTAAGTGGCCTTTTGTAAAACTGCAGTATATGTACCAACATCATATCATTTCAGGATGTTTTTTCTAATTAACATATCTCTGCACTGTCTGGCTACTCTAACAATATATTATTGTTAGGGGTATCCGTAAAATACAGAAGAGCTCTGTGAACTGGGAATTGTTCAGCATTGGGATGCCAGGTCAGCAATGCAGCCCCCTCCCCATGCACTGGCCTACAAGCTGCTGCTGCCATGTTCACTGTGAAGCTCACTGGATGACCATGGGCTGCTCACTATCTTTTAGCCCAACTTACCTCACAGGATTGTAGAAGGATCATAAGGCGAAGAACCATGTATGACTGATATAAATGTAATTGTAATGGTCTCAGGTGGTGGCAGCACTTCATACCCCAGTTCTTCTACTGAGTCCTGAAAATATGAGGAAAGTGGGATTATTGCAGATTTGAAGATTTGGTTTATTTAACCAAATTGGGTGTTCTCCTACAACAGGGGTAAGGAAACTATGGCCCTCCAGATGTAATTGGACTACAACTTCCATCATATCTGACCATTGATCTTACTGACTGGGGCTGATAGGAATTGGAGTAATTTCCCCACTCCTGCCCCTCACCATGATTCCAGCCCTTCCTTGATGATTCCTCCTGAGTTTTTTATTTATTTATTTTTACATCTATATTCCACCTTTCCTCAAAGGAGCTCAAGGTGGTGTACATGGTTCTCCCTTTCCTCATGTTATCCTCATAACTAACCCTGTGAGGTAGGTTAGGCTGAGAGACAGTGACTGGCCCAAGTTCTCCCAGCAAGCTTCATGGCTTAGTGGGAATTTGAACCTGCGTCTTCCCAGTTCTAGTCCACAGTTTCCTTTTCAGAAGCTTCCCAATTTTGTCTTTCTTCCAGTTCAACCATATCCACCCATGGCTACAAGGAATCTTAGACCAGGTTGGGAAATTAGAATCAAGGACCTCCCATCAGATGCCTGTCTAACTCAAGCTTCCAACCCTGTGAGCCTGCATGTAGGGACTAGTTGCAACCTAATACTTTATTCTTACATTATTCAGCTCAAAAGTCCACAAATTTTGACTCAGTTTAGTAGTCAATTCTTATTTACTTATTTTATTTATTTTTGTTTATAAAATATTTATATATCACAATTTTATAAAAATATCAGAGTGGTTTATAACAGTTAAAATACAAGAACTATACAAACATTAAAACAGATCACCAGCTGACTGTTGCAGAACATGTGTTTCTTAACTGTGTGCATAAGCAAAGAAAAGTCTTCAGCAAATCCTTGAAAGTCAATACAGAAGGTGACTGCTAAATCTCTATTGGAAGAACATTCCACAGGAGTGGAACACTGAAGGCTCAGTTTCATGTTGATGTCAAATGTGCCTCCCTATCTTGAGGGACAACCAACAGCACTCCTACATATAATCTCAGTGATCAATCTGGTATAAGGGTTCAGGTGGCACCTAAGGCACCCTGAACCTAAGTTGTTCAGGGCTTTGTAAATTAAAACATCGACTTTGAACCTGGCTCAGTAGTAGATGGGTACCCAGTGCAGATATTGTAACAATCTTGGTGGCTATATGTCCCCATCAGCAGTCTAGCTGTTGCATCTTGCACCAGCTGGACCTTCCTGACCAGACCCAAGGGCAGCCCCACATAGTGCACGTTGCAGTAATACAGCCTCAAGTTTACCAATCATGGACTATAGTGGCTGTAGCTGATGAACTAGATGAAGCTAGTACAAGGTACTCTTAGCCACAGAGGACACTTGAGCCTCTAGTGACAAAGATATATCCAGGAATACCCCAAGTAGGGATGGGATCTGTTGGCTGGTGCCAGTTTGAAAGCATTCCATTGACTTAACTGGCCAGTAGCAATTTGAGTTCATCCTTTGTCCACTAGCCACTGCCTTTACCAATATGATTTTTCCCCTCGTAAAAAATATTAATATCAATATTTTAAAGGAAATATCAATAATTTCAAATATTGACATTTTGAAAGGAAATATTGATAAAATTATCATTCTTAATATTGATATTTTAGAGGCAGACTTAAAAAAAATCATTTTCAAAAACAGCCACAGAAAATTGCTACATAAAAATCCAATCTGCAGTTATAGAGAATAAGCAAATTAATACAAAATTTGGTACCAAATATGGATTGGGTGGAATTGTAGCATGTCCCAACCCCTAAGCTATGTACCTGCTCCTGCAGAGGTAGTGTGATTCCATCCAGAATGGGTAACTTGCCTTTTTTCCAGCCACATATTGTTGACACCAATACTGTATGTTCCCATTTGTCTTCTAGCATGCCCCCTGTGCCAGAAGATTTGGAGGGAGGGATGGTCATGTTTCTTCTGTTTACGCAGTGAAAGACCTTTCCAAATTCTGTACAATTCATTGAGAACTCATGGGACAGAAGGAGAGGTTATTTCTTTGCTGGGAGTCTGGGATAAGGTCAACTGCAGTTAGGGAGGGAGGGATTTGTTTGGAAGATAAAATATTATGATTCGAGGATCAAACTCATGCCATTTTACCAAGCAAATAAGAAGATAACATCAGACTGAATTATCATAAGACAACATGCAGCTGCTGTCACTGCAACACTACAAGAACATCATGTCGGCACAACATGGTAGGTCAACAATATTGTGATGTAAACAGCCACCATCAACAGATCCATAAAACCATTACACTGCATTTAAATGGATAGAAACAAAGCAAGGTGAGCGGCTTCAGAGAAGTCACCTTTGGACCACCCTATGGTGGCGTTTATGGCCCCACGGAGCCATTTATATCACCACCAATCTATACACTTTATATATGTCAGTTCAACTTGAAGGCACATAACAACAACAAAACCGCTACTGATGACAGAGAAAGCACCCAGAGAGAGAGGGGGGTGGGGTATAAAGGGGATCGCCATTTAGTGATAAGAGCTTTGGCACAATGGTCTGAAGTTAGGCATCAAAGTTGGTGAGTAATCAACTACTCACAGAACGGAAATGGGGATAGGTTAGAATTACGATGGTTTTAGCTTAATGTAAATACAATTTAGAAATGTGAGCAATAATGGGTCAAGTTGCTTTCATTAACTGTTATTCGAAGATTTTAACTGCTGACTTTATCTTATGTCAGGATGTTGAATCTGTGGCTCTTCAAATGTTATTGGACATCAACTCTCATCAGCCCCAGCCAGCATGCCCAACAGCCAGGGATAATAGGGCTTGTACTTCAACATCATCAGGAGGGACACAAGTCCCACATCCCTCCTTATGACTTCTTTTGTTTATCCTCTCCCCTCACCCCACTGCCCTGATTTATTAGACTGTGGACATTTTCATGACACAGCATAACATGGATGTAGTACTATGAAGAGAGGAGGCATTGATTTAAACTAGGCTGGACTTCATCACTGACTCTTGAAAATATGGCACAATCTAATCTGACCAATGCAGAGACATTAGAAGCATGCAGCAAGAGCCTGTAGTCACTTTTAAACCAAAAGCAAATGACCGCCCTGGAAGTTTCTGTTCTTCCAGAATGGTTGCAGTAAACTTTAAAGAAACAAATCTCATTTTGCTACTGCCATACAGAAGCAACCTCTTGTTGCTCTACTCTTTGGAGAATGAACTGAATCTTGAAATGAGAAAGTGCAATTGAAGAATAAGTAATATATTCACATTGGGAATAGAAATTTCAGGATCTCATTAGCATCAGAATCTCATCAAGCATTAAACTATTTATTTAAGCCGGTGCACAGTCATAGCAACGAGGCTGGTCTGTGTGAATCTGTGATCTTTGTTTCCTGTGCAACACAGATATTTATCAGACAGGCTGTTTCCGCCCATCATAGATCATTCTAGAGTTAATAGAATCTGAAGGGTTCCTCCCAATCCCACACAGTATGTTCTCTTTTTAGTGGATTTTAAATGACCAAAAGACAATAGATTATTTAGCCTACTGCCTAATTGCATTTATTCTAAAAAATTACAAAGAATGGCTTAAAGTGAATAGGTAATTCATGGCTGAATATCCTGAGAAGAGAAAAGAGAAAGGATACAGCCTTAATAAAATAATGGGATAAGTACAGGCAAAAGAGGTTGTGAACTACATAACCAAATAATCTGGTGAGAAGCAGAGGCTAACCAATAACAATTAGCCATATGACCAGCACTTTAGCCCCCTTCCAAAGTATCACTCAAGCTTTGTATCATATGAGCAGGGACCATGTGAACCAGAGAACTCAGGCAGAACAGCTGGAGGAGAGGGCTGCTGCCTCAGGAGACTGGCCTACTCTGCTTAATGGTAGGGCCCAGCCACCCCTGATAATTTGGTATATATTCAGAACCACACAAAGAGGAATAATTCCCAGCACTAAATGTAACTTAAATATGTTTATGTTTTTCAGTATACATAGTGTTTTACCTTTGTGTTCAGAAGCTGTTTTATCTTAATTGTATTTTATTTATGATGTATTTTATTTTTATGATGCTTAATGTTTTTGTTTGCCACCCTGGGCTCCTACTGGGAGGAAGGGCAGGATATAAATTTGATTGATTGATTGATAATAACAATAACAACAACAACTAGCCCCACTCTTGCCATTACATACACTGGTTGTAAATGCACTAGTTGCCAGATCAAAGTGTTTCCATTAGACACATCTGGAGGGGGAATGGGTTGATTTGTTGATCAGTTGTGAAATCTCTTTGAAGCTGTTTTTTTTTTTTTTTAAATGCACTCAAGCAGCTCCCACCAGGTTTTATAGTAAAAAATTGGTGGGGTTTGACTAGCATTGTGTGCTCCTGTTTTCAGACGAGAGAGGAGGAGACGCACTGGAACAGGCAGAACAGTGAGTGTGTTCTACCCTGTGACTTGCCTCACCAGTCCTGACATCTGCACATACAGCACAAATGTCCACAGCATGTCCAGTTATGCTGTGCATGCTGGAGGAGCAACAAGCCAGACTGCATGATGTTGGGGGCAGGGCTAGTCACTGTGGCCCCTGCAATTCATGGGTGAGACTTCTTATGGGGGCTTTAGATGTTGATATCATTGAATAGATTGGAACCTAACTGCACGACATATTCTGTTTTTAGTTCAGCACTTCAGTGCTCAACCAGATACTGGCGGTATCTGAAGGATACTGAAAGGGATGGGGAAGCTCCAGTCTGTAGGCTGGTCTTGGCCTGCCAGGAAGTCCAAAGCAGACCCTTGCAGAGAGCAGGAATTACTCCTCCACTCATCACCTATTGAGTGAAAATCCTGCTGGGTGCTGTCTTGTCAGCATGCTCCTTGTGGGTCAACTTTGGCAGGTGGGTAGGACCGCCCAGCTATCAATCATCCAATGTCATCACAATGTCATTGACAGGTGGGTGTCTTCACTCACCCATGAAAGTTGGCCCATTGGGTAGGGTGGGGAGATAAAGATCTGGCCCTACTGGGCCAAAAAGGTTCCCCACCCCTGCCATGTGGCATGAGGTATAACAATATTGCATATTGAATCGTGAACTAGCCCTACTGTTATCCACAGCATCCGTAGAGAGGTATGGAGGATCTGTAGAGGCTGAACAGTAATGAGGAGTTGCTGCATTTTATTAGGAGTGCTCTCAGTCCCTGAAGAAATCCTAGTATCTTCTTATTTTATATATACACTTAGCCCTTTTCAGGATGGCTGAGTAAATTTGACAGATAACATATAAAGTACCAATCCTGTAGACTATCACACAGCTTCTTTTATGTATCCTCAGACTACCATGTTATTTGATATAGTTATATAAACTGTCATCCCAATAGAACAAAAAGAAAATATCCCCAAATTATTACTGCCTTCTTTCTCAGAGAAAGGCAGGAAAAATAACAAAGGTCAAGGATGGGTTGTGGAAAACAAGACATGGTATGATCAGAGTAGTGCCAGAAAAGGTTGTGCAATGCTTTCAGAGTTATATTTGCATTTCTTTAAGATGTTCTGTTGGTTTTCTTTAGTCACTTGTTTTCAATGCTGATGAAGTATTCCCAGAAGTGACAGTGGTGTTTCCCTCTCCCTCTTCAAATGTATCTGGTTCTAACTGTTCCTGCCAGTGACCACACTTTCCATTTTGTTTGGGAGGAAAAGGAGATTTACTACTGAATTTGGTTTTTCCAAATGCTCATTGTTTGACAGATTGTAAACTCAACAAAATGTGTATTTAAAAGAAGGTGGAAAGAACATTTTTACATTTTTTTTTCATTTAACACTACCGCTTGTTTAGAAGTCTGGTAATATTTCTTCTTTTGGTTGACATTTTTATTTGGATTTATAGTCCATCTTATTCAAAAGGCTTAGCTTGGGTTAACAAAAATTTCCTTGGTCCATTTATCCTCAGAACACCGTTGTGAAGCAGTTTATGGTTATTTCATCATGGCACATACTGACCTGGTTTTCATTATCAAATTCTAGTTTAATAACCCATGATAGTCACAAGCGCTGTGGACCAACACACAGTTCCTTTGCTCTTCCCTTTGCATGAGCAGATGGAAAGACAGGACATAGAAGGAGATGGTCAGAAGATAAGCAGGAAACCAATAAACATTAAAAGGAGGGTGTAAAACAACTATTCTGAACTTTTTGTGTGCAGTATCATAAAGCTTGACCCTGATTCCTGCCAAATTATTGACATTCTTCATAAGAATGTGGCTAGTTTGGAAAATCTAGGATTTGTACCAGTTTAAAATGCAACAATCAGCATTGTGATTAAATGGCTTAGACTTGCATGCTTTGGTTCCTCAATTTACACCATTCCTTATCAACATCTACTAAATCAGGTTATTTGGCTTTCCAGATGTTGCTGAACTACAACTGCCGTCAGCCCCAGCAAGCACAGTCAATGGCCAGGAAAGAAGGAGCTGATGTTCAGCAACATTTGGAGGGCCAAAGGTTCCTCACATCTGTGCTAAATCATTAGGTTGGGCAGAGACAGTTTGCCTCTCAGTGACAGTTACCGGGAAGCAACAGTAGGACAGAGCTGGGCCTTGGTGAGGGCAGACCTTTGGTCTGATTCAGCAAGGGCTCTTCTTATGTTCTTACATAGAAGCCATGTTCACATACTTGGCCAAAATGTTGGAAAGGTAAGTTTTCCAAGGAAGCTCGCTCTTGGGTAGGGATGGGCGAATCTGACCATTTTAGATTCTCTCATATTCTCATTTTTCCAGCCTTTTCACTTCTTCATATTTCCACATCAGGTTGCAATTTATTTATTTTTATAGCTCCACGTGAAAATTTATCAGCATCCCTACAGGGGCATCTCAATCCTAAATAAATTGATATCCTTAACATTCAAGATTGCAGTGCAGATTTTGCTGATGGAAAAGATTTTGGATGAGGGAATGTTTCCTTTTCTACATTTTCTGAACAGGCAACAGAATGCTCAGTCGCATGCCCCCCCTTCTTTGGCCTGAGGGAATAGACCAAATGCATAAATGCATCCCACACCCCAAAGAAACAGATCACAGTGCACATAATTCCTGTTCATTCAATTAATCTGTGTTCACTGAACACGCATGTGAGGAAGCTAAAAGCAGGGACAAGCTTACATGTGTACAGTTTGTATGCACACAAGCTATGCTCTGACAGTGTAGCAAATGTGTGTCAGTTATAAGCAGGACCTCCCACCACAATCCCACTCCCCCCTGCATGTGTTTTCAGTAAACACAGACAAACCTTATGAACAGAGCTGCAGAGTGTATAATCAAAATGTCACAGCTTATATTTCATTTATTTGTGTGTATAATCATGCATATCCTGCCTCTTCCATCCAGGTAGGGTACTCAGAGCAGCTTACAGATACATTAGCACACCTAAATGGAGTGCTCTAACAGAAACATTAAAATCATAACTACACATACAGCAGTACAGTACAAAAATTAAACACCCCCCCCATGTATATGTATGTAGTGAGATGCTTCAGCTGATCTGAAGTTCTAAGCAATGTTCCAGGGATTTCTCAATTGCTTCATTGCATTTACAGTATTACAGGCCATATCATTACAGCGGCCTTCTGTTGAGGTATGTATTATAGCAGCCTGTTTACTGTAGTGTACTATACCGAGATAAACATCAACTCCTTCCAATTAGAGGGAGGAAATAGGTTAATGAGTGTAACCTATCTCTTCCACATGACCTTTTCATTGAACGTTCATCCTGATTTGTTTGCAAAGAGATTAGTTGATGATGGCTATTTAATGAACATCCATTCATATTTATTTGCGGGGAGGTCAGATGAGGTTATGTCAAGCAAGTGTTATCCTGCATTTTCCAGTGCATTTTCGCATCACTCTCTTGCAAAAGCTTCAATCATTTGGGGAAATGGGTTTGTGGTGTAAGATCTCCAAATCAACTTTAATTGTACAACCTAAATTTGCTGCTATGTGATTTAATCCCATCTGGAAATAGCGACAGCCAGAATATGCCCACAAGCTTAAGAATTATCATTGATTTCTCATTACTCTGACAGGAATCATTATTTAGAAAGAAGAATCCTTTTTTCTTTATTAGCTAGAAATGATAACCAGTAGGAAATTCTAGGTACATTTTAATTCTTTCTGCAACTGCCTTTGTTTTCCTGGAATGATCAGAGAAACATCTTTTCATGACACTACAGGTGCAAGTTATTCCATTTTAGAGTGGTCTACATGGAGTACGTAACCCTTCCCAGCTCTGTGATTCTTTTTGATCATCTAGAAATCTAAACCAAAAAATAAATAAATCAGTCTTTCATTACTTAGCTGGATTTGCAAGCATGAGTAAGGCATAAAAGATCCCTCTCCCCCGCCCCCCCCAATTCATTCCATTGATTTCTAAGCAGCATAAGGGAAAAACAAACACGTGCTCATGGCAGGGTAGGATTCTGCTATGTGAAATTGGGTTTAAATTGCTAGCTAAACACCATTGCAAGGATCAAAAGAGGCCTCAACAGGAACAGCAGCTCTGTTATTTAGAAATTTCCTTGCTTATAAACTTTAGACAAAACACTTTTTGTTTATTGATCTGAACATTTGAACAGGAAACAGTAGTTCAGGCACTAAAAAGCAACTTTTTCCTCCCCCAACATAAATTTTGCCATTGTGTGCTGATTGACAGCCATCCCACTGTCTATAAACAATCCACAAACCTCCCAAATTGACCATTCAGACCCTGCACTCAACATTTAAACACTGAGCAGTTTTGCGCTCAATAAAATTCCTTCTCATTTCACCCTAGGTTGCCATGTCTCTTCAAACACAGACAGAAAAGCAGCGCTCTGTGTCCAACAGATTTTAATTTTCATTCCTCATCCGTTCGTACAATGTAGACACAGTCAAACAAACCCTACCCACAGCCTAGCAACGTGTGGTTTAAACAGTCTATGTGTATGAGCTGCGGGGATGAAGGCCTGGACCTGTTCACACATGAATAAAGAAGATTAAGATTTCCTTTCAAAGACGTGAAGCTTTTTGACAGCCAGTGTCAACAGTGCTGTCTGCCTCTCAATGTGAAACAGTCTTCTATCACAGGTTCCCACAGGGAGGTCCTGCTTATTAGCATGCTTTACACTTCCATTCCTTGTCAGTGTTTAATTTAAGAATAAGGGTGCAAAGTTTTGCAAACTCTTACCCACAAAGAAAGGATAACTTACTAGAAACACTGAAAAGAAATATCAGCTAATACAAACACCTACTGAGTGTATTCTTAGAAGAGGATAATATGAGGGTAGAGAGGCACGAGAATGATGGGTACAGCTGTGTCTGTGTGTGGTGGGTTTTTTTAACCTAAACTACACCAGTCACTTTAGTGATAAAAGCAAATCTTTTACAGCAGGGTTTGCTCTGTGAAACACTAGCAATACAGACAATTGAATCCTAAACATATTTTTCCATGTCTATTAAATGTGTGGTCAAGACTGCAGACAAAATTATATATTTTAGCATAAATAGTGCTAGTTCGTAAAATATATTAACAAAGAAATGGACATGATCCAAGCCCCCTCCCCCCCCTTTCCCATGCAGAGGCAGAACAGAACTTCCATGTGTACTTGGAGAAAATATTTCTCTTTGGTGCCAGTCACATTGGGGTGGTATTTTGGAGCTCTCTGAATTGGAGACTGGGGGACTTTCAGAGGATGCAAGCAGCTGCCACTGAAAGGGAAGGAGGACCTGAAACAGCCCTAAGAATGGGAGGAACAGGGCACTTTGGATCCTGGCTTATGTATTATGTCAATCAATACATAGCCATTTTTAATTAATTACCTTTCAGTGTATTTCAGGATACAATACATGGTTATGCCTTGACAGTTCACTGCAAGCAAAGGGGGATGATTGCGGCCTATTGCCGAAATAAAACGCCGACACCGTTCATTGGGTTAAATCATGGGCCACTTTATTAAAACAGTCAATTATAACAAATGAACCTGCAGAGGGACCATAAGTGGGGGAGAATTATGCTGATCCAGGCGAAGCCTGCTTGCAGCTATAGGGCAACCAAACCTTGCCTGAGCCTGGGGCTGCCCTGTGCCAGGCCCCAGCTCCGGCCACACCCTGAAGATGTGTAGGGGGTCCAACCCGCATCACCGCCGTGAAACTCCGAGCGGATGAGGCACGTTGGCCCCAAAAGTGGCCCGTGTTCTGCCCCCCGGGCCGTATAGCCCTGAGCTGCAGCCCCCCGGACCGCCAATCACCCCCAAAGGTGCCTAAAGGTGTCACCTAGCTGCCCTTTTCCTTTTAACCTTTCCCCCACGCCTCCTTGACCAGTGACCATTAATTATTCAGCCAAAACAGACCAATCAGCCTATTAGCCCCCACAGGCACCCATGCTAACCCTTGACCCTCCCCTACAACCACAGTGTGGAGTAGGCAAAAGAAACCTGCCAGCAAAGCGAGGCAGGCAGGCCAAAAATTCCTAGTCGGCCCCGTAGCGACCAAATTAATCACATTGCAGCCAAGGGAGGGTCGGGCGGGTGCCGCCAATTTCCAGTGATGGTGGGTGGCTGGCAGCCCGGCCATAAATGGCCGTCTGCTGCCCCGCCCCCTTGCTGCGTGCACGCACGCCTCCCCAAAATGGCGGCTCGGCTTCGGCCGTGGCCGCAATCACGCCCCTTCGCCCGGTAGGTCCCGGGCGCGGAACGGGGTTGCGGCCTATTGCCGAAATAAAACGCCGACACCGTTCATTGGGTTAAATCATGGGCCACTTTATTAAAACAGTCAATTATAACAAATGAACCTGCAGAGGGACCATAAGTGGGGGAGAATTATACTGATCCAGGCGAAGCCTGCTTGCAGCTATAGGGCAACCAAACCTTGCCTGAGCCTGGGGCTGCCCTGTGCCAGGCCCCAGCTCCGGCCACACCCTGAAGATGTGTAGGGGGTCCAACCGGCATCACCGCCCCCCGGAGCCATGAAACTCCGAGCGGATGAGGCACGTTGGCCCCAAAAGTGGCCCGTGTTCTGCCCCCCGGGCCATATAGCCCTGAGCTGCAGGCCCCCGGACCTCCAATCACCCCCAAAGGTGCCTAAAGGTGTCACCTAGCTGCCCTTTTCCTTTTAACCTTTCCCCCACGCCTCCTTGCCACAAAAGGGGGACAAGCCTCTGCTTAGTCCCCCTTTTCCCCACACCCGATAAGAATCCGGTGCACACCCCTCTGCAGGTCCATCAGGAAGATGTCATTGCCCCCATCAGTCAAGTGCACTCCATCTGGCCTAAATAACTCCAGCCTATCGTGCTTGATCTCTGGGTGGTGTATTGTGGAACCCCCCAGGCCCTTGATGGCCCTCTGAATCTATTAACCTTCTTCCGAGCCTTGTCCATTCCCCGTGGGTCGCCAGCCCAATTCCACGTCCTGCGCGGCAGGATGTCAGACCATACCAAGTGCACCCCCGGCCAGCGCAGCGCAATGGCCTGGAGGTCACTACATGCCTGTTCGATTAGGGCCTTGCCCTTCAACAAACCCAGGTCGTTACCTCCCAGGTGTATGACCAGCACCTGGGGCACCTCCCAGTCAACAGCCAACTGGAACAAGGTAGGTAGGAGACCGTCCCAGCCACCGCACAGAGGCCCACTGACTGAGCCCCAGCTGCGTTCCAATGCGGGACTTCGCCGCCCTGCGTCCTGCCCAGAAAATCATACTGTGGCCACAGAGGAGGATGTTCACTGGCTCCGATCTTTCCCAGCAGCCTGCCAAAAATGACAACAATCGCCATTAGCCGCTAGGCTTGTGCATCTCCGTTAGTGGTCTAACATAAGTCTTATATGCCTCCGAGGACCACCTGCCCACTTCCTGTAGCTGCCCCTTGAAAAAACCCAGGTGGGCAGCGGTGGAGGCTGCTCCTATACGGAAGGAGTGTGTCCCGAACTTGCGGGCATCCACACCTAGCCTCTGGAGCGCTGCCTTTGTCACTGACCAAAACTGATACTTGGTGAGGGGCTGGAGGTCTCTGTGCCTGAATAGGTACCCTGGCTGTGGCCCACGGGCTGCCAAAAAGGAGTGTAGGGCCCTGACCGGGCAGAGCTCCTCCTGTTGGCATGGGGATAACACAATCAGACGACCCTTCTGGTGTTGGTCCGTCTTTGACTTCCTGAGCAGTAGGCGGACCCCTTCCATCCCCCAGCTGAGATCAGAAACCAGAAGGGCCCGGAGGCAGCTGCCCTTCTTGGATCCTGCCACCACCTCCCTTATTCAAAAGGCCCCAAAGAACAAGGTGAGGGCCGCAGCATGGTATAGCAGTACCTCAACGTGAGAAGAACATAGCACCCCCCACTGTCCCTGTAGACCCAGCAGTAGTTCTGGGGAAAAGGGGGAGCGGGCATCAGGTGTGTGAGGGCGCTCACGGGACCACCCCTCCAGCATCCGGCGGACCCTAAAGTCACCGGAGTAATCCTGAAAGCCCCGTGCTTTTCCTAGGAAGGATAGACCTGAGAGCTTACCTCTGATGGTCCTGACTGAAAGTCCCCTCCGCTTCCCCTCCACACTGAACTCCATAAGATGCTCCACGGGGATGGGCCACTCCTGGGTGTAGCCTCTGGACTCCCTGAAGCTTGCCAGGTCCCTACCTGCCCCTTGGTAGCTGGCCAAAGTGCTGGGTGCCACAGACAGGCTTATGGCCCATTCTGATTCGGTCCTCCAATCTCCCATAGCGCTGTTGGTACCACGTCCGGCTGAGCCTTCACCCACGGCGCCAGCTGGTGAAATCTCTCCATCTGGTTCCGTGATAGAGCATCAGCAATACTATTATCAATACCCGGGACATGGCGTGCAAGGAACTGTATGTTGTAGCGGAGACATTGGAGCACGAACACTCGAACCAGACGCATAACGTTGGGGTTTCTAGAGGACAGGGTGTTGATGACATGCACCATAGAGAGGTTGTCGCACCAAAAGTGGACTGAGGAATTGCCCAGCTTGTCGGGCCACAGGTGTACAGCCACAACAATGGGGAAGAACTCCAAAAAGGTCAGGTCTCTGGTTAGGCCAGACTGCGCCCAGCTCTGTGGCCAGCTGCCATGACACCATGAGTCATGGAAAATGACCCCAAAGCCGCAGGAACCTGAGGCGTCGGAGCAAACCTGTAGCTCTGCTTCCAACAGGCGATCCCTTCTCCATAATGAGACCCCATTGAATTCCCGCAGGAAGGTGGACCAAACTGTCAGGTCCTCCCGGAGGGCGGCCGTAACACGTGTGTGATGGTGGGGGCATGAGAGTCCCGCCATGGCATCGTACACGCACCGCAAGAATGCGCGCCTGGGTGATACCACCCTGCATGTGAAATTCATATGGCCTGCCAGCTGTTGAAGAGTGGCCAATGTCACCTTCTTTGCCCCAACCACCTCCGAGATTTTTCCCTTAAGGGCCACCAGCTTGTTCGGCGGGAGCCTGCAGCATTGGGCTACTGTATCAATCTCTATGCCTAGAAAAGTGAGGGTGGTGGACGGGCCCTCCGTTTTCTCAGCCGTGAGGGGAACACCCAGTTCCCCGGCCATCCCTGCGAACTGCTCCATAAATGCCTGACAGGCGCCCGAGTCTGCAGGGCCCGCAAACAGGAAGTCGTCCAAATAGTGCACCACTGATTGCCGGCCTCCCCGTCTCCTGACTGCCCACTCCAAGAAAGAATTGAAGCGCTCAAAAACCGAGCATGAGATGGAGCAGCCCATAGGCAATGCCCTATCCACATAGTATTTGCCCATGAAGGCAAAGCCTAACAGCTCGAAGTCCCCCGGGTGCACAGGGAGGAGACGGAAGGCTGATTTTATGTCACACTTTCCCATGAGGGTGCCGATCCCACAGTCCCTAACCATACGAACCGCACAGTCAAATGATGTGTAGCGTACAGAGCAGAGGTCTGATGGGATGAAGTCATTTACTGACCCGCCCTGGGGAAAAGACAGGTGGTGTATAAGGCGAAATTCGCCTGGTGCCCTCTTGGGAACGAGGCCCAGTGGGGAAACTCTGAGTGAAGGGATGGGTGGAGCCGTAAAGGGGCCCAGCACGCGGCCTGCCATGACCTCCTTTCCAATTTTTTCCCCAGCGACAGATTCCATGGCCACCACGGATTTGAGGTTGCGGGACATAAAGGGGTGCCTGGGACCTGAATAGGGGATTCGAAAGCCCTCTGTAAAGCCCTGGAGTAAAAACTGGGCATCTTGGACTCGAGGGTAAAGGCAGAGCAAGCGCTGGAGTTCAGGGAGTTTAACTGGACTGGGGCCCTTTTCCTTGAGCTGCGCTAGCAGCTCCTGGTCTCCTAGCGCCAGCTGGGTCCCTGTTTCCCCCTCTCAAGGAGTGCGGACTCCCGCATATTGCGCACTCGTGTCAGAACCTGCAGGGGTTACGACCACAGTGGCCTCAGGAGCTGAACTCCCAGCAGAGCAGGTGGGGTTGAACCCCCTGCCCCGCAGGCCCGCGGGAAGGAGCTGCTACAGCCTGGCGGGCCAAGAGGTGGCCACTGTCTGTTCTATCCCCGGCTATGGGCTTGGAGTGTGACATGAACTGTAGCCACAGGTCTGCTTCCTTTTTGTCCCAGGGGAGGGAAGTATCAAAGGCCGCCCTCATACGAAACGCCTCATCATAGGCGAGCCATGCTGCCCCCTGGAACTCAGAGTAGCCCCGATATACGATATCGAGGTATTTAATAAGAATGGGACTCCTCTGTGGCTGTTTCTGCACCACCACCCCCATGTATGTGAGAAATGCAGGCAACCAATTTGCCCAAGTAGGTTCTATGCGCCGCCTCTTGGGCTTGTCTGGTTCTGCCTCTTCGCCCTTCTCCTTCTCCTTCCTAACTGGCTCCCTGTATAGAAGTGAGAATAAGTCGACGTACTCCCCTTTCCATATTTTTTCCTTTGTAGCCAGCAGCAGGTGAAAGCCCAGTGGGGCTGACGTCTCCTCGAAAGGTATAGCCCCATCCCTAACTGAGCCCAGAGGGTCAGTGTCCTCTGCAGGAGGGGGTACAGGCCAGGAGGTCTGAGCCCCCACTCCCGTCACTGTCCCGGCAGAGGGCTGCCAGACCTGCTCACAGGCCAACCCCAGGGGAAGCTGTTGTTGTGGCGTGCTATGCCCAACCCCCATGGGGATCCCAGCTCGCCCATGCTGCTCGGTTTCCACTGGTGGGGAAAAGGGCCAGTATGGGAACCCCCATGGGGGCCAGCTCCACTGGGGCTGCCCCTGTTGTTGTGTTGCCCAGGGAGACTCACCCACTATGTTGTCTATTGAAGACCCATGTGTGAGCTGTGGTCCTGGGAATGCCTGTGAAGACAAAGCTGGTCCTGTTTCTGCTCCGGGCGCTCCTGCTGCTGCCCCGCTAGGCCCTGCCTCCAGCACGTCCAATCGCGCTAGGATATAAGTAATAGCCGCAGCATTAGCCCCGCCAACTGGACGTTGTACTTTTCCCCGGGGCCGCTTGGAGGGTGGTTCCTTTGTTTTCCCAGTTGCCGGCTGGGCTGAGCCCCTCTCCAGGGCTTCTAACCTAGCCAGTATAGCGGTCCATGGTATGCCTTCCCCCTGTCCCCCATCCCCTGCGGCTGTGGGTGGGCCTCTACCCTCTGCCCTGGGGGCTCTTCCCTTCCCTTTTGGCCCCCCTTGACCTTTTTTGGGTGGCATTCTGAGCTATGCCTCACAGCGCCCTCACAGCCCAGCTGGACAGTGTCCCTTGCTCCCTGCAGTCCCTTGCCAATGGGCCCTCCTGGCCACCTGGGTGTGCTAAATGGGGCTAGGACCCACTTCCTTTGTTATGGGGGGGTGAGTGGCAAATAACGTTCCCACAGGGGTCCCTTGGGTAGTAGTGAAAGAAAATAAAAATGCGGCCACAAGGCCGCCTCGCCTGAGATCCACTGCCGCCGCCACGCAGCTTCGCTTGGCTCTGCTGAAGGACCTCCCGAGGCCTAAGGCCCTCTCCGCTGCACCACCAGGTCCGCAGATGCCTCCCGCAGGCCTCCCGGAAGAGGAGCCTCACAGCCGCTGCCGCCGCACCTCTGCCGTTGGAGGGCCTCACGAGGCCCCGGGCTCTCTCCGCTGCCCCGACGGGTCTGCGTATGCCCCTGCAGGTTTCCCCGGAGAAGGGCCCTATGGCCGCTGCCGCCGCACTTCAACCGCTGGATGGCCTCCCGAGGCCTAGGCCCCGCCATGAGTCAAGGCTTCTCCACCGTCCTTGCTGCTCCCAGGCCGCGCTGCGTCGCGATCCGGCTACGCCCCGGCCCCGGGGCCTCTCTGCCGTCCTCGCCACTCCCAGGCCGCGCCGCGATCTGCTCCCAGGCCGCGCCGCAATCCGGTCGTGCCGAAAGCCCCAGCCCCGCCACGAGTCAGGGCCTCGCCGCTCCCAGGCTGCGCCGCGATCCGAACGCCCTTCGCCGTCGCCCCGCCTGCCGGAGCCCCGCAAACCCACGTGCGTCGGCGAGCGACCAGAGTCGCGTCGTGCCACCGATGCAGGAGCCCGCTGCCGTTCAAAAATGCTGCCAATTTCCAGTGATGGTGAGTTGCTGGCAGCCCGGCCATAAATGGCCGTCTGCTGCCCCGCCCCCTTGCTGCATGCTACGTCAGCGCGCCAGCACGCTGCGTGCACGCACGCCTCCCCAAGATGGCGGCTCGGCTTCGGTCGTGGCCGCAATCACGCCCCTTTGCCCGGTAGGTCCCGGGCGCGGAACGGGGCTCTGTCAATATTGGTTTCTTTCAGTTTCTCATTTTCCCAGTCTTAAATTCAGTTCTCTACCTTTCCACAGCAATTTGGTTTTTTTTTTAAATCTCATGAAGATTAATTAGCATTTTAGTGCAAATTTCTGCTAATAAACACATTTTTCTATGCAGCTTTGACTAAGATATATACATTTTTGCAAGTAAGTTTCCTTAATATAATGCAATTTGTATATTATTTTGCATTTTATGCACACTTTTCCCAAATACACACATTTTTGTACACATTGGTTGGTTGGAGAAGAGAACTGCCAAATTCTGAGAAATATGCATTTTGAAGGATAGCTGCATTTCATTAAAATGCAAAGAAAATGGAATTTATCACTCATTCCTAATCCCAAGAGAAGGGATATCTGAACCACATAAAAGGGTGACCACGATGCTATCATTAAGCTCAACAATTATGTGAATTTAAATGTGGTATTAGTGCATGTTCTTTTCTACACACGCACATGGGCACATGTACCCAACTGAAACATGGGCACATGTATTTTCAGATCATGACATGCCACAGGGCCAATTAAACTTATACTGGGGGAATTGGCAACCAGGAAACATACCAATGTTTGGAATAAGATAACCTGTGCTATTACAAAATAGACAAAAACTGATGTAATGCATATTTGCATTGTTACAAAAGTAAACAATTAACTATAAAGGTAGCATTCAAACTGGACTGGCAATCTTGGGGTTAACTTCAGGCGGTGGTAGAGAAAGGATTCTAATACCACATATAATGAGGAGAAAGTGGCAGAAGCTAAACGGACATGTATAGAGCTAGAAAGGTTACAAAAATAAAGATCAGGGAGACAGTCTGAAGCAGAGTAGAAAAGAAAAGAAAGAGCACAGATGTTACTTCTACTAGAGAAAAGTGGGGAAAAGATGCCTGTGGATTGTCTTTAGGACCTAAGCCATCAGGACTGCTTGGATGTTCTGTAATGGGAACTGGGGAAAGGGTAGTGGAGCCCTGAAGGGTCTCTGAAGCTTTAAGCCAGGGGTGGGGAGCCTGTGGCCCTCCAGATATTGCTGGACTCCAACTTTCATCATTCACACTCTGTCTGACCAATGGTCAAGGATGAAGGCAGTTGAGGTCCAGCAACATCTAGAAGGCCACAGATTAGCCACTCCTGCTTTAAATAGAAGTTGAGTTCCTGAGATGGAGGCTGGAGGGGGATATATGTGCCTGTGTGTTCCCTTAGGTGACTTAATAAAGTAAGTACAAAATAACAAAAACCGAAATGAGGCAGGGGATATTGGAGAAGAGAAGACAAGAAGGGGAGCAAAGGAGACTAGAACTGGAGGAAACTGGAGTGGAATAATCTAGGTGAGTAGTGAGTGAAGCCACATGAATTGAATGCTGAGGTTAGGAAGAGATAATCCTTACATTTGGTTAACTAAGGGAGGAGTTTATCGAGAATAAAGGGGGAGAAGGATCTAGAGTCCTAGGTGATCTAAGCTTGTGTGCCAGTGAATCTGATTGCTGTCATAGGTTATGAGTTGATAAGTACAAAGGTATGTGATGTAATGAAGTCAGGTAGAAAAATAATGGTATTTACACATTATGAACTTGTACTGCTTTCCATAGTTGATTAGAAGCCTTTGCTGATCAATAAGTCAGCAAATACAAACTACTTACTGTGTGTCTAAGCTTTTGCTTTGCACACTTTCACAGGGAAACATGGACATTTCAAGAGTCAAGATGGTGACTTAAAAGTAAAGGGAGGTTGACCTCGTTGGTAATTATGGAACGACCCAAGTCACAAAGAAATAGGAAATAGCAGTGGTATAGTGGAGCAGGGACAGGCAGGAACAAAGCCCCACCACTTATTCCACAGCAGGAATAATGATGTCATCTTCTGGAGCATTATTTGCCAGTCTTCTGCATGACAAATAAATAAGCTTTTCTCAAAGAACCCCACAAATAAGCTAGGCAGCAGCAGAAGTAAATTACATTATCCATGTATAGCTAAGAGCTAAATTATGACCAACAACAATGCCACAAAATAGTGGCCAAGCTCTATCAAACACTTGTGAAGTGCTCCTTCACAAAGCAAAATCTCATGTTGATTTCTTTGGTATGGAGACATGAATGCCTTGTTGGAAATGTGACAGTGCAACTCAGCTTGAAGCCTGGGAGGGGATTGCATGTTGGAGAGATAGAGATAAGCTCTCCTAGATTCCTAGACTGTTCTGTCCATTCTCACCTAAGCTGACCTTTCTTTCCAGGTATAAACTGATACTCTCAGGGAAAACTAAGCTACTTTCCAGCTCCTTCTCTGATCTCAGTCTATCGGGGGGGGGATAAAAAGTGCCAGTGCTCCAGGGAGAAAGCCACAGTTTAGGCATGTGCAAGATTCAGCCATTTCATTTGTTATTTATTTATTTACACTTTTATCCTGCCTTTATTCCATCACAGAATCCAAGGCCGCCTGCATGTCATTCCCTGACAGTGACACATCCAGACCCAGTCCTGTTTAGCTTCAGCAAGGTGGTGGCCTCATGTGCCTTCAGCTCATTTCCTGGTACCAAAATGAGGGTCTGCCTAAAAGGCTCACAAGAAATAAAGGATGGTTGCTTGTGCAGGGCTAGTAAGACCTCTTTTAGAAGATGAAACAGAATGTGGGAAACACAGGTGTATTTTTTATTATTACGGTGGAGTGAGAAAAAAGATCTGAATGTAGACTTTTGCAGAAGAGCATCACTGTATATGTCACCCAGTCTCAAAACAAGAGCCAACATTGTATTCTATTTTGTAATTGTCTTGTAGGAGAGCTGAGCTTGGCAGACTTACAAGAAAGAATGGGAAGACAAAGTCACCATATGATGTGGTGGTAGTGGGAAGAGACTCTGGTTGTAACATAACTTTCTGAAGATGATTTCTTTGAAATCACTACACTTGTTTTACTTCAATTGTCAGGAAAGTTTCAATAGTTCAGCATGAAGTTGTTTTTGTTCCCTTATGGTAAATGGTATTTGTTCTCTTATGGCAAATTTACCCTTATGGTAAACGACAAATTACTGTGTGCTGAGCTGACTAACAGAAGATTCACTAAGCAGGATGCAGGAAAAAATTTTGAATTATCAATGCTTGCTAGAAGCAAACAAGATAAAAAAAGCTAATTAGGATTACATGGATCAAAACGGAGAGCTTCAAAGAACATTAAGTGGAGCTAAATACTATTTTCTGTGTTAGAAAAAAATGTCTATGGGATCTGTAAAAGATAACTCTTTAAATGAACATCTTGAGTTGTAAAATAAGTGATTCCATAATCAGAGTAGGATCATTGACCAAAACCAATATGTAACATTTACTCAGTGTTACTCAAGAGTAAGTCTCATTGGACTCAATAGGATGTATAGGATTGTACTGCCAATTATCTTGATTAGATTCATGAAAAGACAAGATTCTGGTTTGCTTTATTCTCCAAGTTAAAGGATTTATTTTTTGAAAATTCAGGTATGATGAGTCAACATTTATTTCTGTCAAACAAATCTAATTGTGTGTGTGTGCGCGCGTGCACACTAGAGTTATAATTTATAACATATTTGGTTAAGCTCACAATGCTACATATTTGCTTAGCAAAAATAAATGTCATCTTGAGTTTTACTCTCCTAATGCTAAGTTTGTCTAGACATCCAGAAAGAAAAAACTGAGTAGGTCAGAGCAAAGAGATAAATAAACAGGGAAGATCTACAATACAGTAGAATATTTGGATTTTATTTTCTCCAGTGTTATTTATAGGTATTCATTTTAGGCAGAACATTATGTTCTAGCTGTGTTAGTTGAAGGCCTATAAATAAAGTGTCATTTCAATCATGAAAGCAAAGTGCAAATAAAACTGGTGCTTTCTTTTATTATTATTACTAGGGGGGGAAGGATAAATGACAGTGTAAATAACAAAATATTGTCAAGAGAAAAGCATTTTCTTGGGAATGTATGCGATTTTTTTACTTTCCTTTTCAGAGGTCAGTTTATTTATTATCTTTCCATTCATCATAGACGATTGTGCGTTTCAAATCTGCAATTAAAATATAACATTATTTCATTTTAAATCAGTAGCACATCCTTTTGCAGAAAAATATGGTTACACTCATAGCTGTTGTATCTTTCTGCAATCTTGGTTTGGCATGGCTAAGATTGCTAGGTCAAAATTAGACAAAAAAACAAAATAATGTTAAAGGTTATATATGTTTAACAATGCAAGATGTCAAAAAAGTGTAGTAAGTGTATTTTCAAAAAGCCTTTTAGGTTAAGACCTCATTTATCTCAGTTTGCATCTGTGTTGGAATGTTTTTAAAGGTGTTTTTTAAAAAGGTTTTAAAAAAGATTTTTGTTTTATGATTTTTTAAAAAATCTTTGTTTTTAAGATGTTTTACAGATTTTTTTTAGTGTGGGTTTTTTTTGCTTGTTTGCTATCCCAGGCGCTTCTGAGAGGAAGGGTGGGATATAAATTTAATAATAAAATTAAGTATTTTAGGATAACTAGTACTATAGAATCTAGGCAAGGAGGATCACTGGAATCAACAATTAAAATAACCCCAAATGATACAGGAAATAATGGCCAGTTCACACAATAGCCTGTCTGGACAAGTATATATGTGGCAGGACAGCAGGACTACAAGCACACTCCATTATGTAATGGCTCCAATTCAACAGCATGCTCATGGAGCCCTTTCAAATTGCTAACATCCCACTGCTCAGCTGTTTGGTGAGAAAGTCCCCACCCCCATTGTCAGTTAAAGTGACTGACTGTCACTTTAAGACTGTTTAACAGAATGCTTAATTCCAAGGTGGAACTGGTTTTACCATTTGTAGTTGTGGGGGTTCATCACAGTTGTGGGGGAAGTTGCAGGAAGAAATGGGGGAGGAAGAAGGGAAGGGAAGCAATAACTAGTATTTGTGTTCCATGTACATACATGTACACTAGAGTAAATATCATTAAAAAAGATCAATACTGACTAGTAAATACTGGCTAGTTAAAAAGTGAAAATCATATTGCAAAGGCCTGTAAACCATACAGTTTTCAGAAGATATCTAAAAGAAGGCAGGGGTGGTTCCTGCAGAACCTCTACTGGTAAGAGGTTCTACAGGGCAGGGCCTGCCACACTAATGGCTTGGTCCCTAGTGAAGGCCAGCTGAACCTCAGGCACATGGAAAACCACCAGGGGTACCCTATTAGGGGATCTTAGTGATCAAGGTGAGATCAGATGGTCCTTAAGGCAGTTGAAGTATACATGTCTGTATTATTTAGTTTTTACTAATGTGCCCAAACAGGAAAATTAGGTGAGATGGTTTTGAGTTTCTGTCTATTCTTTAGCACTCTGTTTTTCATCTTTCTCAAACTTCTTTCCATTTTGGCAGAGACAGACCCTGTCCACAAGACCTGGAGTATAGGCAGAACGTATGGAAGGGAATTCAAGATGACACTTGCTGGCTCCACCACTGCACTGACCTTTGTATGTTGAACGGACATTGTGAACAGTCCCAACATGCTCATAAAATGTATCTGTGTAGCCTGGTCAGCGTGTTCCTTCTATCATGCATAAAGAGCTTTGATATACCATCCCACATACAGTTTTCCAGATGGACGATTGTACAGCCTGTGCACACATAGTGTCTAGTCACAAGGCCTATTCAATGTGCATAGGTCAGGGTGGAACATACAGGTGCAAACCTGAAACTTTCTATTTTTATTATTTATTTATTTATTATTTGATTTATATCCTGCCCTTCCTCCCTGCAGGAGCCCAGGGCGGTATTCTACATGTATTATTATTGTTATTATTACCTACCCTTCTCCAGAAGGTTCCACAGTGGGTCACAACAATATAAAATACAATATTAAAATCAGTTTAAAACAAATTACAATCACAACCAGAGAGATAAAATCTCTCTCTCAAGTGTCAAAGGCCAGGGTGAAGAGGTGTATCTTCAGCATACAATGAAAGCTGTATAATGGTTGCCAGATGCACCTGTGTGTGGAGGGAATTGCACAACTTAGGGGCTGACACAGAGAATGCCCTGTCTTGGACCACCACCACCTAAGCCGTGGAACTACTAAGAGACCCCCTCTGCTGACCTTAACACCTGAGAGGATCTGTAGGGAAGAAGGCAGTGTTTCAGATATTTGAGTCCTAAGTCATTTAGGGCTTTAAATACTAACATGAACACCTTGAATTGAGCCTAGAAATGAATTGGCTACCAATGCAGCTGTTTTAAAACAGGGGTTATATGAGATATAAGGGTTTCCAGAAATCATAATAGACTTGAAGGCACATAACTAGATATGAGATATAAATGGAACCCCAGCCAGTTATCTGAGACCAGCTGAAGTTTCTGAGTCATCTTCAAGGGCAACCCTACATAGAGTACATTGGAATAATCCAGTCTGGAAGTTACCAGAGCATGGAGTACTGTGCCCAAGTCCTCCCTGTCCAAAAGGGATTGTAGTGAACCAGCGTGGTGAACCAGCCATAGCTGGAAAAAGCACTCATAGCCACTAAGGCCACCTGAGTTTCCAGTGACAAGGTTGGATCCAGAAGCCCCTCCACGCTACAGACCTGCTCATTCCCATCCAGGACAGGCCATCTTCCCACCTCCCGGACTTGAGAACTTAACATACCACCTCTGTCTTTTCAGGATTCAACCAGGCCACCACTGCCTCCAAGCACTGGTGTAACACCTCAGTCGCCTCTCCTGATTCAGATGGAACAGAGAAATACAGCTGGGTATCATCCACACGGTGACACCTCACTCCAAATCTCCTGATGACAGCTTCCAGTGGCTTTACATAAATATTAAATAGCATGGAGGTGCAACATAGAACCCAGAGGGATACCACAGGATAACTCCCATGGTACAGAACAGTTGCCTCCCATAACTAATTTCTGGAAACAGACCTGGACATAGGAGCAGAGCCATTGAAGTACAGTGTCCCCAGCCCCCACCACCCTGAGATACTCCAGAAGGACGCCATGGTCAAAAGTATCAAAAGCTGCCAAGAGATCAAGGAGAATGAGCAGAGTCATGCTCCATCCACCTCTCTCCCAACAAATGCCATCAGCCAGGATGACCAAGGCTGTTTCAGTGCCATGGCCGGATCTGAAACCAGCCCAGAATGGATCCAAGTTATCAGTTTCCTCCAACCATGCCTGAAGCTGGACTGCCACCACCTTCTCGAGCACCTTGCCCAATACAGGAATAGTTGTTTAAGACTTTTGGGTCCAGGGAGGTCATTATGCAAGAATGAACAGGAGAGAAAATATCAACTTTTTATTTTTTTCTTTCAGCTAAGGGTTTGCTAAAATGTTAAGGTTTTCTTGAGAGAAAAACATTTTGCCAAAGAAAATACTTTTAATGAAACACTCAAAGTAGCTGCTGTTTGAAGCACTTCTGGAAAGGTAGCGAGGCTTTAAAGACTGAATCTTCAGAGACCTACAAGTTTGCAAAATGACTCCCACATGTAATCTCTCTGAATTAAAAGGGAAATTATTCTGACCACATGAGCAACTGAATTTAGATGTGAGCATAACTCAATTTTGATGGCATACACAAAGTTGATGATCTATTTTTATTTCCTCCAAACTGTTTCAAGATTAAGATTAGGGATGGGTGGAGCCTGTTGTTTCCAGCCCCGAAATAATCTGAACCTGCTGATTTTGCCAAAAACATAATGCATATCTGGAAATATATTTTTTCATTATGTATTTTGAAGTGAAAGGAGTTTTCAGAGGACTGAAACATTCCCCAGCTCCCCCCTCACTTTGTTTAACACCTGTTCACTACTTGTTTGCCTAATATCCTTACCTGATCCATTTTGGGCATATGGTCCTTAAACATCAGGTATTGTGTACTGAATATGATAATACCACAGTACTACCTGGCAAATCAGGTCAGGCAAATGCCAATGTCAGGAAACAAATTCAGAATGAGGGCATGGTTCACTTGTCAGCATTGCCCTCCCTTTAAGGTTACCAGGTCAGGAACATCCCAGGCCCTGAGATTTCAGGGCCAAAATTTAAGACCTAGGGGCAGGCCCTGATGATGTCAGTTAGCATGATATATTAAGCATGATCATTTACACATTTTCATTCTCTATTTATTATTTCCATTCTATACTTAAGGAGTTGACCTTACCAAGACAAATTAATGAAGGCCACACAGTCATCACAAACACACACATATTAGTCCTCCAGTAGTATTAGGGCTATAATCCTGCACACATTTATTTGTTAGTACCTGCTAGATTCTAAAATAAGAATTTTTAAATTTAAATTCCTATCTCTTGCTACTGCCTGGGGTGCGGGTTTGTTTTGCTACATACAGCACAACATCAGAAGTTAAAAAGACATTAACAGCAAAGGCCACAAGATCAAGCAGTCAAATGTCCTCTAGAGTTTAGTTACATGCTATATCTTGGCAGCAGCATCAGTGTAAAAGATGAAATTTGAGGATGCATCTACTTGGTAAGCTTCAAGTTTGCTTTTACAATATTAAGTATTAGCAGGAAATTGGCAGAACTTGCTTCTGAGGAACAATATGAATTTTCTGGAAAATTTTCCAATGCAAATTGGGATAAGTTGAATAGGAAAAAATCAGTTTGCATCCGAAAATTACTAGATCACTAGAGAGTGACCTAGTTTAACATGCTTTAACTGTATTTAGTAAACAAAGCTACAAACTTTGAAATTATATTTTTTACTATATTTATATATAGATTTTCCTCCAAGGAGCTCAAGGCAGCAAACATGGTGGTCCCCCTCCATTTTATCATCATAACAACCCTGTGAGGTAGGTAAGACTGAGAGAGAGTAGCATCCTGTGAGCTTCAGAGCTGGATGGGGATTTGATCTCTGGTCCAATCCAACACTCTAACCATGATACCACTAGACACTACCAAGCTCATCTAATATTGCATTTGCAATTGGCATCCAGTTATTGCTACTAATGAGCTTAAGAAATGGAAAATTTCCCAGAGAAAAATAAACTGGGAATTTTCCTACAGAAAATTTCAATGATTATTATTTATTTATGTATTACATTTACACCCCTCCCTTCCTTGCAACAGGAGGTAATGATCCTTACTCCTAGTTAAGTTCAATAGAATTTAGTCTCAGATAAACAGGATTAAGGCTGCAATCCAATACCCAAGTAAGCATGGAAAAGTCTGCTACCTTAGAAACATAGGAAACTGCCTTATACCCAGTCAGACCACTGGTCCTTCTAGTTCAGTATTGTCTATCCTAACTGGAAGCAACTCTCCTAGATTTCGGACAGGGATATCTCCCAACCTACCCAGAGATTCTGTGTACAAAGCGGATGCTCTAAAACTTAGCCATGGCCCTTCCCTCAACTGCACATACCGGAATTACACATTCAGTAAATAAAGAGTCCCCAGGAATAAAGAAGTCCGGGAGTTACCTAACAAAGAACTTTCTTGCTGTGCTCTAGAGGTAACATGAAAAGAAGCAAACCAGGTTCTTTGGGGTTTTATCCCTGCTTCTCCCCCATGCACAAACACCTGCTTCCGCCAGATCGCATCAGGCTGCAGGAAACAACAACAGCATTGTCCGGTACCAGGGAAAATGTACAAGATAGCCACACCACAGTTGCTCTTGCACACACGCAGAGCACACTCATGCACTAACTGTTATGGTTTAAATGAAATAGGAACAGTTTGTAGTCCTATTTCTTAGCAAAGTATATACGCAACAGTGGAATTGAGAATAACCAGTCCCACCTTCCCCTCTCATGCACACTAGTTAAATTGAAATAAACAACACAGGCAGTCTTCTTAGGTAAAAAGAATAAAGAATGTTTACTCATGACCTTTCATATGTTCAGGAAAAACATAGGCTCTACCTTGGACAGAAGAATATAAGTTTTAGTCTATGGTAAATGCTTCTGAGCTTAATGGAGAATATGTAAAAAGGATCAATATCCTTTAACAAAAAGGAGGAAGGTAAATAACCCTACCCTCTAGGAAGTTACATCATGGTAAACAGGCATAGAGATGTCCGCCAATTCTAGGTAGAGGGGACATCTCCCTATCAAAGGGGGCTGCATGCAAGCTTGCTTAAACCCAACTCTAACCATATGCATATGGACCACTGAAACACATGCATCTCCTTGTCTCTGTCCCGACTACTCTTAAACACAAACATTTCACATACATACAACCTCACAGGAGCAACTCTCCCAATCACCTCTGCACATGTATACCTCCTTTTCTCTCACATAGACACAGACAACATATAGATCTCTCCCACTCTCCATCACACACGTGCACACACACACACACCGTCTCACTCACCCTGAGATTCAACCACTTGCCTATCAGCCTGGAGGAGAACCACTAGGCCCTGAGACTCTAGGCCAAGCCCAAGCATCTGGGAACCCTACCTCCCTTTGAAGAGGGATTTGTGCTTTTCTTGGATGCTGAATAGAGTTACCAGGTCTCCGGTTTTCGGCCAGAGTCTCTGGTTTTTGGGGGGACCCTCCGGCTAGCACCCCTTAATCTCCTGACTCCCAGCTTCAATTAAAAAAAAAAATTTCTAGGTGGTCTGGTTCCCGAGATATACACCAAAACGTCAGCCCCCCCGCGACTGTTTAATCTATTTAACTGATATGACGCTGAAGTTGGTTCCTAGTTCCCAGTTCCTTATTTGCTTGAAAGTTCAAAACACTAAAAAAGAAGAGTTGACAACTACAGCAACTTCAAACCAAACTTAACATGTCTCTGAACCCCAAAATATATGTTGGGGTACCCTATATGATATATCACTGTGATCAGGGGACTCTCCCCGTCAATAATAACAATACATTTATGCAATCAAAATCATCAGGCTTGTGATATTATAAATACATAATGATGTCATAAAATCATAAAAAATAAGTAACTGGGGGTGCCCACCCCAAACTCTGCTCTGGGACAGGACAAATCATATACCCCAGGAAAGGGGAGGGTGTCCTCTACAAGATGCCACTGCATTCCGCCTGGCCCAGAGCTTCTGCTGGGCGCTGGGCACAGAGAAGGGCATCTGTGCAAAATCAAAGCAGATCAAAACATACAGAAAAAATAAGTAACTGGGGGTGCCCACCCCAAAATCTACTCTGGGCCAGGACAAATCATATACCCCATGAAAGGGGAGGGTGTCCTCTATGAGATGCCAGTGCACCCCGTCTGGCCCAGAACTTCTGCTGGGCACCGGGCACGAACGGGTGCATCAATGCAAAATCAAAATGGACAAAAACACATAGAAAAAAATAAGTAACTGGGGATACCCACCCCGAAATCTGCTCTGGGACAGCACAAATCATACACCCCAGGAAAGGGGAGGGTGTCCTCTATGAGATGCCACTGCGTCCCACCTGGCCCAGAGCTTCTGCTGGGCGCAGGGGAAGGATGAGGTCAACTATGCAGACAGAAAGGGTAGAGAATCTTCTTACTCTTACTCATTTCTCAGACCTCTTTCTGAAGTGAAGGGTCAAATATGTAAAGAAGTTTGGAGCAGCCACATTAAAAGATAAGGGCAGGGCATTCCAGGCAGGGGGTTGCCAACCCTGCTTTGATATAGATGTCTTTGCAGAGGATTGTGATGTTCCTATATTAATGTATATATGGTAAGTGTTAGTTGTTTAGAAGATACATGGTAAGTGGAGTGAAAGAGGGGGAGTGAATGGGCAGTAGAATGCGAGATGATTGGCTAAGTGTTTAAAATGGCTGAATGTATAAAAGGAAGAGTGAGAGTGGAATCTGGGGGGGAGAAGAGAACTGAGTGGGTTGCTTGGTGGGGTTTAGAGAGTTGTTTGCCAGGAGGGAGGTGGAGTTTGGATTAGTATTGAGTAAAACCATATGCTTATGTGCCTTAAGAAGAAATCTTGTTAATCTTGTTAGCTTTGTTATCTGTAATAAATACTTAATTTGGTTTACCAAAGGCCTGATCCTTGGCTGGGGTTTCACAGACCAGAAGGGAGGGTAAGGTAATGATCAAGGCTGAAGGGGAACTGTAACAAATGGTGGCAGCGGTGAAGAGAATAACAATACCAGTATTCAGAGTCTCTGGGAATACTAGTATTGGGACGTTACTGGTGGTTGCCTAGCAGGGGGATCTGTTGAGATCTGTGCTAGAGCGGGGAGAGAAACCATAAGAGAGAGCGGTCTGGACTGGTGGAGTCCCTGGTGGTGCCTAGTGACAGGCAGTAACCACGAGCAGGTAGGAACCTGACAGGGAGAGCCAGGGAAGGACGCCTCACAAGGATCCCTAGTCAAGCTTTACCAACAGCACAATCCAAACTATATCTACTCAGAAGTAAGTCCTGTTGAGTTCTATGGGGGCTTAGTCCCTTAGTACGTGTGTTTAGAATTGCAGCCTTCAGGGCATCCATCTTTACTCCCGAATGCTCCCATCTAACATCTCCACAACACTAGGCTCCTTTCTTCCTACAGTGACCTTCTGGTGACTGGCCTGGCCTGAAGGCACTTAAACCCTTCTTGCCGAAAGCAAGTAGGCTAGATTAAATGTTCCCAAACCAGGCTCCATCTTTTAGCTAAGATGTCTAGCTTAATTTCCAGTCAGATTTTTTTTTAATTGTACGCTTCAAGCAACTGTGATTGATGCTTAATGTATCATGCTTAATGACATCACTTGGGCCCGCCCCGTGACATCACTCGGGCCCGCCCCATGACATCACTTGGGCCCGCCCCTAAAATCTCAGGTTTTGGGATGCTTCTGATCTGGCAACCCTAATGCTGAATGTTTTTGATCATTGTGTCCCTCCTCTTTGGATCAATCCTGGAAATAATCCAGGTGTTGTTGATAATTTCCAACCTGATGCTGAGCCCCAGCTTCCCAAGATAGAGCAGGGGGAGGAATCAGAGGTAGATGAGGCCTTTGAGGACAATGAGGGAGGGGGTGTAGTTGACAGTCTGCTAGTTCCCACAGACAGTTCTCCCACCAAAGCAGACCTCGCTCCACCTACAGACGCCCTAACAGAGACGTTGGGGGATGACCTGGCGCGCAAGCCAACTCCACCCCCCCAGGACTCCCTGCCTGGCACTTCAAATGCTTTCCCACCTCCTGAAGCTGAGCTGGCACCTATCGAGCCTGTACTGTCAGATGAGCCAACGGAGGTTCGCTCCCCTTTGACCCGTGCGAGATGCCACGAGAAGCGGGTCGGCGAGAAGGTGGGACTTTGCAGGAGTCAGAGATTACAAGTGAAGACCTTCCCTACTTAAGGCGGTGCCCCCCTGATTCGGTTGCTGAGTCAACTTTCTTCACACGCAGAGTACGCCTAGTTGGCTTAGTTAGGGACTGTAGTGAGTTAGCATAGCTAAGTCTATGAAACGCACTGCCTTTAATGTAACCGTTACTCTAATAAAACAGGAATTAATTCCAGTCTTGCCTCTGTCTCTTGTCTCATACTCTGGGCAGGACACATGGGAGCCTCTTACCAGCCCTAACCTCCTTGCTACAACTTCCATTGGCATACCAGAGATGGTGGTTGCAGTGATGGAGCACTGGATTACACTGTGATGTCATCAAACAGGTTTGCATTTAGGTTTAGCAATGCCAGGCACACCATGAAGTTCTCATCCCAACTGGGCTACCCATATTCCTTCTGATCAGCAGTGACAATGATGTTGGCAGATTGACATCTTAGGCCTAAGCAATATCAGTCATCATCACTGCTGCTACCACCATGTTGGCGCTGGTCCCAGGCCTGGCAAACCAACATAAGCCTGTAATGTCATCATCCTACATCAGTAAGCTAGGTCTCAGCCAAGGAAGCATAAGGAGACATTCTGGACCTTTTCCAGACCATTTTTGTACTTCCAACACACTCCATATGAGTTCTTCCAGAGTCTTTATGGGTGGTCTCCAAAATCTCTTGCCAAAATCTTTTTTACCTTTTTTAAAAACAAAAACAAAAACAAAATTCCTAACTATGATAGTTTAAAAGCACTTTAGTCATACAGGGAGAAATCTGCACCAGAATCTATGTGTTCATGAATCTGTCTACTGTTGTAAATTTCTATAGAGATTCATATGTCAACAATCGGTGCGCAAAAATGTCACAGTTCCTTCATGACCGTTCTTAACTAATCTGAAGTCTTGATTAACATGCTGTGGGGGACAAAAGGGATTGTGCAAGTGATGACATATTGCTACTTAGAATTATATTTCACTTACAGTAGCTTTCTAGTTGTGGTTTTGTCTATTAAAATTGAATGGGCTGAATCCTGTATGATTGATTGCCAGCATGGTTTTAGAATAATGAAGGTGGTTGAAGAATTCAGATGGGGAGGGGGTGCTATTAACTCTGTTCTTCGAGTATTGAATTGAATTGTAAATGGGTAAGATCCTTGTTTGATAGTGAGTGTTAAAGTTTGTATTATTATTGTAAAAGATATTGAATACTGCAATTGATTATGCTATTAGTTGTAATTATATTTTGAGCAGTTTACCATTTTTATGGTACTAATTATTGTATGATTTGGTGATGGTAGTTGGCTGAGCAATAAAGATTTAAGAGTTGACATTAACATGTTATGACTCAGTGACAAGTCAGCTAGAACCTGTGGCTACTACAAGGTGTGATGGCACTCCTCACAGTTTTTTTGGTGACCATTACCTTAACAGTACTTCTAAAATGCTCAGAGCCCCCCCCCGTCCCTGTGTAATTTTGCACATTTAAGTGAGTTTGAACTCCTATTTGCTAAATGGTGATAAGGCTGCATGACACATTGTTGTAACTCTGAAATCACATCTGCAAAATGCATTAGGTGTATATGTATCTTAAGAAAGCTGCATCTGTTTGCATTTCTATCTTGATGCATCCCCAAAGCCCAGTGTCAAACAGAAAGGCAAAGAGAAATTGTATGTGCATGATCATGCAGCTTAATTTCTGAGCATAAAATTGTACAAAGATCTTTCTGCTTACATGATGGAGAACATGAAGTATGTGTCTTAAAACGTTCATCCTATGTTGAACAAAACATCTAGTATTTGGGGGGGACATTCTACCCCAATGTGATTTTCTAACATATGGTGGGCTGATAACTTGATCCCAGATAAAAGTTGTGTCTAGTGTCAGATGAAGTGTGCTTGACAATAGCCAAACACCCAGAGTCAGAAAACATTCAGAGGAGGTAGACTTTGCTGTGCAGTAAACATTTGTGCCTCCCCCTGCATATTGAGTAAACAACCATTTCTTTAATTAATTAAATTAAAGTTCCTTTAATAAGCTATGATTTTTATTTTAAATTACAAACAACAAAAACTATTATGTAGGAAGCCATGTTTTTTTTCCTTCCAAGAGCAAAGGTGTGTCCTTCTGCAACAATGGGACTTTGGAGAAGTGATTGTAAGTTTGTTTACTGCTTTGTAGGCGACTGCAAGCTTGTTTGCTTAAGAGGGGGAATTTGACTCCAGTGCTCTTTGTTGACCTGTCCCTGACCATTTTTGCATGAAAAAACCATGGGATGTTTTACTACTCCAATCTGCTAACATTGGCTGGGGTATAAATACACCCCAAAAGCAAAATGAAATGCATTTCTGGGACATTTTATACCCCTGGTGTTTTTGTTTGTTCGTTTGTTTCCAGAAGGAAAACGGTAAGTGGTAACTGGCTGAAATTTGGGGACATTGCATAGGTGACAATTTGTGACAATGTCCTAGAAATACTACCCTGTATGTCTACTTATGTATAAACTGCACAATGAAAACTGCTTCTGGAGTAGGCTTTTACCCCACAATATTGGATGAAATTGAATTACTATTTCCATGCTTTCTGGAGCATGAATGAAATTAGAAGTGCCTTAACCCTTCCCTTAAATGAAAGAGTTTTTGATCCTATAATATATCATGTTAGTAGGTAAGTAGAGAACTTCTCAATAACTGCATCATGATTAATAAATTACCTTTCCTGGAGTCATGCCAAAGTCCAATAATCTTCTACTGGAAACACTACAAGGATTTTGTGATATTGAATAGTTCTAGTTCAGTATATTTATATTTTGGTATGATTATATTCTATTCTAAATTAACTGTTCTGTACCCTCTAGGTAGGCTGTGCTATATGAAGGCATTCTTTAGATTCTACATATTCTGACTCTGAACCAGAAAACTCCAGGATGTGTTGCTATATAAAAGATGTGGCATGGTTATTTTTATTATGTTTAAAGGGAACTGTGTTGCACTGTAGGAAAGTATTGTCCAGTTTTTAAAACACCATCCTGACCACTAACTTACATGACATGTTCAAAAGATTGTCCTGTGCCATCAACTTGGTTAGATTTGGGCTACAGTCCTATATACATTAGATGTACAATTGTACACACTCAACCCTATACTTATACAGTACACACTTACTTAACTGGGAGTAAGTGCCATTGGACTCAATGAGGCTTATTTCTGAGTAGACATATATAGGATTGCATCGTTAAGGTATACCCTATTATGCCACTTTCTGTTTCTTGTATTATACTGATGAGCCAGCAATGTTTAATTTTACACTACTTTATTTTCATAGAATGGATAGCTATTGACAATTAAGTGGATTATAAATTATTATTTACTAAGGATTAGTGCGGGCTTCCCCCAGGCACCTGGTTGGCCACTGTGAGAACAGGATGCTGGACTAGATGGGCCACTGGCCTGATCCAGCAGGCTCTTCTTATGTTCTTATTATTAAGCGGGAAAGGAAATTTTATTTGAAATTAGTGTTGTTTCTTTACTGTATGCTGTTGAACTGTGTTTGTTGAAATATGACTTGTATTTTAATAAGTATTTTTATTTTCCTTTTACATGTGATTAATTGTGGTAGCCTATGGCTTTGAGCAACAAAGATTCATTTCATTTTTCAAGTGGATTAGAGCTAGCATCACAGTACAGTACTAAGCAAAACTCAAAGCAACCATGGATGCAGCCAAGAGCTCTGGCAACATTGCTTTCATCATACTACAATTATTTATTTATTTATTTATTTATTTATTAAATTTCTATACTGCCCCATAGCCGAAGCTCTCTGGGCGGTTCACAACAAATAAGCATCTGAAGTACAAGTAAAAAGCCATATATAACACAAGTTAAAAATGAATTAAGCAAAAAAAAAACATAATAAAACACATAACTAACTGCAAACTCAATACTAAATATGAAAATGGTAAAGATGTGAAATTGGTAAGAATGTTAAAATGTTAAGATAATTAAAAGTCAACATATTAAATAATTTAGATGTTTAAATGTTTGAGATGTTTAAAATATTTAAATGTTTAAAATGTTTAAAATGCCTGGAAGAAGAGGAAGGTTTTTACCTGACGCCGAAAAGATAGTAGTGTTGGTGCCAGGTGTACTTCATCAGGAAGGGTATTCCAGAGTTCGGGGGCCACCACTGAAAAGGCACTTTTTCTCGTTGTCACCCTCCGGGCTTCTCTCTGAGTAGGCACACGGAGGAGGGCCTTTGATGTTGAGCGCAGCGTACGGGTAGGTTCATATCGGGAGAGATGTTCCATCAAGTATTGTGGTCCCAGGCCGTGTAAGGCTTTATAAGTTAAAACCAGCACCTTGAATTGGGCCCAGAAACATGTAGGCAGCCAGTGCAAGCGGGCCAGGATCGGTGTTATATGTTCAGACCGCCTGGTCCCTGTTAACAGTCTGGCAGCCGCATTTTGCACAAGCTGTAGTTTCTGAACCGTCTTCAAAGGCAGCCCCACGTAGAGTGCATTGCAGTAGTCCAATTTAGAGGTTACCAGTGCATGGACAACTGAAGCAAGGTTTTCCCTGTCCAGATAAGAGCGTAGTTGGGCCACCAGCCAAAGTTGGTAAAAAGCACTCCGTGCCACCGAGTCTACCTGTGCCTCTAGTGACAGGGATGGTTCTAAAAGAACTCCCAAGCTACGAACCTGTTCCTTCAGGGGGAGTGCAACCCCATCCAGGACAGGGTGAACATCCACCATCTGATCAGGAGAACCACCTACTAACAGTGTCTCAGTCTTGTCTGGATTGAGCCTCAATTTATTCGCTCTCATCCAGTCCATTATCGCAGCCAGGCATCGGTTCAGCACCTTGACAGCCTCACCTGAAAAAGATGAACAGGAGAAGTAGAGCTGCTTGTCATCAGCATACTGATGGCATCGCACTCCAAAACTCCTGATGACAGCACCCAGCGGCTTCATGTAGATGTTAAAAAGCATGGGGGATAGCACTGACCCCTGCGGAACTCCATATTGGAGAGCCCAGGGTGTCGAGCAAAATTCCCCAAGCACTACCTTCTGGAGATGACCCGTCAAGTAGGAGCAGAACCACTGCCAAGCAGTACCTCCCAGATCAGCGAGTCTCCCCAGAAGGATACCATGGTGGATGGTATCAAAAGCTGCTGAGAGATCAAGGAGAATCAACAGAGTTACACTCCCCCTGTCTTTCTCCCGACAAAGGTCATCATACAGGGCGACCGAGGCCGTCTCCGTGCCAAAACCGGGCCTGAAACCCGATTGAAATGGATCCAGATAATCGGTTTCATCCAAGAGCGTCTGGAGCTGGTCCACAACCACTCTTTCTAGGACCTTGCCCAGGAATGGGATATTTGCTACCGGCCTGTAATTGTTAAAATTTTCTGGGTCCAGGGAAGATTTCTTCAGAAGTGGTCTCACCACCGCCGCTTTCAGGCAGCCAGAGACCACTCCCTCTCGTAATGAGGCATTAATCACTTCCCTAGCCCAGCCGGCAGTACCAACCCTACTAGCTTTTATTAGCCAGGAGGGGCAAGGGTCCAACATAGAAGTGGTAGCACGCACCTGTCCAAGCACCTTGTCAACGTCCTCGAGCTGCACCAATTGAAACTCATCCAAAAAATCATGACCAGACTGTGCACCGGATACCTCATTTGATCCCACTGCTGTAACATTGGAGTCCAAGTCCTGACGGATGCAAGAGATTTTATCCTGGAAGTGCCTAGCAAATTCATTACAACAGGCTTCAGATGGATCTATCATGTCCCGAGGACCAGAATGTAACAGCCCTTGGACAATTTTAAAAAGCTCCGCCGGCCGGCAGATAGAAGATTGTATAGTGGCAACAAAATATTGTTTTTTTGCTGCTCGTACTGCCCCTAAGTACAACTTGGTATAGGCACTTACCAGCGCAGAATTGCATCCATCAGGAGTTTGCCTCCATCTGCACTCGAGCCGTCTCCTGTACTGTTTCATCACTCTCAGCTCTGGAGTATACCATGCAGCTGTATGAGCTCTACCCAGGAGAGGGCACTCAGGAGCGATCATGTCAGCTGCCCGGGTCATTTCAGTATTCCACAGTTTGACCAGGGTTTCGACAGGAGCGCCAGCCCTATCAGCCGGGAAACTCCCCAGAGCCTTTTGAAAACCATCCAGATTCATTAGTCTCTGGGGGCGGACCATCTTAACAGGTCCCCCACCCCTGCAGAGAGGAGAAGCTGCTGTAAGTCTAAACTTCAACAAGCGGTGATCTGTCCATGACAAAGGGGCTGATGTAAGACTCCCTACTTTCAGATCACCATTGCCATGTCCAGTTGCAAAAATCAGGTCTAGAGTATGCCCTGCCACATGTGTTGTTGTTGTTGTTGTTGTTATTATTATTATTATTATTATTATCATTATCATTATTATTATTATTATTTATTACACTTATATACTACCCAACTAGCAAAAGTTCTCTGGGCGGTGAACAACAAAGGATATAAAACACACAATATAGTACAATAAAAACATATAACATAAAAACAATGAACGTTCGAAATCAATTACAACAAAAGAGATCAATAACTTAAGTTGAAAATGCAGTGGGAAAGAGGAAGGTTTTGACCTGGCGCCGAAAGGATAGCAATGTCGGCGCCAGGCACACCTTTTCGGGGAGACTGTTCCACAGTTCGGGGGCCACCACTGAGAAGGCCCTAGATCTTGTCGTCACCCTCCGGGCCTCCCTATGTGTCGGAACCCGGAGGAGGGCCTTCGTAGCAGAGCGTAGTGAGCGGGCAGGTTCGTATCGGGAGAGGCGTTCCGACAGATAGCGTGGTCCCGTGCCGTGAAGGGCTTTGTAGGTTAATACCAGCACTTTGAATCTGGCCCGGAAGCATATTTGCAGCCAGTGCAAGCGTGTCAGAACAGATGTTATGAGCTCGGACCGCTTGGTCCTTGTCAACAATCTGGCAGCCGCATTTTGCACTAGCTGCAGCTTCCGAACTGTCTTCAGAGGCAGCCCAACGTAGAGCGCATTGCAGTAATCCAAACGCGAGGTTACCAGAGCATGTACTACCGATGTAAGGTCCTCCTTACTCAGATAGGGATGTAGCTGGGCTACCGACCGAAGTTGATAAAACGCATTCTGTGCCACCGAGGCTACTTGAGCCTCAAGTGAAAGGGAAGAGTCTAAGACGACTCCCAAGCTCCGAACCCGGTCCTTTAGGGGGAGTGTAACCCCGTCCAGGATAGGGTATGTATCCACCATCCGATCAGAGAAGCTATCCACCAGCAGCATTTCAGTCTTGTCAGGATTGTGCCTCAGTTTGTTAGCTCTCATCCAGTCCATTGTCGTGGCCAGGCAACGGTTCAGCACATCGACAGCCTCACCTGAAGAAGATGAAAAGGAGAAGTAGAGCTGCGTGTCATCAGCATACTGATGGCAACGCACTCCAAAACTCCTGATGACCGCACCCAACGGCTTCATGTAGATGTTAAAAAGCATGGGAGACAGAACCGACCCCTGCGGAACTCCACATTGGAGAGCCCATGGAGTCGAGCAATGTTCCCCAAGCACTACCTTCTGGAGCCGACCCGCCAAGTAGGAGCGGAACCACAGCCAAGCAGTACCTCCAACTCCCAACTCCACGAGCCTCCCCAGAAGGATACCATGGTCGATGGTATCAAAAGCCGCTGAGAGATCAAGGAGAATCAACAGAGTTACACTCCCTCTGTCCCTCTCCCGACATAGGTCATCATACAGGGCGACCAAGGCCGTCTCAGTGCCAAACCCAGGCCTAAAGCCCGACTGAAATGGATCTAGATAATCGGTTTCATCCAATAGCGGCTGGAGCTGGCCAGCAACCACACGTTCCAAGATCTTGCCCAGGAATGGAACATTTGCTACTGGTCTGTCGCTGTTGAGATTTTCTGGGTCCAAGGAAGGTTTTTTCAGGAGTGGTCTCACCACCGCCTCTTTCAGACAGTCAGGGACCACTCCCTCTCGTAAAGAGGCATTTATCACTTCCTTGGCCCAGCCAACTGTTCCTTCCCTGCTAGATTTTATTAGCCAAGAGGGGCACAGATCGAGTATCGAAGTGGTTGCACGCACCAGTCCAAGCACCTTGTCCACGTCCTCGAGCTGAACCAACTGAAACTCATCCAATAAAACATGGCAAGACTGTGCTCCGGACACCTCGTTAGGGTCAACTGCTATAAATTGGGAGTCTAGGTCCCGGCGGATGCATAGAATCTTGCGCTGAAAGTGCTCAGCAAACTCATTACAGCGAGCCACCGATGATTCTGTCGTGTCCTGCAGGCCTGACTGAAGTAGCCTGCGGACAACTCGAAAAAGCTCCGCTGGGCGGCAAAGAGATGAATTAATGGTGGCAGCGAAATGTTGTTTTTTAGCCGCCCTCACCGCTCTAACATACAGCTTGGAGGAGGCACTAACCAGCGCATAATTGCATCCGTCGGGAGTTCGCCTCCATCTCCGCTCAAACCGCCTCCTATCTTGCTTCATCGCTCTCAGCTCTGGAGTATACCAAGGAGCTGTATGAGCTCTGCACAGGAGGGGGCGCACAGGAGCGATCGTGTCAACAGCTCGGGTCATCTCTGCATTCCACAGGTCAACCAGAGCTTCAACAGGAGCGCCAGTCCTGTCAGCCGGAAAAACCCCAGAGCCCTTTGAAAACCTTCAGGATTCATTAGACTCCGGGGGCGGACTAATTTAATAGGTCCCCCACCCCTGCAGAGGGAAGAGGCTACTGAAAGTCTAAACTTCAGCAAGCAGTGATCTGTCCATGACAAAGGGAGAGATGTAAAACTCCCCACATCCAGATCACTATCCCCATGTCCAGTCGCAAAAATAAGGTCTAGAGTATGCCCCGATACATGTGTTGGACCGCTAACAAATTGAGACAGCCCCATGGTTGTCATGGAGGCCATGAAGTCCTGAGCTGCCCCAGACAAAGCCGCCTCGGCATGGATGTTGAGATCCCCCAGTACTAATAGTCTGGGGGATCCCAGCAATACCTCCGAGACCACTTCCGTCAGCTCAGTTAGGGAAGCCATTGGGCAGCAAGGTGGGCGGTGTCATGAACCTGTAATGTTCATGAATTATTAAAAAATTTAAAAGCAATACTTTGGCTCCAGCAAGGGACTCTGGGAGATTTTTATAGTTAGAAAAGACAAGCCTTTGCCAATTTACAATTCTGAGTTTCACTTCCCAGCTGAAGACGGTTAGAAGAAGCCTTAACAAGCTGCACCTGTTTATCTTTGCTGATTAGCAAGTGCCTGGTACCCAAGGTCATCCTTGGTCTGTACCGTTGGAAAACACAGTTGGGAGGGGGCCCTGAAAGGCACGAAAATGTGGGAAACATCGAGAAGAAAGTTACATCAGCTAATTCCTGATTGGTCAATTAATCTTGGACCGTTAGGATCTTTTTCCTTTAAGTATAGGGCTAGAGACCCATAGCCTTTGTTCTCTATTCTCTGCCTATGCTGACTTGGCACCAGAGTTCCAAACCTTTCTGCCTTATGGTCCCAGGGGGTTGCTTATGGAAAGGTAACCTATGCCTGGTTCCATTGCTTTATGTTGAACATCCATCTCTCTTAGGAGAGATGCCACTGCAACCCACTACCTCGTATGTAAGTAGTTAGGTGAGTTAGTTTGTTATTTTCTTGTTGTGTGTATGAATTCTCTTGTAAGTACCTAAACCTCTGTTTGGGTGTATGGTCTTAAAGGATTACTTGCTGCTATATTTTATGTGCACTTATATATCTTAATAAAGCTACTTCTATTTAACCTGGTGTGTTCATTGAGAGAGGGGGTGGTTCTGGATTCAGTACCTTGACCATTCTCAGTCACTAACTACCAAGGAAGGTTAAGAAGTTAAAGGCTTGGATTTTAAGTGTTAAACCAGAGGTGCCAGGCAAGGAGTGTAACTGTGACTCTTGCCCCTTAGGACCTTGGTTTTATATACTTTCTGGGCTCAGAGATCCCCTGGCTCTGAGTGGACCAGTATACAGGGGGGGTGGCAGCCTACCTTCTACCTTGCAGGGTTGTTGTGAGCGTACACAGCCTTGGTAAGGGTGAAGTAATAATCTTTTGGTTCCAGTCTCATTTCCCTAAGGGTGGGGGTCTGAGTCTGACGCATGATCCCTGTGCCTTGACGGTAGGGTTTCATGACATGGTTGGCCACGGTGGGGATCGAGGCCATTCCTGCTCTTAAGTGAACACACTGTGTGAGATAAGTGCATTGCAGCAAGTTGTAAATTTAAAAGAGACTTCTGACACAACCGTTTGTTACTTTGGGTAGTAAGGTCAGTGCAGAATGTCACAAAAGATAAAAACCAGATCTTGAAAGAACGGAGCCGAGGACGTGGAAATGGCAGACAATGCGTTGCCTAGTCAGCTTGTTCAGCTGGAGGAAGGCGCTGTGGCCCCGTTACTTGCGCCTCAGCCTTTTGCGGATGACAAGGAGATCGTGTTTAAACAAACAGAGGAAAGTGAGGAGGAAGACTCTGATGGGGAAGAGCTGCCTAGAAGTATGCAGCGTTACCTAGCAAAGCAAATGAAGCTGCTGTCCCTACAGTTCAAGGCTATGAAGGAAGATCGCCTGAGTAGAGAGAGTCTTGCCCGCGAGCTGAAACAACCGCGTGGGGGAAGACCAGACCTCCATAAAAAAGCTTTTCCGACTTTTCGTGAGACAGATGACATCTTTACCTTTTTTCAAGTTTTTGCCCACTCTTGTAGAGATCAAGGTGTGCCTAAAAGGTACTGGATGAGTGCTCTACGTATTAATGCTGAAGGTGAATTAAGAGAACTTTTGAACTCTCTTCCAGTGGAGTATGTGGATGATTTTGACTATTTCTATTCTCTAGCTAGATCCCATTTTGCTCTGACAGCAGAGGACTGCTTTCGGCGTCTGGAAGCAGACCAGAAAAAGCCTCGAGAGAGCTTTTCAGCTTTTTCTGCGAGAATGGGCAGGAATGTGGAACGCTGGGCAGATACGGCTGAAGCAGCAACTTGAGGTGAAGTTTTAGATCTGTTCGCTAAAGAACTGTTTATGCAATCTTCTCTGTACCGAGTTACAGGACGGAATGCGGAGGTGGTAGAGAGGGAAGTCCAAGCTATGTTGGAAATGGGAGTTATTGAACCCTGTACCAGCCCCTGGTCCTCCCCCATTGTGCTAGTGGCTAAACGGGAAGCTAATGAAGTGCGTTTTTGTGTGGATTACAGGAAGCTGAACCAGATTTCCCAAGTGGATCCGTATCCTTTGCCTAGGATGGACCATTTAATAGAAAGGCTGGGAGCAGCAAAATACATCACTACTCTGGATTTAACCAAGGGGTATTGGCAAGTGCCTCTAGATGGGGACGCTGCTGTGAAATCTGCTTTTGTTACGCATATGGGTTTGTTCCAGTTCAAGGTTCTCCCATTCGGACTTCGAAATGCTCCAGCGACATTCATGAGGCTTATTAATTCCGTGATTAATGGCCTAGGCGAATTTTCTTGCGCGTATCTGGACGATATAGCCATTTTTAGCCCTGACTGGAATTCGCATATGAATCACTTGAGAATTGTTTTACAGAGACTGCAGGGTGCTGGGCTAACCATCAAAGCACAGAAATGTCAATTTGGGTTTGGAGAAGTTGTTTATCTTGGCCATAGGGTGGGGCAGGATCGTGTAAAACCCCTGGAGGCTAAGATCGAAGCTATTCAAAATTGGCCTGTTCCTAAGACTAAGAAACAGGTTCAGTCTTTTTTGGGGTTAGCAGGCTACCACAGAAAATTTGCTCCACACTTTAGCAGTGTTGCTACCCCCTTAACTGAATTATGCAAAAAGACTATGCCGATGCGTGTCATTTGGACTGATAAATGTCAAAGTGCTTTTGATGCTTTAAAGACCATGTTGGTAAACTACCCTGTTGTGAAAGCCCCTGATTTTTCAAGCCCTTTTGTAGTTCAGACGGATGCCTCCAACTTTGGGCTTGGAGCTGCCTTGCTCCAGAAAGATGCTGCTGGAGATTTGCACCCCATTGCATACACTAGTAAGAAATTGATTCCAAGGGAGCGCAATTTGGCTACCATTGAAAAGGAGTGTCTTGCTTTGGTTTGGGCTCTTGACAAGTTACGCCCGTACCTATGGGGACGTCATTTTCAATTGCAGACAGACCATTCCCCTTTGTGTTGGTTAAACAGGATGAAAAACTCCAACCAAAAATTGTTGCGTTGGAGTCTGGCCCTCCAAGATTTTGATTTTTCAATCCAGTTCATAAAAGGGTGCGATAATGTAGTAGCTGATGCCTTATCTCGCTTACCTGTTCCAGTTGACTAATATTTGACTCATGCCTATTCCACTGACTGATTTCCCGGCTCTGATGACCTCTGGATTGTTTTTAGACCTTGTTTTACTCTTTTACGTTTTTAACATACCTTTTGGACTTTTATATGATTTTAGGGCTTATGACCTTTTTTGGACCTGGACCAGCTTTTGGATTACCCCATTTTTTATCCTACTTCTTTATTTCCCTAATAAAGTCTTCTCTTTTAATGTCTCTATTTCTTGGGTATTTTAGGGGTCCCCTAATTTTCTTGGTGTTATTGTGTAACTTTTTTGCACCTTTTGAAATGTATTTAGAAGGCATAAGTCAAGAAGTAGCTCACTTGCTTATTGTATTATTAATCTTTTTTTTCTTTTAATACTGTACATAGTGCAATGTTGATGTATTGATGTAATTCCTGATTGTTCCTTTTATCCCTGGTTGCTGTGGCGATGACGCAGAACTATCCAGAGTTCTGGCATCATCTTCCCGAAAAGGGGCATGTCATGAACCTGTAATGTTCATGAATTATTAAAAAATTTAAAAGCAATACTTTGGCTCCAGCAAGGGACTCTGGGAGATTTTTATAGTTAGAAAAGACAAGCCTTTGCCAATTTACAATTCTGAGTTTCACTTCCCAGCTGAAGACGGTTAGAAGAAGCCTTAACAAGCTGCACCTGTTTATCTTTGCTGATTAGCAAGTGCCTGGTACCCAAGGTCATCCTTGGTCTGTACCGTTGGAAAACACAGTTGGGAGGGGGCCCTGAAAGGCACGAAAATGTGGGAAACATCGAGAAGAAGGTTACATCAGCTAATTCCTGATTGGTCAATTAATCTTGGACCGTTAGGATCTTTTTCCTTTAAGTATAGGGCTAGAGACCCATAGCCTTTGTTCTCTATTCTCTGCCTATGCTGACTTGGCACCAGAGTTCCAAACCTTTCTGCCTTATGGTCCCAGGGGGTTGCTTATGGAAAGGTAACCTATGCCTGGTTCCATTGCTTTATGTTGAACATCCATCTCTCTTAGGAGAGATGCCACTGCAACCCACTACCTCGTATGTAAGTAGTTAGGTGAGTTAGTTATTTTCTTGTTGTGTGTATGAATTCTCTTGTAAGTACCTAAACCTCTGTTTGGGTGTATGGTCTTAAAGGATTACTTGCTGCTATATTTTATGTGCACCTATATATCTTAATAAAGCTACTTCTATTTAACCTGGTGTGTTCATTGAGAGAGGGGGTGGTTCTGGATTCAGTACCTTGACCATTCTCAGTCACTAACTACCAAGGAAGGTTAAGAAGTTAAAGGCTTGGATTTTAAGTGTTAAACCAGAGGTGCCAGGCAAGGAGTGTAACTGTGACTCTTGCCCCTTAGGACCTTGGTTTTATATACTTTCTGGGCTCAGAGATCCCCTGGCTCTGAGTGGACCAGTATACAGGGGTGGTGGCAGCCTACCTTCTACCTTGCAGGGTTGTTGTGAGCGTACACAGCCTTGGTAAGGGTGAAGTAATAATCTTTTGGTTCCAATCTCATTTCCCTAAGGGTGGGGGTCTGAGTCTGACGCATGATCCCTGTGCCTTGACGGTAGGGTTTCATGACAGGCGGTACACCAAAAGGATTCCCAGCCTGTCCCTCTGGCCCAACACCAGGTGCAAACACTCCAGGCCGGTGACTGTATGGACATGGTGCTTGGTGAGTGAGATGGAACTCTTATAGACCACAGCAACCCCACCTCCCCAACCCTCAGATCTACCATGATGCTGAACCAAGTACCCTGGTGGGCAGAGCTGGGAGAGACTAACTCCTCCCTGCTCGCCCACCCAGGTCTCGGTTATGCATGCCAGATCGGCAGCCTCATCCACAATCAAATCGTGAATGAGGGAAGTTTTATTATGTACCGATCTGGCATTTAAAAGCAGCAACTGGAGATCTGAGAGTTGGCTGAGAGACAACCAACAGCCCTGCGGGCGTGAGAGGGACCGGAACACGGCACAGCCACTACATGTCTAGGCCGCGTTCCCCTTACCTGGCCAGTCCCTCTCACACTGCCATACCTCCCTCTGCCCGTCACTACAGTAATTGGGGCCCCCTCAAGTCCCCCCGAGTGATAGAAAAACCTCTTTCCCAAGCACATATTAAAAACTTACATACAAACACACAACACACACACAACTAACACAATCAAACATACACACCACATTCATTCAAAAACCAAGCACACAGACACAGTACCCTTCGGATGTTCTGTTCTTCCTTCTTAAACTTGAACTACCGCTGCAACCAGTAGAGGGCACACCATACTGCACCACCTTCGATGCCAGGCAACCCAGAACGCGGGCACATCCAAAAACCCACGACCCAGTCCCACCACACCACACCCGCTACCCACCGCTCCCCGCCAAGCAGAGAGCACTCCAAAACCCGAGGCCCAGCAGCGGCGGGAGCACAGTAGCAGCGGCGATGGAGGAGGCACAGCTGCGGCGACAGCGCAAACCGCAATGGCAGCAGTGGAAGGGGCACGGGCCGCGTCAGGAGCACAATGGTGGCAACGAGGCACAGTCACGGCAAGCGAAACACAGCCGCAGCGGAGACGGCCACGATGGAAAAATGGGCCATAGCAAAGCGTAGACTGAGGCTGAAACGGCAGAGGAAGGAGAAGTCACAGCAAAGCAAAGGCAAAAGGAACAGAGACGGCGACAGCAGCAGAGGGGGTCACAGGAGGGAGAAGCCACAGCAACAAGGAAAGAGAGCAGTGGCAAAGAAGGCACGAGCCGAAGAGGAACGTCTCTCACCCGACCCGGAAGCGCCTCGAGGAACGTCTCCCACCCGACCTCACGGCACCTGGCTCGGCAGCCAATGGTAAGCTCACGCCCGCTCTGAAACGTTCTTACTGTTGGCGTTCTTCCTGCGAATGTCTTCTTGCACCAGTCGCACCAGTAGCCTCCAGAACCACCACCCGTTGAAAAAAGGGGGGGAAGCCAGCTGGACTGAAGAAGGGGGGAGGCACTCTAAGCCCCAGGAATGATGTTAAAAAAGTAAGGAGGCAGCGGAGCTCTAGCCGGAGCGAGCTCCTACGCTGCCATCTTATTAATGTGTTGGGCCAATAGTGTATTGGGACAGCCCCATGGTTGTCATGGAGACCATGAAGTCCTGAGCCGCCCCAGATATGGCAGCCTCGACATGGATGTTGACATCCCCCAGCACCAAAAGTCTAGGGGATCTCAACAATACATCCGAGACCACCTCCGTCAGCTCAGTTAGGGAGTCTGCTGGGCAGCGGGGTGGGCGGTACACCAACAGAATCCCCAATCTGTCCCCCTGACCCAACACTAGGTGCAAACACTCCAGACCAGTAGCTAATTGGACAGGGTGCTTGGAGAGAGAGATGGAACTCCTATAGACCACAGCAACCCCCCCTCCCCGGCCCTCAGATCTGCCCTGATGCTGAACCAAGTACCCAGGTGGGCATAGCTGGGAGAGACTAACCCCTCCCTGGTCACCCACCCAGGTCTCTGTTATACATGCCAGATCGGCCGCCTCATCCACAATTAAGTCATGGATGAGAGAGATCTTATTATGAACCGATCTGGCATTCAAAAGCAGCATCCAGAGATCCGAGAGCTGGCTGATAGGGCAACCAACAAACCTGTGGGTGCGTGGAGGACCGGAACACGGTACAGCCGTTAACTGCCTGGGCCGAGTTCCCCTCACCTGGCAAGTCCTCCGCACAATGTCGTATCTCCCTCTACCCATCACTACACTAATTGGGGCCCCCTCAAATCTGCCCAATCGGCTTTGGTCCCTCTCTCCCAGGCACATATTGCAAATCCTCACACATTCCCACACTCACACCATACACTCCTCTCACACCCCTCACACCCCCACAACAAGCAAGAGCCCCCACAGAGCCCCCACAGAGCTGCTCTGTCTCTAGTGAAGGTTCGTTGTTGGAAAAATATGTCGAGCCGGCTTCATTAAGAGTGGGCAACGTTATCACCATCTGCTTTCTACTTCCTTGAGTGGTCTAACCGTCCACCGTCGTCCTCGTCCACCAAGCAGGATGAAAAAGTCACAAACGATAAGCGGCAGGCACCATACGTCCAGCCGCTGCTCTTGCCCGTGAGTCTCAGGTGTAAGGCAACTTGTCGGCACCACCAGGTCGTCCGGGCATCGAGACGCCAAAGCAGTGCCTGTAGATCCAGTGCCGGAAAACAGGGGGCCTCCGCCCCGCTCGTCGCGCAGCCACCCAAAAGGAGAAAGCAGGAAACAGAGAGTGGGGAGTCCCTCCCACTTTCCGGCGGCTCTCAGGGCCACAAAGAGGGACGATGCCCCGTGCGGACCAGCCGGGCGAAAACGCCTCCCCACCACCTCCATGGCCCCCAGACCTGCAGCATCCGCCGCTGGCGGCAAGAGCGAGGCAAGCGGGCTGTCGAACAGTGGGCCTCTATATGGGGAACCACACCACAGCCCAGGCAACAAAGTCTGCGCTCCTGCCGTCCTGGCCCGACTCCAGATGACACAGGAGACACAGGAGACACAGGAGGGATCACACCGAGCCGCCTCACCCGCGAGCTGCCGCAAATGTCGCGGTACGGTCCTTCATTGAACATTTATCCGGTGTTTGTTAACGGAGCTCCCGGCACAGTATTCTTTGCAATTGCAGTATTCTTTGTACGATCAAGCATATACCCACAAAATTTACATTGCCTCATTTCCTGCAGCAGTACTATGATTTCATCAAGTCTCTTTTCAATATTGCTGAAATAATAAAAGAGGATTCGTAGGTTGGTGAGAGAACTTTAACATGAAAAGATCCAGCACCTGAATCAATGTATCTGCAGTTAGTGACATTTAGTCTAAAGTCTTCTTCTCAGTTTTTAATGTTATGTGCAGCTGTTCCAAGGTTCCTATAGCCTTCATGTGCCCAATTTTGTTGTTGTTGTTATGTGCCTCCAGGTCGACTACGACTTATGGTGACCCTATGAATCAGTGACCTCCAAGAGCATCTCTCATGAACCACCCTGCTCAGATCTTGTAAGTTCAGGTCTGTGGCTTCCTTTTTGGAATCAATCCATCTCTTGTTTGGCCTTCCTCTTTTTCTACTTCCTTCTGTTTTTCCAAGCATTATTATCTTTTCTAATGAATCATGTCTTCTCATGATGTGTCCAAAGTATGATAACCTCAGTTTCATCATTTTAGCTTCTAGTGATAGTTCTGGTTTAATTTGTTCTAACACCCAATTATTTGTCTTTTTCGCAGTCCATGGTTTCCGCAAAGCTCTTCTCCAACACTACATTTCAAATGCTTTGATTTTTCTCTTATCAGCTTTTTTCACTGTCCAACTTTCACATCCATACATAGAGATTGGAAATACCATGGTCTGAATGATCCTGACTTTACTGTTCAGTGATCCATCTTTACATTTGAGGACCTTTTCTAGTTCTGTCACAGCTGCCCTCCCCAGTCCTAGCCTTCTTCTGATTTCTTGACTATTGTCTCCATTTTGGTTAATGATTGCGCCAAGATATTAATAATCCTTGACAAGTTCAATGTCCTCATTGTCAACTGTAAAGTTACATAAATCTTCTGTTGTCATTACTTTAGTCTTTTTGACGATCAGCTGTAATCCTACTTTTGTGCTTTCCTCTTTAACTTTCATCAGCATTCGTTTCAAATCATTACTGGTTTCTGCTAAGAGTATGGTACCGTCTGCATATCTTAAATGATTGATATTTCTCCCTCCAGTTTTCACACCTCCTTCTTCTTGGTCCAATCCTGCTTTCCGTATGATATGTTCTGCATATAGATTAAATAAATAGGGTGATAAAATACACCCCTGTCTCACACCCTTTCCGATGGGGAACCAATCGGTTTCTCCATATTCTGTCTGTTTCATTTATTTAATCTGTGTATCGCCATGGGCTGTTACAAGAAAGTACAGTCATATATACATTGAAACAAAGGTACAATTCTTGATTAAAATGTAAAAACTAAAACATTATTTGCAACCACTATTCTTGATAAAACTGGCTCTGAGTATCTTTGCAGCTAAGGCAAAATTTGCAGTCGAAGTTATTACATGGGGTTGGACCGAGGATAGTAAAAAGATTACTTTTTGGGGTCTAATTAATTCGTTAATCGTATTCAAAGTTGGAAGTAAAAATTTTGCTCTTGGGTAAGAAAACATTGGGCAGTCTAACATATAATGTAATAGATCATCTGGCACCTTACACCCAGCTATACATAACCTTTGGTCATACGGGATACCAAGATATCTGCCTTGTAAACAGGACGAGGGCATCACCTGAAAGCGAAGTTCGGTATATGCTCTTTGAAGTGGAGCCCTTGTTAAAATATCTAAGTAGTTAAGCCAAGCGGAATTAGGGTTGATAAACATAAACCATTTAGAGAAGTGTGAGTTAGCGATCGCTACTCTATCTTGTTGAGTATCATGATCATAAATCTGATTGCGGAGAGTATTTGAATTAAGGTTACTAAGCAAGGGGGGGTTAGAAGGTATTGTACCCCTAAGGGTGGAAAGTTTTTTGCCCAGCCCCCATTTACCAGTTGCTCTTCCCAGCACAATTTAGCCAGAGAAGGCAGGTCAGTAACCCCTGTCTCACACCCTTTCCGATGGGGAACCAATAGGTTGTTCCATATTCTGTCCTTACAGTAGCCTCTTGTCCAGAGAATAGGTTGCGCATCAGGAGAATCAGATGCTGTGGCACCCCCATTTCTTTTAAACCATTCCACAGTTTTTCATGATCTATACAGTCAAAGGCTTTGCTGTAATATATAAAGCACAGGGTGATTTTCTTCTGAAATTCCTTGGTCCATTCCATTATCCAATGTATGTTTGCGATATGATCTCTGGTGCCTCTTCCCTTTCTAAATCCAGCTTGGACGTCTGGCATTTCTCGCTCCATATATGGCAAGAGCCTTTGTTGTAGAATCTTGAGCATTACTTTACTTGCATGGGATATTAAGACAATAGGTCAATAACTACAGCATTCCCTGGGATCCCCTTTCTTTGGAATTGGGATGTATATGGAACGATTCCAGTCTGTGGGCCATTGTTTAGTTTTCCATATTTCTTCACAGATTTTTGGACTGATTCAGTAGCTTGTAGCAACTCTATTGGTATGCCATCTATTCCTGGTGATTTGTTTCTTCCAAGTATTTTAAGAACAGCTTTCACCTCACATTCTAAAATTTCTGCTTCTTCATCATATGGTTCCTCCGTGAATGAATCTGTCATCCTGGCATCTCTTTTATAGAGTTCTTCTGTGTATTGCTTCCAATTTCCTTTTATTTCATCTCTGTCATTCAGTGTGTTCCCCTGTTGATTATTCAACATCCCTACTCTTGGTTTAAATTTCCCTTTCATTTCTCTAATCTTTTGGAATAGATAACCTTTTTGTTGTCCTCTTCTATTTCTATACAGTAACTATTGTAATAGTTCTCTTTGTCCCTATGTACTAGTCGCTGTATTGTTGCATTTGGGATTCTGACTTTGTTTCTATCTCCTTTTGCTTTTGCTTTCCTTCTCTCTTTAATCCATTGGGGTCTTTCTCTCTTTTTATTGTCTTTTTGCATTCTTCTCTGATAACATCTCTGACTTCATTCCATAGTTCTTCTGGTTCTCTGTCAACTAAGTTTAAAGCCTCAAATCTGTTCCTTATTTGATCTTTATATGCTTCTGGGATGTTATTTAAATTGTATTTTGGCGTTATGATTGCTTTGTTGGTCTTCTTTAGCTTTACTCTGATTTTCAATACGACCAGTTCATGATGTGTACCGCAGTCTGCTCCTGGTCTTGTTTTTGCAGAAAGTATGGAACTTCTCCACCTTCTGCTACCAATTATATAATCGATTTGATTGCTATATTGACCATTTGGTGATGTCCACATGTATAGTCATCTTTTCGGTTGTTCAAAAAAATGTGTTTGCAAGAAACAAATTATTGGCTTCACAGAATTCAATAAGTCTTTCTCCTGCTTCGTTTCTGTCTCCTAGGCCCCATTTCCCCACAATTCCTAATTCTTCTCTGTTCTCTACTTTTGCATTCCAATCCCCCATGATTATCAGCACATCTTGTTTTGGTGTGTGATCAATTTCTTCCTGTACTTCTGCATAAAATCTCTCCAATTCCTCTTCTTCTGCATTTGCCGTCGGAGCATAGACTTGGATGATGGTTATGTTGATAGGTTTCCCATTTAATCTCATTGATATCATTCGCTCAGACCTTGCGTTGTAGCTCCTAATTGCTCTTGCTACATCACTTCTCACTATTAAAGCAACCCCATTTCTTAATTTCTCATTTCCTGCATAAAATATTTTGTTGTTGTGTGATTGGAAATGTCCCATTCCCATGCATTTTAGTTCACTCACGCCAAGTATTGTAATGTTGATGCATTCCATTTCTTGCTTGACAATTTCTAACTTTCCCTGGTTCATGGTTCTCACATTCCATGTTCCTATTGTGTGCGTCGTACTACTCCGGACTCTCCTTTCGCATCTGTGCGCATCAGCCTCTGGGCTTCCTTTCAGCTTTGACCCAGCTGCGTCATTAGTCACAGCACTACTCGTACTTGTCCTTTGTTCTTCCCTAGTAGCTCGGTGAGTGCCTTCTGACCTGAGGGGACTCATCTTCCAGCACTATCTCGTGTTGCATTTTGGGTACTCTGTTCATAGGGTTTTCATGGTGAGAGATATTCAGAGGTGGTTTACCATTGCCTTCCTCTGAGTTTGGATGCATCTTAGTCTAGTGTTTCAGCTTTGACCATTCCACCTTGGGTGCCCCTGCTAGGAGTCTAGCCTCTTGGTCTAGACTCCTGATGGCCTTGCTGTCAGCTTTTTCAACACTCTCAAACCCCCTCACCACGTTAAGGTGTACATCCGAAGAGGAGGTGCCCAATTTTAAACATAGTTTATTTTGGCAGCTCTAAAATATCTGCTCAGAATAGTGTGGGAATACTTTAAACTAAGTTTCCAAATATTATGTGTTTAGTTCAGATCTAATAAGAAAATCATTTATGTTGGTGAAATAAAACTCAGACACTGAAAACACATTTCATGAAAATCAACAGTTACATTATGGAAATTATTTATTTACTGTATTGTCCCCATGCCTGTAAATAAGTTTTATAATAAAGTATAGATTTAGTGCATAATAAACATGACCAACATAACTGTTTTCTGCAATAAACCATTTATTGGCATTTTATAGTAATACACTTGAGAAGTATTAATAAATGGAAATATAAACAAATGTTAATGCTTTGAATTTATTCATGATTTTGAAAGCCTATTGCAGAACTGTAGTAGTATTCTCCACCATTCATTCCATCATTTGGCAATTGTACTCAGACTTCTGGATAGTCTATACCATTGTTTATGTCCCATGCCAAGCCACTAGAGCATTCCACTCTCTGCTTCATTGAAAAAACAAGTGCCCACAGTCATGTCTTGAACTCAGCACTCATAACATGGTACATGATTAATATATCAGCTTTGGATGAGAACCAAATCATCCCGAGTCCATTCAAAGCTGCTTGAAAGATAACTTCATGTTGTTTTATAAATATTGGAATGAGAACTTTACAATATAAATGCTGAACTGCAACTGGAAAGTATTATTTTGCTTGTTGAACTGTGTTGGTGAGTGAGTTAGGCATATGCTGAAAGCATTACATTAACTGTTTTTAAAATGACAGGTATTAAATCTGAATTATCTAAAAGACTTTATCTGAGCTGGATCTTTTCCTCAAAGTCGCATGAGGAGGAGGGAAGAGGATGATGATAGAAATATGACCTCTTCTTTCACCTTCTATAGCAGCTATAGGCATTCTCAAAGGTTTCCACATTATGACCTGTAATGAGAGTGTTGCAGAGACATGCTTTGTGTAAGGTTGCCAGCTGAGAATCAGACAGGAAGAAAGGCAAGTTGTTACAGCAGGGTTTCCAAGCAAACTGCAGGAAAAAAAATGCTCAGACTGAGGATCCAGGTCAGAGTCAACAACAGCTCTTCAGTTCACCTTCTTGGCATATGAGCTGCAATACATCCTCTGACCATCTGCAGCAGTGGCACTACAGAGCAGCAAAGTCAGGCCAACACTGTCCTTTGATTATAAGCTGAAGTGTTGCTATAGGGAATGAAGCACCTGGACCCTGCTACCAGAGTTTCTGCTCCAAAACATTCCGTTCCATAGCTAACCAGAATTCATATTCACAGGCCTTCAGCAGAGAAGATATGCCCAGGACACAAGAAACAGCTAGGCTCAAACATCACAGGCAATCGTTTACTGGGTTTCTGAATGGCAGAATGTTCATTTGATTATTTCCATCATACTTTAAACCATGTGCCTATGTGATGGAGCGCACTTACCTTTATCACTTACCACCCAAAACTTACACACTATAAAAACAACTTTATCTGGAAAGTAGGAAAAGTAGCACAAGCAAATGATCAGATTTGTCAATAACATTTTCAAATCCATGCTATCTAAGATGCTGAGGAATATATATTGTCCTACAAGATAAACCTCAATTTCTGCAGATAATAGGCAAAATCTTACAAAAAATGCTTTGAGAATACATTTTCAGAGAAAGGAAATAAGCTACCACTGAATCAATGGTAAATATAATGTGAAATTTGAGCCCTTCCAATTTTCAAGCTTTTCTACTTTTTAAAATTTACACATCATCAACAAACAACCATTCAAGTTTTATCTTGGGCTGTGACATAAATTTTTATATATTGATATGACTGGTAATATATCATCCTTTGCAAAGCTGCTTGTTCTCCCAGAATGATCAATTGAATTTTCCTCAGTAGAAGCTAAGGACAGTTACCCTCAAGGGATGTGTTACCTGCTGAAAGAGTGTCTACTTGCTTCTAATATTCTCTGCTTTTATATTGGCAAATAAAGCAAAGATACAGTAAGTCTTCAGAGCACACTTTTTCAAAAGCAGCTAAACTCTGTGCCATTTGCCCTGGAACTTCCCATCACTTGGAAGTGGGGAGCATGTAACAATACTGTTGTCACCATCAGTTTGAATACATCTCTTGCTCACTATCTCCATGACAATTTTCTGCCTTGGGCTTTTCTTGGGCAGAAATTTTTTGGATGATACCTAGTGGTAAGAGAAGTTAATCCACCAACTTTCATTATACATGACTGTAAAATCTGTAGCTAAAATGGCCGATTCAATTTTGTACTGAATATACATCGCTATATCTGCTATCGGATTCACCATGTTACAAAGTGTAAGCTCACATATGCATTGTCGCCACTCAGCAACTGCAACATGAAGTGATGACTTGCAAGTGTGAAACAGCCAATTTAGATAAAACTCCACCCAGAGAGGTTTCAAATCAACTGACATTTCCTCAAGTACAGAACTTGGTATGAATCAGTCCCATGATGTTTCATAAAAGATATGTGTGCTGTGTCAAGCAATGTCTGCAAGCAACAAGTAGGTGGTATATTCATAATGAACATCTGAACTAGATGTTTCTGTTTGAAGGGTCAGTGAGTCTAAGAAGCCAGTTATTATTTAATGGTTGAAGTGGAAATTTCATTTGCTCTGCACTTACTGTTCCCTCCCATATACACACACTAATATGCAGACATCTTGTCACACACTGATTTTTATCACCTCTATGTGCCTATTTTTGGTATACTTTAGTCATTCACAAGCTTTCTGGAAGCTGATGTCATTCTTCCACAGTTTATGGGAGAAAGGTCCGACATTTCAGACAGCAAAATGGGTTTATACTTCCCATGCATCTAGATACAGCAACCCCTTTTAAAAAAACTAACCCTGTTCCAGTCTTTCCACTGTGAACTGCAGCAGCAGGTGTGTAAGATAGGGATTGCTGGAAGGCTATAGCTGCATATCAATACATCAATGTAACAATTCAGTTTTTATTTTAATATATATATATAATGCTGTTGCAGTAAGATCATCACATTTTTTCACCAGGCCTTTCTCTGGGTGTCCTGTCAAGTGAAGTGCAGCAGGTAGCTACTAGCAAAACAGCTTTTTCTGTGGTGGCACCCTAGTTATGGAAATACCATCTCTAGAGAGGGTCAGCTCCAGTGTGGTGTAGTGGTTAAGGTGCTGGACTATGACCTGGGAGACCAGGGTTCGAATCCCCACACAGCCATGAAGCTCACTGGCTGCCCTTGGGCCAGTCACTGCCTCTCAGTCCCAGAGGAAGGCAATGGTAAACCCCCTCTGAATACCACTTACCATGAAAACCCTATTCATAGGGTCGCCATGAGTCAGAAACGACTTGAAGGCAGTCCAGAGAGGGTCACGTTTGTTCAGAGCTTGGAAGTAACTAGTTACAAGTAACTGATTACTTGTAATTCATTACTTTTTTGAGGAACGAGTGGGTAATTCCTTTACATTTAGATTGTAATAGAACTAGGAGTAATTTTACTACTTTTGTGGAGTAATTGTAATGTTTCCAGAATTACGTTTGGGCATTACTTTGGGGGGGGAGCAGGGGAAGTCTTCTGCTCCTCTGATTTGTGGATGGAAATCATGTGCCTCAAACTGGGCTTCTGTGCAGTGTCGCTCTTTCCTCATGCTCTGTGGATGGGTAGGAGGCGACGAGGGAGGAGGCGGAGAGTGAGACGGGGTGGAGTGGGGAAAACAATTATTTAAAAAAATGGATAGTGGTGGTGAAGAACGGAGTGGAGGGAAAAAGGATCCGGAGGTCAACAACATGGATAAAGGAGAAGGAGGCAGCAGCAGAATGGAGATAAAGAACTGTGGAGGTGAAAGATGACAACGTGTGTGTGTGTGGGTGTGTTTGTGTGTGGGTGTGTGTGGGTGTGGGTGTGGTGTGAGAGAGAGAGAGAGAGAGAGAGAGAGAGAATACTGTGTTTGCACTTGGCCTCCACCACCCTCTCTGGCTACTGTGCTGCATTTGCAGTACTTTAACTTTTTTGCATCTCAGGGGAAAATGTTTGCTTGAGTGAGTGTCCCTTAGTTGGTGGCAGGGCAGGGTCTGGGAGGTGGTTAAGTGAGAGAGATTAAGCTGGCTGGCTGAGTGGGGGGGGTTGCACTTGGTTTGACATGCCAAGATCTGAGTAGTGACCACCCTTACCAGTGGAGAGACCACCATTGCTATCTTATGAATAAAAATAATTATTCTCCTACCTCTGTATGTGTTTGTTTATTTTTAATGTTGTTTTAGGCTACTTAGATGTGCAGCAGCCAAGGTCAGCACCTTGTAGGTGTTTTTTTAAAAAGTAATTGAAATGTAATTGTAGTGATCACTTTGGAGGAAAAGTAAAGTAATTAGCTACTTTCAGAGCAATTGTAATTGTGACGGTAATTACTACTTTTTTGGACCATGTAACTGTAACTGTAATTTATTACTTTTTAAAAGTAATCTTCGAAGCTCTGCGTTTGTTACTTTGTTATCACTGGATACCAAAGAACTTTTATAATTTTCTCATACCTTTTCCATCTGTTTTAGATTTAAGAGAGGCTACTTTTAGTCTACTTTTATCTGGTTTCTTGAGTTTTATGCTATATCATATTCTTATTTTTATTATTATAGTATAGTATAATAATATTATATATTATTATAGTATCTGCATTTTTAAATTATGCATTTGCCTCCTTGAGAACATTTTTGTTAGAGTGCAGCCTATAAATAGATAAATGCAGCTGTACATAAATAAATATTGCTCAACAATTTGTGTAATACATTTCTAATGCATCTAAAGAAATGCCTTTGAATGCGAGTTGTTTGAGAGAAGATATGGTACAAACATAGAGTACCTTACCCATTCAGACATATTTTCTGTTTCTTTCCCAATCTTCTGAAATATTATTTTTCTCAGAGTCAGGATGGGGCTGTGGATATCCAAACAGGCCATAGGTCATTGGTCAATGTGCTGAGCCATAGCTGAGTAGTAGTGTGCATGCTTCATGCGGATGTTCCTAGGTTCAATTCACCAGTGTCTCCAGGTCAGGCTGGAAGATACCTGTGTGTCAGCTCCTCACTGAGACGGCAGTGTCGGTGGGGATGCAGGCAGGGCTGGAGATTCCTTGGTAATTGCCAGGCCGTAAGTCCTTAGCCAGCAGCTTGGCTATAAATCTGCCAGGCTAGCAAGGAGGAAGCAAGATAAGGGCAGAGGCCGTTCAAAGCTTACGTGCCAAGCCAGAAATCCAGAAGAGACGTCAGTGAAGGTCCGGGTTTAGTTTGCCGAGAGATCAGTCCAAGTCCAGGGGATAGGAAGACACACAGTGGTCACGTCTGACGTTGTAGTCAGCAACAAGCTGAAGCCAAGGTTTGACTTTTAAGGAGCAGGTTTGTCAGCAGGTGTGAGCCATCAGCATTTTGGCCTTAAGTGGACAGGCCTGCCCCTCTTCTGCCTGACCTTCTGTTGTCTACGTTCTGCAGGTGAGGGGGGAGTATCCTGTTCACTGTCTGCGTCTGGCTGGAGGGCTTCAGCTGTGTCTGGGGTGCTCTGCAGCTGAGGGGGAGAAGGAGCTGGGTTCTCAGGAGTTTCCTCCATTTCTGCTTCTGGGTCTGCTGCTTCTGGGTCTGCTGCTGTTACTCCCGAGTCATCCTCGTCTGATAAGTCCTCTGACGGGGCCATGACACTGTGCCCGAAATCCTGGAGAGTTGCTACCAATCACAGTAGACAATTCTGAGCTAGATGCACCAATAGTTTGACTTAATATAAGGCAGTTTCCTATGTTAGGGAAAGACAAATCTGTCAGTTTCTCTCCACTTCTCCTTTATCCAGTCCTAAATTCAGTTCTCTACATTTCCACATTGATCTACAATTTTTTTAAAAAGTCATGAAATTTCATCAGCATTTTAGTGCAAATTTATCCTAATATACATAGTTTTGGATGTGGCTTTGTCTAATATACATATTTTATGCAAAGCAAGTTTCCCTAATATAATGCATTTTGGTATGTTATTTCTTCTAATATATGCATTTTTATGCACACTTTATCCTAGTATATGCATTCTTGTACACATCATTTGGCTGAAGAACTGCATAGCAAAATTTGGAACAGTATGAATTTTGAAGAATGGCTGTGTTTCCATTCTCATATTGTTTCAGAAAATCTGAATTTAGTAGATTCACCTTTACATGCGAAACAGAATCCCTGTCCCTATCCCATGTTCCTGCATCGAAATTCAATAGGTAAAATCCCTGAGCTGTTTGTATGAGTAAATGGTAGCAGGCAGAATGCACTGTTCTAATGACCAGACAAATATTCCTAGTATTTATTTTTAGATTGTAAGCTCTTCAAGGCAGGGAGCTATCCTCCTTTGGTCTTTGTAGGGTGCCACACACATTTAAGGTGTTATATTCATCATCATCATCATCATCATCATCATCATCATTTATTCCAGGCCTGGCAACTCCAGAGGCTTTATACTGCTTTCTAGTCATGGAAGCTGATGTTGCATACTAGTTATTCCTTTTGAATCTGAATAGGGTTGTTAGCCTGGTGAGTCTGTGTTGCTCCATGTATGGACCATGTGCCAACCCTAGGCCTTAAGAATTCCCAGTTCAAGAAAGGCCAAGAGTCCCTGACACTGACCTTCATATAAAGTGTACAATGTTGGTGTATAAGAGAATTTGTTCTACTCCACAGAGTACAAATGAAACAATTGTATTTCCCACAAATCTGTTAAGAATTTACTAGTATAAAAGCTCACATATTTCTATTGCATTCTTCATGTGAAGATGTTAGAGCAGGTAACAACAAAATTCAATAAAATGCTGTAGTGCACTTTGCACTAGCTGCAGTTTATTTGTTGCCTTCAAGGGCAGCCTTACATAGAGTGCAATAAAGTAATCCAAATGGCAGAGCATGAATTATTGTGGCCAAACTATCCCATTTCAGGAGTGGCTGTAGCTGGCAAACCAGCTGCTGGAAAAAGATGCTCTGAACCACTGAAGGCACTTGAGTCTCCAGTTCTTAGGTAGAATCAAGTGTGCCCCCACACTATGCACTTGCTCCTTCAAGGGGAGTGCAACCCTCTTGAAAGCAAGCAATTCCCTAAGTCCCAGACTCAAGACACAGCATTTCCCAGAATCTGGAATTCTGTGTACAATTCTGGTCACCTCACCTCAAAAAAGATATTGTAGACTTAGAAAAGGTTCAGAAAATGGCAACCAAAATGTTCATGCGGATGGAGAACTCCCTTTTGAGGAAAGGTTGCAGCATTAGGGGCATTTTAATTTAGAGAAAAGGTGAGTAAGAGATAACATTATAGAAGTGTATAAAATTATGCATGACTTGAAGAAAATGGATAGAGAAAATTTTTTCACCCTCTCTCATAACACTAGAACTCATGGACATCCAATGAAGCTGAATGTTGGAAAATTCAGGAGAGACGAAAGAAAGTACTTCATACATCATTTAGTTAAACTATGGAATTCACTCCCACAGGATGTCCAATAACGTGGCTGGCTTTAAAAGAAGATTAGACAAATTCATGGAGAATTAGGCTGACCCTGATGGCTATGCTCTGCTATCATGGTCGGAGGCAGCATGCTTCTGAATACCAGTTGCTGGAAACCACAGGAGAAGAGAGAGTTCACACTCAGGTCCTGCTTGTGGGTTTCTTCTGGGCATCTGGTTGGCCACTGACAGAACAGGATCCTGGACTAGATGGGCCATGGCCTGATCCAGCAGGCTCTTATGTTCTGTAGTTCTTAAGACCTACTGACCCACTTGAGAGTGACTCAGGAGTGGGGTGGGAAACTGGATCCATATGGCTAGCCAAAACTTACCTTCCCCACTCCCTGAAGGCCAAGTTGACAGATGGGTGGGGCTGCCCACCTGTCAATCACCTGAAATCTCAATGGCATCTAGTGACCTGTTTTCCTTTGCGTTGCTCATCAGCTAACCTGAAAACCATGGTTCTGTCTCAGCCACATCTTTACTTGCCCCACATCTGATGTCATATATGATGTCAGGAGCAGGGCAGGTGTGTGTGGCTTGGACGAAATGGCCTTATATGACAAATGTCAAACCCTGGTGGGTGTAATTAGGCCTGTAGATTGGAGGTTCTTACTGCTGGAGTTACTGATTGTGCACCAGGCTACCAAAAATGTGTTTCAAATGTAACATAGTGATCTACAGCAAAATGTTGCTATACAGTAACATAAAGAAATATACAATAATATTTCTTTGTGCTCTTTTATCTTGAAGTTCCAGCTGGAGCTTTGTCCCCATATGGTGTTCCCAATGCATCTATTTAGTTGATGCTACAGTTTTCTATTCATGATATATGATACTGAAGAACAAACCAGAAAGAAAAATGACAAGGTAGTTTCTATAGTCATTACAGACACAGGAAATATAAATTAATAACATTTGGCATTTGTCCTAACAAAACATTTGGCTAAGACAGATAATAATGTTATGAAAGTCACTGATTTTATTGTAACCAGATCTCCCAACTGGAGAAGAGAAGCTTTCTTAAGTTCCAAGACCACAATCCTAAAGTCTGATGATTCCACAGGACAAATGAGTCTTCATTGGAGTAAGTATTCAAATGAGACTGCATCCTGAACACAAATGCATGGGCTGCCTCATTTACTTTGTTGCTGTTGGAGAATTGGGAGAATTTGGAAACGGAATATGAGGCGAAACAAAACTTCTTATGAAATATGAGTACAGCACATACTGAGTTCACCATCAGCCAGAACTCACTGCCATCCCCCACCCTTCACAAGCAAACTTACCTTGCAAAAGGGGTGGGACTAGTGGCTGGGAGGAGTCACTTAAAACATACACTTAAAACCTATGCCCTCCCCCAGGTAATTCTGGGCTACATTGGCCAATGATCAGGGATGACAGGAGTTGCAAGCCTGTGTTAATCAGACCTGATTAACAATGGCCCAGAGACTGTGGCCTGATTAACAGTCTGTAACATCTCAAGGGCCACAGATTCCCCACATCTGACTTAAGACAAGAGAGGCATTGTAGACTTCATTGAAAAGTAAAGAACCTTAAGGGAGAAGAGAGGCCTTGAAGCTGGTCATTAATAGTAAGCACCCGGACAGCAGACTGAACAGGCACACTGGTCACATCTTCCTCACTATGCTGTAAATATTTTTAAAATTATTTCTGAATGCCAATCTGTATATATTAATTAGCATATACCAATTTTTTGAAAAGCTGTTCCTCTTTTGTCCCCTTTTTTTGGGCGATGTGTTTCCTCTTTTTCTGGCCTTGCATAAGTGGATACCATAACACTGCCGAACATTATTGAGTCTTCAGTAATACCTGAGTTAGAACTGCTCCAGATTCTGATATACTAGAACTCCTAGAAAAACATGGATTCACTTCATGAATCACCTTGGGTAGTCTTAATTGTCCTTTCAACATTACAGTTATGTATAGTTGGAACATTTTGAGGCTTGAAGAACCTTACTGTTTGAAGAACCTCACCTCCTGTTTCAACCCCACTCTCAGCATGTTTGGCCAAAGTCTGAATAGAGCCGAAGAATATGGATTCACTCTGTGCATTGAGGAAACCTGCACATGTCGTACATGTGAAGGCTGTTTTCAGACCTTCAACTCAACATGCAGAGAGTGGTGGTGAGAACAGTGGGAAATGATTCTGCTTCTCCTGCCATACATTTAGAGGTATATATCATGTGCAAAGGGCTGTTAGGACAGCCAATGGAAAGACAGTTTCCAAATAATTACAGCATATCAAATACAATGAAAGCACTCTGAACAAAAGTCGGAGATGACACAAAACAATGGAGTAAGTCATCCATAATAGGCCACCCAGAGACCAGCCTCTCAATTTATTTATTTATTTATTTATTTATATCCCACCCTTCCTCCCAGCAGGAGCCCAGGGCAGCAAACAAAAGCAGTAAAAACGCTTTAAAACATCATAAAAACAGACCTTTACATACATTAAAACAAAACAACTTTAAAAACATTCTTTTAAAAAGCTTTAAAAACATCTTAAATAAAAAAGGTTAAAAATATTGTTTAGGAAAAAAAGGTTTTTTAAAAAAACATATTAAAAGCAATTCCAACACAGATGCAGACTGGGATAGGTCTTAACTTAAAAGGCTTGCTGAAAGAGGAAAGTCTTCAATAGGTGCCAAAAAGATAACAGAGATGGCACCTGCCTAATATTTAAGGGGAGGGAATTCCACAGGGTAGGTGCCGCCACACTAAAGGTCAGTTTCCTACATTGTGCAGAACGAACCTCCTGATAAGATGGTATCTGCAGGAGGCCCTCACTTGCAGAGCGCAGTGATCGACTGGGTATATAAGGGGTAAGATGGTCTTTCAGGTATCCTGGTCCCAAGCTGTATAGGGCTTTGTACACCAGAACTAGAAACTTGAACTTGGCCCGGTAGCAAATGGGCAGCCAGTGCAATTCTTTCAGCAGCAGGGTGACATGTTGGTGATACCCTGCACCAGTGAGCAGTCTCTCCACCACATTTTACACCAGCTGCAGCTTCCGGACCAACCTCAAGGGCAGCCCCACATAGAGCACATTACAGTAATCCAGCCTGGAGGTTACCAGTGCGTGGACAACAGTGATCAGGCTATCCCGGTCCAGAAATGGCCGCAGCTGTCTTACCAGCTGACGCTGGTGAAAGGCACTCCTAGCCACAGAGGTCATCTGGGCCTCTAGCGACAAAGATGGATCCAGGAGCAACCCCAGACTACAGACCTGCTCTTTCAGAGGGAGTACGACCCCATCCAAAGCAGGCAATGAACCAATCATCCGAACTCAGGAACCACCAACCCACAGTGCCTCCGTCTTGCTAGGATTCAGACTCAGTTTATTGGCCCTCATCCAGCCCACCACTGAGTCCAGGCAACGGTCTAGGGCTTGCACGGCCTCTCCTGATTCATATGTTACGGAGAAATAGAGCTGGGTATCATCAGCATACTGCTGACACCTTGGCCCAAATCTCCTGATGACCACTCCCAAGGCTTCATATAAATGTTAAACAGCATGGGGAACAAGATGGTACCCTGAGTGATATTTATATCACTGTTATATATGTAATCCTTTACCCAGTCTGAAGACCATGGTAAACATATTTATTTATTTATTTATTGTATGTATATACCGCCTGATAGCTGAAGCTCTCTGGGTGGTTTACAATAACTAACATAGTGAGCTTTGCATAGATGCCCAAAGCTATTATACACCTATCCCAGGTACTGAAGGACTCTTGGGTACTTCCCAAAATGTGCAGGGGATTTCTTCTTTGAATCCAGTCTAACTTGCTTCCAGCAATTAACAGGTGGAAATTCATCTCTGGAATAAGGAATTAACTAGTTATTTATTTAATCTTCCATGTATTTAAGAGAAAAAAAGATTTGTTTTGGTAGACAAAGTAAAATAAAATATTGACACATAAGTCCACCGCATTAAGGCCACCCAAGATTAGTATGTTTTTATACTGGCAATGCCATATCTATTTATTTAATACTACCTAAGATATATAGATGAGTTAAGAAGTAGTCAAAATCCTGCAGAAACTGTATTTCAGCATGCTATATGATTTAAAGTTAATCATTAAAATCCAGTAAAACACATCTAAGACAGAAAATAATAATGGTAAGTAATGCTGGCAACCTTTAAAAAAAACCTCTTCTTTACAGTCTGTTAATAAAAAAAGTCTAAAGTCTAAAGCTAATGAGTCCCGATTTCAATAAAACTGTGTGGTCCCATATTGGAAAATCCATGTCTGGCATCTTGACCATAGAGTTTATATGAGGCTTCTGGCAACATTAGTGTAACATATCTACAATGCTAGTGTGATTCACCAACTGCTGTTTTTGAGATGCTCCATCCTTGCAAATTAAATGCTGACACAGTAAATTTTAGGTTTGGGCTGTATATTGCTTCAAGTCCATTATTACAGAATCCATAAAAATAGAGAGGTGACAGGATCACAACTTAATCCCTCTTGAGGGCAAGTCCTTTTGGCATATGAAGGGTTACAAGGTTCCATCTTGTCTCCCACGCCCAACAACTTCTGCATGAAACTGAACTAGAAATTTGGTCCTGGGTATCAAAAGTATGCAAATGACACCCAGCTCTATCTCTCATTTCCAACTTTTAATCCTGAGGAGGCAGTGGAATTCTGAACTGGTGTCTAGTGCAGCTTTTGCATTGAACAAACTAAAGCTTAACTTAGACAAGTCAAAGGAACTGTTGGTGAGGAGTTCTAGTGAGCTAGGAGTAAGTGCATGGCCTGTTTTGGATGGGGTTGCACTACCCCAACAGCAGCTTCATGCCTTGGAAGTACTCCTGGATCAGGCTGTGCATCTGGATGCTAACGTAGTAGCTAGGGTTGCCAGGTTCAGGGCCTGATCCTGATCCTGTATGTTTTTTCTCATTACAGTGTTGCAAGAACACCTGCACTTGGCTGACTTTCTCTTCTCCTAAAGATACAGGATCAGTCTCAGGCCATGAACCTGGCAACCCTAGTAGTAGCATAACCAGGAATGCTTATTAAAAGCTTCATGTTATATGCCAATGGGACCTTTTCCTAGAGACAGATTAGATTACTGTCATGTGGTCTGTTTGGGACTGTCCTAGAGCACATCCTGGACAGTCCAGAAGTTTCATTTGGTTCAAAATGTGGCTGCCAGAATCCTGATTGGAGCAAGTCAGTCAGATCATATCACTCTAATCCAGCCTTTCTCAACCAGTGTGCCTCCAGATGTTGTTGGACCACAATTCCCATCCTTCCTGACCATGCGCAATGCTGGCTGAGGCTGATGGGAGTTGTGGTCCAACAACATCTGGAGGCACACTGGTTGGGAAAGGCTGCTTAATCATATACTAACTATACTGGTGGTAGAGTTGCCAGGTCAGAAGCATCCCAAACCCTGAGATTTTGGGGGCGGGTTTGATCGATGTCTTGGGTCATGTCTGGGTGATGTCATGGGGCAGGTGACATCACGGGGTGGGTCCAAGTGACATAATTAAGCATGATACATTAACCATCAACCACAGTTGCTTGGCGCATACAGTTCATACAAAAACATTGATCTGATTGGAAATTAAGATAGAAATCTGGGTAGGGAACATTTAATCTAGCCAATTCACTTCTGGCAAAAAGGGTTCAAGTGCCCTCAGGCCAGGCCATTCATCAGAAGGCAATTGTAGGAAGAAAGCCTAGTGTTGTGGAGATATTAGATGGGAGCACTCAGGAGTAAAGATGGATGCCCCCGAAGAGCTGCAATTCTAAACACACTTCTTGGACTTACTTCTCAGTAGATATGATTTGGATTGTGTTGTTGGTAAAGCTTGACTAGGGATCCTCTGTAAAGATATCCATATCCAAGTAGGGTTGGCAACCCCCTGCCTGGAATGCCCTGCCCCTACCTTTTAACATCCAAATTTCTTTACAGATTTGACCCTTCACTTCAGAAAGAGGTTTTCTCTCTACCCTATGGGCTGCTATAAACTCACTTCATCAGCCAACCCAATTCCAGTTAATATAATTGATAGAGAGAAAGCACACATGATTTGGTCTACCTTCAGAGGCAGCAGCTTGGGAACAACAATTGCAGTCACGCTGCCCAGTATGTGAATTCTCTTTTTCCACTATTGGACAAGAAACAAACAACAAGGTGCATCATCAGTGGGTTTAAGAAGGTTGAGCGGAGTGCATGGAACCACTGTTGTTGCTTTTATGGATGAAAGGGAGTGAGGATAAAGGTAAATGAAATGCAAATAGAAAAAGAAAAAGAAAAGATTGTGATGATTTCTTAAATGCAATACCATACCAACCACAACAAGATTCCTACGAGTAAGGCAGAAACTAAGCATCCCACAACTAGTCAGGATTCCTAACCAAAAACCAAAACTAAAAAAATCCTGACAGCCAGTCAGTCAAGGTCACAGACTGGTTTCCAGTCTGCAACCCTACCTCGCAGGGTTGTTGGAAAGACTCCACATACACACACACACACACACACACACACACACACACACACACACACTGGAGATGTAAAAATACATACACCCCATATAATAGTTTAGTTTAAAAACCAGTTGATCATTGCAGAACATTAAAAATAAAATAAAATCAGTATTAGTTTTCTACATAATAAAAACAGTGATACCTAAGCCCTGCCTAATTGCTTTAAAAATAGGATTGGAGAGGGAGAGAAATATATATAATACAAACACAATTCTTGTGTTCAATTCAATGTTCACTTAAAAGTCCCATCAATTTACAGCACAATCCTAACCATGTCTACTTAAAAGGAAGTCCTATTGAGTACAATGGGGTTTACTCTGGGTATGTTTACTCTGGAAAAGCAAGTACTGGTTTAAAGCTTCATATTGGGAAGTTTACAGAACACTAACTTCTTCAAAATTTAAACCTGTCTGACTCCTACACACAAGAGAGAAAAAGACTGAAAGCTTACTTATTCAATCTGTGAGATGTTCAGAAAAGCAGGAAAAAGCAAGTTTTCTGAGCCTTGAACCAGTCACTGCCTCTCAGTCTCAGAGGGAGGCAATGGTAAACCCCCTCTGAATAGCGCTTACCATGAAAACCCTGTTCATAGGGTCGCCATAAGTCAGAATCAACTTGAAGGCAGATAATTCAATTTGACTCTATAATTCCTTGGCTCTATAATTCCTTGTCAGTCATAACCCTAACTTCTTATTGGCTAAAAGCCTGACAGGGCAGGGATTAGAACAGAATTTAGAGCAACTAAGAAGTTATGGGGGGCAGCTGACATTTTGGTGTATATCTCTGGACCCAGACCACCTAGAAACTTAATTTTTTTAAAAAATGAAAGCTGAAAGTCCAGAGGTTCAGGTGAGTCACCTGGAGACCCAGAGGGGACCGCCAAAATCAGAGTCTCCAGCTGAAAAACAGAGATCTGATAACCCTAACTGGTGGCCAATTTGTTTTGCCATTTAAAATCCTAACAGTCTGAGAATCTCTCTTAAATTGTAAGCTACCTGAAATAGTCTGTAAAAAGTGGTATATACTTTTTATAACAAAATAAAAGAAGGAAGGGGAATAATCCACTCTTTGTTTTATTTTTTATAAGATGTGGCTTCATCTCTAGTAAAGTTTACCCTTGACTATATGACTGAAAGTGAATTCAATGTGTGCCAAAGTTTAAAACAATAGTGGATTGAATGGTTGGGTGATTATGCTTAACTGACCTCCTGACAGGTGAGTAGCTGCTGCTTACCAGGAGGGAGAGGGGGAGAGTCAAGGTAGCTGGGAGGTTGGTACAGTGCGAACACACTGGTGGAGCCAATCCAGTGCTCCTGCCAGTGCCTGTTCTGACTTTCCTGCCACCTCACCCTTCTCTCTCCCTGTAAGCAGCAACAACTCATCTGTTGGGAGGTCACATAAGTATCACCCACCATCATGCCATTTACTACAGATTCAAAAGTGCTGGTTTTGGCCTTTAAAGTAATAAACAGGTTGGGACCAGGTAATCTGAAGGACCACCTACACTAGTGTGATCCTCCACACATTTTAATATGAACTTCTGAGGATCTACTCCCTGGCCTGTTGATAAGAATTCCTCCCCTAGGTATATATGTAGCCCCATCATTGCTAGTTTTAAAGAGAACTCTTAAGACATTTTTATTTCGATCAGCACTTTATTAATCGATGTACTATTGTTATTTACTGTTCTATTAATGGATTAACTACTACTGTTAATTTTTAAGGGTGTGTAACGTGGTTTTAATTTGATGTTTTTTCTATAGTATGTTTTTGTATTGTAATTCTGTACACTGGCTTATGCGGCAATGTGTTCTGAACAGTTGCTTAAAAATATTTTAATAAGTAAATATTATGTTAATTTCCAATCACATAATTAATCTGCTTAAGATGTCCTTAAGTCAAGGTGTGTCCAAACATACGTTAATTTGAAGTCAGCCAATGTAGAAAAACAATTACCTATTCCTAGCGTTTGAGAATGTTGTCAGAATGTTGTTCGGTCCACATTTTTAAGCACACCAACCTACTTCACAACTTCCAGACTAAGACACAGATCAGAATGTAATTATTCTTCAGATTTCACAATTCTCCAAATTTTGCATTACTATTTTTGGCCAATAAAAAGTCCAAAAATGCATTAAAAGAAGCATTTTTGGATGAGATATGTTTAGAAGTGTATACGTTAATATGAAATATCTATTTAAATATGTACTTTGTAATCAAATGCATATTTGAATACTTATTTAAATATAAGCTTTCATGCAGATTTTTTTTAAATCACAAATGGAAATAGGATGGACTTATGTATGAGCACATGTGAAATTGACACCGCCTGGCAATAGACTCATGTCTCCATCCCTACATATTCCTACCCAGATTTCAGCTCAATGAAAACTGGTCCTAGTAGCTTGCAGCAGAAACAAGGGATACATATTGCTAATTGTCTAATACCTGCAACATCAGAAGGGCGCTCCCTTCCCCATCATCCCTGGAATAGTTTTGCAACTTGGTTTTCCTTTTTTAAAATGTCTAAACTGTTTATATAAATAAGCTCCCTTATACACTGACCCAAGCCATTGGTCCATCAGTATTGTCTACATTGACTGGTAGAAACTCTTCAGGTTTTCATGCAGAGGTTTCTCTCAACCCTACCTGGAGCTGCTAGGGATTGAATCTGAGACCTTCAGGATGCACAGCAGGTGCTCTACCACTGAGATACTGCCCCCTCTCATTCATGTAGCGCTTTGATTTTTATTTTGTTTTTAAATTCAGACAGCCTGCCACACCAGGGAGTGGGGACAGGGGAGAGGGAGAAGGAAAGAACTTAATTCAATTAGCATTCAAATTGATAAATATATCTGCTGAATGAAGTTTGAAAGCAGAAGGGAAAGAGACTCACATGGTGACCCATGTTTACATGTATGCTACATGTATGCCTCAAGGTTTGCATTAATCTATATTCCAAGCAAAGGTTTGTCTAATTTTGTTGTTAAAAAAACTCCAGTTTATGGATTCTACCATGCCTCATGAGAATCTGTTCTAGTGCTCTGCCAGGGCCACCTATTTTTTTGTGTGGGGGTCACTGTTTGAGACCTTATTTTATGCCTTGTACATGGAAAACAGTAATGACCCCGCTGCTGTTCATGGGCAATAGACATGTGTTTGTATACCAAGTGCTGAAAAGGGAAAATGCCTCTTCCATCTGCTGCTGCAACAAGTTAAGTATCTTGGCAGCTCTCCAGTAAGTCTGGCCCAATTATTATAACCTGTTACAAGCAAGGACTAAGTGGCATGAAAATGACAATTGGAGAGCTTAGGGAGCTTGTAAATTTTGCTGATATTCACAGAATTTCCAATGCATATATTAAATTTCTCCTCCTTGCGTTCCCTCAGTATTGTAGCCAACCTAAATAAAATAAGAAATATCTCAAAACCCTAAAGGGAATTCCCGGCAAGATGAAGAATTCCATACACTTTTGCACGTATATAACCGTTGAATGCCACTGAGAATGCAAGGTCATCAGATAATGCTAGGCTGCGATGACATGCAACTCGATTACTCTTAAAGCACAGCAAAACTTTGAGAGCAAACTTCTCTATCTTAATATAATTCAAAGACTTTCCCACAGTTTTCTCCACCAAAAGCAAACCACCAGAGAGTTCACAGATGTTTAACAGACATTTAGGTTTATTGCCAAGGTCAGCATTTCTGTTTAACATCATATTGTGGAAGGTGGTGCATATATTGTGTTTCTGCGTGTGTAAGTGATGCAAGGGACTTATATCAGGAATGGCAGTTTGTGAAACTGGTAAGTGTCAAGTCAGAGTTGATCAAAACTGCCTTGTCTATCTCATGAGTGTAGTTAAGGAGCATCAGTTTTTCCTGTGGTGTAGAGTAAGTTAATTTAGACATGTCACATTTATGTTAAAGAAATATACTTTTGTGTGGTGGTTTTGCGAGAGTTTGCTGGATCTGACAAACAATTTAATTTCTTTCTTATGAAGGACACTTGGTGACAACTAAAGGTTTTGAGCATGCATGATACTTAGCTATGATCCAGGAAAGACTGGGTGCTTTAAACCTCCCTAATCACTCGATGGACCATTATACAAGGAGTAGTAAAAAAAGAGATGAAAAGGAAAATTTTACCTAGAGCTTAGCAACTGCAGAAAGTATTTTTTCCTTCAGTGATTCCTGAGTTATGTACAGATAACAGGCAGATTGCTCTGCTGATCAATAATCATAGAAGAATAGTTTAACAACTATCAGACATTGTTTTCTCACCCCCTGTTAGAGTTCCTGGAAGAAGCTCTTGGTTCCATCAATATATATATATATATATTATAAAACTAAATAAATTCATTAGGCAAATGTCAAATAACTGTTGCTCTAAAGAGACATTATATTCCAGTCTGGTGGTTGGAAAGGGCCTTGTTACATAGCCAGCATAGTGCCTGCTGTTAGAACTCTGCAGTATCATCCTCACAGGAAAAATCAGTATATAAGAGAAGTGGCAGAAATCAGACCTCTTATAATGCTTCTTTGGTTCCTACAATGCCTTGGCCCTTATTGAGTCTAAATCATCTGGCCCCTTATTATCCTTTGAGGCCAGATATCCCTAATGCGTCCAGAGCAGGGTGAATAGACTATATATTCCTTCATAAATGTATAAGTGGAACCCACTTGTAATGGGTACTTTTTATATGGGTACAAGTAATTGCTTTGTCAATTTTAAGTAAAAGGGAGCATGGGTGGCTGGTTCTTGGTTACAAGGGCATACTCCAGTAAAAGCAGGAATAATTGGATATTATGCCTATTGGATGTCGTCCCCCTATTGTAGGACTGGAATTGCAGCTTTACCCAATCACTACTTCATATGTGGATCGAGAGCATTTAAATATTTGCCACTAGGATGGAGAGGAACCTGTTATGTAGCCACTCTGGAGTACCATAAGAGACTGGATAAAGTCAGAGGCAAGAGGGAGATAACTGACACCCAAGGATTTTTTTGGTGTTATGTTTCCAGGATTAGGAGTAGCCTTTGCTATGAGAGAAATTAAAAGAATAGCTGGAGTCATGGAAGAAGGTGCAAATATTATAATACTAAATAAATTCATTAGGCAAATGTCAAATAACTGTTGCTCTAAAGAGACATTATATTCCAGTCTGGTGGTTGGAAAGGGCCTTGTTACATAGCCAGCATAGTGCCTGCTGTTAGAACTCTGCAGTATCATCCTCACAGGAAAAATCAGTATATAAGAGAAGTGGCAGAAATCAGACCTCTTATAATGCTTCTTTGGTTCCTACAATGCCTTGGCCCTTATTGAGTCTAAATCATCTGGCCCCTTATTATCCTTTGAGGCCAGATATCCCTAATGCGTCCAGAGCAGGGTGAATAGACTATATATTCCTTCATAAATGTATAAGTGGAACCCACTTGTAATGGGTACTTTTTATATGGGTACAAGTAATTGCTTTGTCAATTTTAAGTAAAAGGGAGCATGGGTGGCTGGTTCTTGGTTACAAGGGCATACTCCAGTAAAAGCAGGAATAATTGGATATTATGCCTATTGGATGTCGTCCCCCTATTGTAGGACTGGAATTGCAGCTTTACCCAATCACTACTTCATATGTGGATCGAGAGCATTTAAATATCTGCCACTAGGATGGAGAGGAACCTGTTATGTAGCCACTCTGGAGTACCATAAGAGACTGGATAAAGTCAGAGGCAAGAGGGAGATAACTGACACCCAAGGATTTTTTTGGTGTTATGTTTCCAGGATTAGGAGTAGCCTTTGCTATGAGAGAAATTAAAAGAATAGCTGGAGTCATGGAAGAAGGTGCAAATGCAACCACAGCAGAGTTGGAAGCTCTTACCGCCGAAATGGGTACTATTTGCCAAATGTTTTTACAAAACAGAATAGCATTGGATTATTTACTAGCTGAAAAGAGAGGTGCGTAAACCTTGATTGGGAAGGAATGTTGTGTTTTCGTACCCGATAATATAAATGCGATCTTTAAACAGATTAACCTAATCTGGAATCAAATAGCCAAACTTCATGAAAATTAAGAATGGAATTGGGATCTATTGGGATGGCTAAAAGAAATATTGGGTAAATGGGGTATGAATTTCTTATGTTGTATACTTCTGTTTCTGGGTATTTTGATTTTTTTATATGTTAATGTCTAGTTACTAATAGCTTGTCGCAGATGTTGATTTATTAATACAATAAATAAATTCAATTTCAATTGAATAAGTTTCAATTATACAAAAAGGTTTTAGCCCGGAACAGAAGACAGATACATATAATATGTATGCAGAAATAAAGAAAGGAGAGGAAAGGGAGAAAAAAGAAATATATGAAGTAATGCAAACTTCTTAAGGATAAAGAGTCTATTGCACTGTACTGGTAAGAGCATTACAATGACCTCCTTAATCGTAACTCTGTTGTGGCTGGTGAGGTCTTCTAGCAAATTCCACAACAACAAACTAGAGACGAGCTTGCAGTATCCCCTAATTTGGATGAAGTCAGTAAAGTCATCAATCAAATGAAGAACAACAAAGCTAGTGGACATGATGAGATTCCTGCTGAAGTCTTTAAAGAAGGTGGGCCTGACCTTACACAAAAACTTCATAAGCTCATCGAAAAAATCTGGATGAGGGAAGAGATCCTGGAAGACTTTAGGGACACCATAATTATCACCTTTTTAAAGAAGGGCAATAGAACAGATTGTGGGAACTATCGAGATATCTTTCTTCTTGCTTCCACAGGTAAAATCCTTGCAAGGATCCTCGCAAATCACCTCCTACCAATCTCAGAGGATGTCCTCCCCGAATCTCAAAATGGTTGCCACCCTTCCAGGGGGATAGTGAACATGATCTTCACTGCACGACAGCTTCAAGAAAAATGCTGGGAGTAGAACTGACCTTTATATATGGCATTTATTGATCTGACTAAGGCCTTTGATACTGTGAATCGAACCGCTCTCTGGACTATCCTTCTGAAAACGGATGCCCTGATAAATTTGTGAATATTTTGCGACTCCTTCATGACAACATGTCAGCGACAGTTTTGGATAACAATGGCTTTCAGAGCGATCCATTCAGTCGGATCAGGCGAAAAACAGGGATGCATCATTGCTCCTACCTTATTTGCTATCTTCATTGCTATGATTCTACACTTTATTGAGGGGAAACTTACTACTTGTGTGGAAATCATATATTGGACAGATGGAAACTTTTTAATTTCAGTAGGCTGAAAGCAAAAAGTAAGGAAATGTCAACCTCTGTCATAAAACTTCAATATGCCGATGATAATGTAGTCTCCGCGCATTCAGAGAAAGATCTTCAAACTATCCTAAATGTCTTTGCAGAAGCATATGGAAAGTTTGAGCTCTCACTTAATATTAAAAAAAACAGTGCTTCATCAACAGGTGCGAACTAGTCCCTCTGTAACACCATCAATCCAGCTTAATGGTGATACGCTGGAGAATGTTGATCACTTTTCTTATATTGGCAGCCATCTCTCTGTAAAAGCTGACATGGATGCTGAAATTCAACATCATCTGAGCTCTGCGAGTGCCACATTCTCCCAAATGAAGCCTAGAGTGTTTGAGGATCGGGATATTCACAGGGAAACCAAAATGCTTATTTACAAAGCCATTGTACTACCAATCTTACTGTACGGCCTGTGAAACATGGACCATTTATAAATGCCAGTCCCAGCTTCTTGAAAGATTCCACCAATGCTGCCTCTGGAAAATTCTGCAAATTACTTGGGAAGACAGACAGACTAATGCTGGCGTTTTGGAAGAAGCAAAGACTACCAGTGTTGAAACAATGATCCTTCAACATCAACTTCGCTGGACCGGCCATGTTGTTCGAATGCTGGATCACTGTCTTCCAAAGCAACTACTTTACTCGCAACTTGATGAAAAGCAGAACATTGGTGGACAGCAGAAGAGGTTTAAAGATGTTCTTAAAACGAATCTAAAAAAATGCAACATGAACATTGAGAACTGGGAAGTCTTGGCCCATGAACGTCCCAAATGGAGTTCGGCTATTATCAAAGGTGCTATGGACTTCAAAGAAGCACGAATACAGGGCGAATGGGACAAATGAGCTAAGCGGAAGGCACATGAAACAAATCCTCATTGTGACCACGTTCCATCTGGAAACCTATGTCCTCACTGTGGGAGGCTGTGTGGATCCAGAACTGGCCTCCACAGTCACTTACAGACCCACTGTTAAAGACCTTATCTTGGAAGACAATCTTACTCAGCCACGAGTGATCACCAATAATTAAGAAGAAGAAGAAGAAGAAGAAGAAGAAGAGTGTTATGAATTGTTAGACCCCACATCATTATTCCCTGCTGTTGTGTCAAATTAAACAAATGTATCCTGGTTCACTTGTCCTTGTGTCTTGTCTCCTTATTTCCCTGCATGGTTACAATGGCAGATCTGCCCTTGGAATTCTATACATAAAGCTATGCTCCCAAGTCTAGGTACCATATTTCTGATTAATTTCAAATTCCCTGCAGAGATTTCAACAGGTCCCTTCTGCATTATATTCTCCTAAGCCTATAATGCCTATCTTGATACACATGCCTTAGCTGTTGGGCATATTGATGACATTATCAGCACACACCAGGATTTAAAGACCTCTGCAAGGTTTGCAGCTTTCACAGCACAGATAGGTCCTGCAAATCATATTTCAAGGGATTCTCTGAACAGATAAGGGCAACAGGGAAGTGCAATACACACAATGGAAGACACAATGGAACATGTATCCTTTCACACAAGCATGGTTCCAGGACAGGTGACAGCAGTGTAATGTTGAATTATGCAGATACTATGTGGAACGCCTATGGCCCCAGAACACCATGACGGCCTCTCTAGACCAAGCTGTGTATGGCCCACAGGCCTTAATATGACAAGACTTAACTTTCATTTCATTCTCTGTTCTGGAGTTCGTATAGCTGCCAACTGCTGGATTCCATTTTGACTACAGTAGCTTCCATAGATTCTCATTACCTAAATAAGCTGAAATCTATCTGGAGTTAATGGTTACTCCTACCTCTACATATTATTAATTAAGCTTCATCATTTTGCTTATGTTCTCTCCCCATGAAGTAACCATAGGAAGGAAAAAGTAAATATACCAACATAGTAATAGTTCTTCACAGGCTATATTGTCAAGCAGGGAATGGCTAACATGCTTGGATATCTTATGAAAGTTTTACATGTTGCTGGGAAGCACCAAAAGAGGATTTAGGAAAAGGTCACTGCAGCATTGCTTTCCTTGAAAGATTCATGAATTCTTATGATCTCACATTATCCCAGAATTACAAACAGAATTGCAATTTTTGGCACTTCCTGGTAATGAAAGGAGATGCCTATGTGGGTATTTTTAGATAGGGAAACTGACATATCACAGAAGGATATGCAGTCTTGAAACAATCAGTGGAGTGCTGGAAGGGGTTAGGGAGTCTGTAAAAGCAGAAAGGGTAATTTTAATGCATAGGGCATAAGAACATCACAAAAGCCCTGTTGGATTAGGCCAAAGGCCCATCTGTTCCAGCATCCTGTTCTCACAGTGGCCAACTAGATGACCATAGGAAGCCCACAAGCAGGACCTGAGTGCAACAGTGCTCTCTCCACTTGAGATTCTTAGCAACTGGTATTCAGAGGCATACTATCACTGACAGTGGGTGTAGATCATAGCCATCATGGCTAGTAACCATTGATAGCCTTACTTGCCTACTAGACAAGATGCAGAAGGCCCCTGCTTTGAAGCCTAAAATCAATGAGACAGTCTAAAATTGTATTCCAAAAGCAGAGTATTTGTATATGTATATTTGTATATGGGGTCATTAATTGTATTTCCTCCAGCCATCATGATGTAATGCAAGCAACAGAATTGTCAGCAATGAGACTGAAAGGCAACAGTGTACATGACTTCATTGTAATAAATTAACAGAAACAGAAACCAAACCATACCGGTTTATGGAATGAATGAATGAATGACAGTGTTCTTATTTTTGTAGCTCCTAGACTCATGTCTAATTTACAGCTAATTTTAAAAGATGGATATTAAACTTCAGCAATGTGTCTAGCCATACTTCTAAGCATTTTAGTGCAGACATTTTACAACAAATTAACTGAACAATTCCAATAACAAATTTAGTGAAGGGATTAAATATTGCTTTCAGTAATGGAATGGGGCACTGTTTTTTAGCTGTCTAAATACTGTGGTACGTTTTCAGGGTCGGGTCTACCATTAGGCAGAGAGAGGCAACCACCACAGGCAACTGATTTTGAGCGTCACAAAAGGGCAGCAATATAATTTATTATTGTGGTATTTTTACTCACAGAGAGGTATTTGTAAAAGTCTTTTTTTGTCTCAGGTGCTAAAATAACTTACCAAAATAATTTGACCAGCCTTGTGTACTTTGCACCTTCCTTGACGAGGATGGGGATCCATTTGGTATTCTGCCTCAGGTAGTAAAATGTCTTGGGCTTGTCCTGTATGTTTTGTGTGGTCGGGTCAGTTCATTCTCTGTGTGTGGGTGGCAGTTTTTGTAAATATGCCACCTGCTGAACATTTTCTTCAGCAGTGAGCTGAGCTAGCAACTATTAGCATGCTGACAAAACTCATTCAAGGCCCAGTTCTAAAAATGTAAATGTAAATAAATGTTTCAGTGGAATGGTGAGATAGTCTCTCCAATAAGCTATTTGGTAACGTAGATTTTGTGAACCAAAACCAGGGAATCATGTTAATTGCTATCTACATTTTCTTATAGGAGAGAAGCAATGTGTCTCTGACCTACTATCTCTCTTCCCCAACTTCCTGAAATCAGTAGCCTAACTTATGCTTCTTTCCTATGCAGCCAAGGTTATGGAACCCTCCCACAAGCCCATTTTTCAGCAGGCAGTGAAAACATTTATTATAGTTAGGTTTGGGGAAGCTTAGATATGGTCTTTTATAAATGACGTGTTCAGGGAGAGTTTCAACTTCCCCCCCTTATAATGATGTTTTAAGTTGTTATTTTAAAACCTCCAACTTTCTTTTTTTGTTGCTTGATGAGTTATGTTATGTGATTTTTATTATGTTTTATTATATTATGTGAGCTTTGGATAGCTGCTTATCCACTTCTGAGCCTAATTCAAATTGCTTTTAAAGCACTACCTGCCCATTTATTTAAGTATCTTTTTGGTTTTTGGTTTTTGCATTTTCACCTTTCAGTTTTTTTAACTGACTTGGCATCATTTTAGATGAAAGGCAGTATATAGAAATGTTTGTAATATTAAAAAATAAATCAATAAGAATATTGTTGAAATAGACAAGTGGAAGAAAAGTGTCTACATAGACAAGAAAAGACCTACATATTCTGCATGAATCTGAAAATGCTGACAAAAATTTGAGTTATGTCATCATAATGATGGCATGTGTTTCTCTTCACAATGATAAAAATTATTTAAAAGTTTATTTCCCAATGGAATCTGCATCTGTGTTGGAATTGCTTTTTAATATGTTCTTAAACTTTCTTTTTAAAATGTTTTTAATCTTAGAAGATGTTTTGATAGCTTTTTTTAAGTAACATTTTTGAAGATGTTTTGTTTTAATGTGTTTTACAGTTTGTTTTTATGATGTTTTAATGTTTTTAGTGCTTTTGTTTGCCTCCCTGGGTTCTTGCTGGGAGGAAGGGTGGGATATAAATCAAACAACAACAACAACAACAATAATAATGGAATTCTGGATTTTATAAATCCTATAGCTATCCACAGGAGAGAACTATGCCTGAAAGCAGATTTTCACATGTAGATATCCATGTTAGACCAAGTTCCATACACAGAACAGTATATTACATGTATGGATCTCCTGGCTGACTGGCTAGATATGGAGCTATACATATATGGATCAAGATGTGCACTCACGTGGCAGGTTGGGATTGGGGCTGAATGTGGATGTTTGTTAACAAAGAGAAGTGCATTCAGCCATGGCAATCCACACTAGCACTGCATGCTGTGGATGGAGCTAATGTGAAGTACTGGTTAGAGCAGCCTTTCCCAACCAGCGTGCCTCCAGATGTTGTTGGACCACAATTCCCATCTTTTCTGACCATTGGCAATGCTTGCTGAGGCTGATGGGAGTTGTGGCCCAACAACATCTGGAGGCACACTGGTTGGGAAAGGCTGGGTTAGAGTGTGAGTCTAAAGATGAAATTAAGGCTAAACTACATCACAGAGTTTTCATGAAGGCAAAATGGGGGGAGGACCCATGTATACCTCCTTGAGCTCCTTGGAGGAAAGGTGGGGTACATATGTAATGAAATAAATACAAATAAATAAAATAGGGATGCATGTAGCAAGGGATATTTAGGACCACAGTATGCTGTGCATGTCTATGTCTTGATTAGACTCTGGATGTAATGGCCATGGTGGGAGAACTCTTTAGACTGTCATGTATATTACTTCCTTAAATGTGCTGCATTTGTGGGCCTTCCTGCTCATTCTGTTGATGGGGCCCTGGACTTTTGCCCTGAAGTTCTGCCCTGCTAGCACCACTAGTTTGATCAAACAGCACTGGTCATTAAACGTTTTGAAACATTTAGTGTTTTGTAGCAAGGTTTTCTGTGACATTATTCTGTGAAGCTGCTTTTGTGAGATTCTTCCTTTTACTGCTTCCATGTTACAGTACAGAATTATGAAGGTTTTGCTTGCCAGTAAAAACAGTAATTGCCCAATCTACACTTCTTTGCTTTTGCTGTTAGAATTCTACTAAAATAAAGCTTTAAAGATGAAGTCCTAAACACACTTGCTAACTTCATTGAACTTAGTGGGGTTGACTTGCAAGGAAATATGCATAGGATTGCACTGAATCAAGTCACTGTTTCATGAAGACATTTTTTAAACCTCAGGTTTTTAACTTTACAGACCTCCTCCCTGCCCCCCCCATAATATCAGAAGTAGGGATGGGGGAGACATTCAATTTAAAGGTGAACCTACCTAATTTGCACTTTCTGAAACAATACATTAACAAAACACTGGCATCCTTTGAAATTTGCAATCTGAGTTTTGCATTGCAGGTCTCCAGACAAGTGATATGTACAAAAATGCATGCACTAGGGTAAAGTATGCAAAAGCATGCACATACTAGTGAAAATAACATGCAAAAATCCATGATATTAGGGGAAATTGCTTTGTAAAAATGTGTATTTACATTTTACAAATGTGCACACAAAATATGTATAATAGGATAAATTAATGTTAAAATGATGATGAATTTTCATGAGGACCTTTTTTAAAAAAAAATCACAAACTGATGTGGAAATGTGGAAAACAGAACTGGAACTGGAAAAATGAGAATCTGAGAGAAACCAAAATGTCAGATTCGCTCATTCCTAATCAGATTCAGAAGTCATGTCAATATTTCACAGGTAGAAAATTATATAGACATTGCAAAAGCAAAATGGTAACATTTCTAGTGAAATATTTCGATTGCAGCTACCTTGCTCTCTAGACAAAGCCAAGTCAGCTAACAGGAACAATATTTTTCATTTTAAGATGCCAAGTGCCAACAAGTTTCTCTATTTACTCACCCCTTTATAACTATGAATATCACAGTTTAATTACTTAGCACTCTTGCCAAGTTTATTTCGTTGTGTCAGTTTAGACACAATAAAATGAGGGGTAGAAAAAAATGGATGGCTTGTGAAATGCAGCTACTGTCTGTTCTATATTTTTAAGTAAACTTGTGCCAAAAAAGTCAGAGCCAGAAAGTCTGTATGAAATCATTTATTACCCTAGAATATATGTACTGAAGAGAAATTAAGTTCTGAACTTTCACTAGTCTGTAATGTGGCTCCCTACAAGAACAAGTTTATTGTTCATGGGCCAGCACTAAAAATGTAATTAATTCCAATTTATAAAATATGCTTTGATCATAATGATTACATATATTTTTTTTAATGTATTTTTTTCCAAAGTGAAGTTTTAGGTGGGCAGGTTGTTGAGGGGTGGGTGGGAAGGAGGTAGCCTCCAAGTTATGATGGCGTGCAAGTATGAACAGGGAAAGCCATAAATCTTCAACAGCTCAGATCAGGCATTCCATGGCTGTACCACTGATGAAATTCAGATCTCCAAAGGGTTACAGCCAGAAGGCCTGGTTTCAATCCACCATTGCGAAGCAGAAAAAAAAAGTGGATTATACTAAAGATGATGAGATCAGCCTTTTAAATGCTTTCATGTACGTGCTGCATAAAATATTCTAACTATTGTGGTTTTTAAAAATATAAATTCAATATGTCTGCCTCAGCTTTGAAAGTAACATAGGAGCTTGTTGCAGTTCTGGTGGGTAGAGACAAAATGCTAACACAGCAGCAGAAGAGGAAAAATAAAAACCTATTTTGAAGCCTGACCCTAGCCATGCATGCTCAGAAATAAGTCCCACTGAGTTCAGTCTTAGGGTGCAATCCTACACTGAAGATCTGCTGCCTGAGGGGCTATAGACTTTGGTGGAAGAGCCACGATATTGGTAGAATGCCAGATATGCTGCCACCATGGCAGAGATGCTGGTAGAATATCCTGCCAGCAAAGCTGTTCTGCCAATGAAGATGTATCAGCAGATTGGCTGCAATAGGACACAGTTGATGGCAGGAGGTGGGTAGCACAGGAAAGGATCACACCAATACTATATCCTATAAACCCCTTCAATCCACAGCCAGGCCCCCATCAATAGCACAACTTCACACCACCCCAGACCTCCTGGAAATAATTTTCTTCCCACTGATTTCAATGGGGGGGGAATGAAAAAATAACCATTCCCCACATTGAGTGCCAAGACCATTTCACCATGGTGGAGCTTGGGATATAATCTAACTCAGCACCCAAGCACAGCATACCACCATCAGTATATAAGCCCTATACAGGGAGACCAAGACATTTGATGATGGAGAGCATGTGGCATGGGGGCTATAGCTCTCTGGCCTCTTGATACATGCACTTTGATCTCATAAGGGAGAACTCTGGTGATGATAAATTATGAAGAAAGGGCACTTTGCATATAAAGGAAGCATTTAGCACAAAACAGCCTGTGCTTGCAACACACATGGGGATTTCAGCACATTGCTAATAGCTCTCTGCCTAGAATAGGGGAGGGGTGCCTTTGGCCTTTTCATTGTTACTGAACTATAATTCCCACCCTCCCTAGCCACTGGCCATGCTTGCTGTAGTTGATGGGAGTTGTAGTTCCCCATCCCTGAGCTAGAACATCACCTTGGAATTCCAGACACAAAGCCCTAACATAAACAAAGTAGTAGTTCTGGTCTGCCTGGATCAAACTCCACCTTTTCCCCCTGGCTGCTTTTTGATTGGCTGTGAGGGGAGGGGATGGCATGCACCACACCATCTCCCTGCCCCATTCCCTCCCCAGCACAGGCACAAAGAAGGGCTCCCAGTGCAAATGGGAGCCTGGGCCTGTCTGAACTGTATCGCTGTATCACTCCCCCCCTTGTCGCTACTCCGCCTAAGACAGCAGGGAGAAGTGTCCTCCACACAAGGGATGCACTCATCCTCACATATAGGTAAGTGATGTGCTAAATAGGTTTAAGACTGCAGCCCTTTTATAAAATAAACTTAAAGCAGCTTCCAAAAATAACATACACAAAACACAATTTCAAATTAATGTAGTTCACATTACAATAAAAACGTTCAAATTACTAAAATCAGTCCCATACATCAAAAGCAAGAGCAGGATAAAATAATTCAGCATAGAAAGCAATTAAAGACAGAATCTCAGCCCACATGAAAAGCCTGGAAAAATAAAAGGATTTAGGCTGTGAACATCTGGCGAGGGAACAGGTTGATTTGCTGATCAGTTGTGAAATCTCTTTGAAGCTGAATTAAAAAAAAACGCTCAGGCTGATCCCACTAGGTTTTACAGTACAAAGGGGTGGGGTTTGACTAGCATTGTGTGCCCCCATGTTCAGAAGAGAGAGGTAGAGGTGCACTGGAACCAGCAGAACAGTGTGTGTGTTTCTTCCTGTAGTTGCTCACCAGCAGCTTAAGAAAAGAAGGTACCAATCAAAACTCTTTAGACAGGGAGTTCCACAAACTGTGTGCTGCCATAACCTGAATCTCTTAATAATATGCCCACATGTGTGTGTGTTATGCGCAGTTTGCAGTGCCCTCGCATGCCTTTGACAAAGTACCTCACCAAAGACTCCTGAGTAGGCTTAGCAGTCATGCAATAAGAGGAGATGTCCCTCTTCTGGATCAGGAACTGGCTAGGAAACAGGAAGTAGAGAGTAGGAATACATGGACAGTTTTCCCAATGGAGTGATGTAGAAAATGGAATCCCACAAAGATCGGCATTGGAACCTGTGCTTTTTAACTTCTTCATAAATAATCTAGAGTTAGGGGTGAGCAGTAAGGTGGCCAGGTTTGCTGATCATACTAAATTGTTCAGGGTCATTAAAACAAAAAGGGCTTGTGAAGAGCTCCAAAAGGACCTCTCCAAACTGAGTGAATGGATGGTAAAATGACGAATGCAATTCAATATAAACAAATATAAACAAATGTAAAGTAATGCATGTTGGGGCAAAAAAATTAATTTCACAAATATGCTCACAGGATCTGAACTGACTGACTGACCAGGAACAAGACCTTGGGGTTGTCATGGATAGATGTCATCCCAGCGTGAGGCAGCTGTGAAAAAAGGCAAATTCCACACAAGGGATCATTAGGGACAGCACTGAAAATAAACCTGCTGATATCATAAGACTATTATTCAAATTTATGGTGTGGCTGGATTTGGAATACTGTGTACAGTTCTGGTCACTTCACCTCAAAAGGATATTGTAGAATTGGAAAAGGTAGAATTGGAAAAGGGCAACCAATATGATCAAGGAGATGGAGACACTCCCCTATAAAGAAAGGTGGCAGCACTTGGGGCTTTTTAGGTTAGAGAAAAGGCAAGGAAGAGGTGACGTGATGGAAGTACATAAGATTATGCATGACATGGAGAATGTGGGTAGAGAAATATTCTCCCTGTCTCTCATACAGAGCTTGGAAAAGTTACTTTTTTGAACTACAACTCCCATCAGCCCCAGCCAGCACAGCCACTGGATTGGGCTGATGGGAGTTATAGTTAAAAAAAGTAACTTTTCCAAGCTCTGCTCTCATAACACTGGAACTTGTGACATCCAATGAAGCTGAATGTTGGAAGATTCAAGTCAGACAAAAGAAAGTACTTCTTCACACAGCAATAGTTAAACTATGGAATTTGCTTCCACAAGAGGTAGCGATGGCCACCAACTTGGATGGCCTTAAAAGAGGATTAGACAAACACATGGAGGATAAGGTTATCAATGGCTACTGGCCATGATGGCTATGCTCTGCCTCCACAGTTGGTGGCAGCATGCTTCTTAATACCAGTTTCAGTAGGGAGAGTGTTCTTGCATTCAGGTCCTGCTTGTGGGCTTCCCACAGGCATTGGTTGGCTACTGCATGAATAAGATACTGGACTAGATGGCCATTGGCCTGATCCAGGAACCTCTTCATATTTTCTTCATTTTGTTTATGTATTTATTTATAAAAGTATTTATATATTGCATATTACTTTCATCTCAAGGTGATATACAATTGAAATGATAAAACAATAAAATGATTAATCAGTAAAATCACTATAATATAACAAATAAAATGCAAATGATAACCCAAGGGCACTTTTTATTAATTATTGATATTAGAAAGGGGGAAAGGCTTGAGTGCAGAGGTATATTTTTAACAAGTGCAAAAATATGGCCCTTGTCTGAGCTCCAAGTGGAGGTGATTCCATAGAAAGAGAGCTGCCACAGAGAAGGTGTGGTGATGTGAGGCAGAGCCTTCTCTGTGGTGGCACCCCATCTATCAAACTTCATCCACTGGAAGTACAGTTGATGCCAATCCTATTAACTTTTCAACACTGACTAAAAATCTGTCTCTTCATTCAGGCCTTTGGTGGAAACTGATCCATTAAAGTTAGTGTATTGTTGATTGTTCACCCGCTGTACAGAATTTTGCATGGCATCTTAATTATTGCTTTACATTTTCGGTATGAAATTTTACTACCACAGTTTGACCCTGGAGAGTAATAGGTTATTTTAGACTGAACACAGAGAGGACACTTCCAGATAGGCTTGTCTTTTATATATATATTTAAACTGGACACTGTGCAATGCCAATAATTAATTAATTAATTGATTGATTGATTGATTGATTGATTGATTATTGGCATTGCACAGTGTCCAGTTTAAAACTGAAGGTTGTGGCCCCCCAGATCCAGAGTCCCTTGTCCTTCACTTTAAAAACAACAGTAGCATGAGCTAAGGGTCTAATTGACTATAAAACAGCTGAACGGTAACAAAATAATTACTATGGAAAATGGAGGATAATGTTGCTGTAAAAATGCAGCTAGTAAGGATGTTTAATTTCTCTTTCAGGAAAGGCAGTCTCGTATCTGTCGCAGATTCACACACTCCATTAGAAGTATAGTATGATGCTTTGTAATGAATCATTTACAAAGCTGGGGAAAATGTAAATACAAGAGAGCTGCATCACTAACTAAGGCATGTACTTACTGTGTTGTCTGTTGAATCTCCACTACAGCATTCAGGCTCCACGCAGCTGTTGCTATGTTAACTGTTTTATTAACCTGGGTTTTATAGAATTCCCTGGAGGGGCTCTTAACACAGGCCTGCAGCAGGGTTTCTCCTCAGCTAAGAGAACAGCCTGGAGTTTGGGTTGTGCAGTTAATTTACTGTGCCTGAATTTAACACTCATCCCAGCTAAATAACTATGATTTTGTAGTGACTAGTGTCTTCCATCACCTGTTTTCCAGAGGGATGGTTTGATAATCTGGTTAAGTCCTATTATTGTGGGATATTAATTACATTGGAACCAAAGTAATTCTCTTCTCTTCAAAATATTCCCTTCAAATCCTTTCAGAATATTCCAGTTCTTTTCAACGTGACTTCTCCAGAGTAAACCAGTTGCTGTTCAGCAGCCCAGACTCCCAACACAATGAAGCCAAAATACTGTGATTAAGCTCATTTAGTAATTTGAATCCACAAATCAAATTGACCAGGTCTGAGCCAGGATTGCAAGTCACTTTGTAAAAAGTCTAGTGATTCCAGCTGAATCGGGATTGTATCTTGTATTGCTGCTCTGTTAGGTGAGCCATTATGGTAGCTGAACGGAGTATGGCTAAAAAAAGATGGGTTAATATAATTTATTTTATTGCTATTGACTAGCACACAGCAACATACAGGGACCATACAACTCCCCTGTTAAAAAAGCTCCACTGGCTGCCAGTTTGTTTCCGGACACAATTCAAAGTGCTGGTGCTGACCTATAAAGCCCTATATGGCTTGGGTCCAGGCTATTTGTCAGATCACATCACCCTCTATGTGCCTGCCCGGACCCTGAGATCTTCAGGAGAGGCCCTTCTTTCAATACCTACATCCGCACAAGTACAACTAGTGGGAATACGAGATAGGGCCTTCTCGGTGGTGGCCCCTAGGCTTTGGAATTCCCTCCCTAGGGAGATAAGAATGACCCCTTCCCTGCAGTCTTTTCGCCGACAGTTAAAAACTTTCTTATTTCAGCAAGCCTTTGATTCCGAAGGCGGCCAAGGATAGGCCCAAAAGGATGTTATATTGTTCTTGCCAGTTTATTTTTTAATTATTCTGATTTTATGATTATGTTTTTTAATTATTAGAAAGTTTAATGCTATTTTAAACTAGAGTTCATTTTTTAATTATATTTGTTTATATTTATTCATTTATGTATTATATGCTTTTATTTTTGATAGGTTTTTAATTGTATGTGTCTTTTATCTAGAAGCCGCCGTGAGTTCCAATTTGGAAAAACGGCGGGGTATAAATAAAGTTAATAATAATTAATAATAATAATAACATAATCCTTCCAAGAAATCTGATATCTTGTCATCATTTTGTACTTCCATGTTGTCACAAACTTAGTATGACTCTTGTAAATGATGGCAGACAAGATGCTGGGAATGTGCATTGGCTTTGTGTGTACCCCGAATTCTGAAGCAAATTGGATGATTCAGGGAAAGTTCTCATGCTTCCAAGTCAGATCATGCCATTAACAAAGCATCTTGAGGCACATCAGGAACTCCCTAAGTTTCTGAGTGGCTTCACAATTTTTTCTTCTCTTCCCTCCCCCCACAAAAAAAATCAAGCTGACTGGGGCAATGCCCAGGGCTCAAGAGGGGAGGTGGTGGGGAGGTGGGGATCTTTTGTTCTGATAGACAGGCCTATCAATCACAGTGGATTATCCTCCACAGTCATTACTATCACTGTATTTTGGGAGAGGGGTTAAAAACTGTTTTTCACCTACATCTGTGCCTTTCCCTATGCAAGTTATGGAGATCTCCATTGTATCCCCAAACATCCATGGGCAGAGGATAGAAGCCCACCCCCAATGACCCTTGGGGAAACAGGGTCCTTCCTGGGTATTGGCATTTTCCCAAACTTAGTCTTTCCTAAGGATTTATACTATTTTACCACTACCATCTTACCCCATGCAAGTCAATGCAGTGACCTCTCACTTCCAGAGAGAAGAGGCTGAAAGTCAATGCAGTGACCTCTCATTTCAGAGACAAGAGGCATATATATATGAGGGAGAAGCGCACTCCCCACCAATGATCTTCCTGTTTCAATGAATGATAAAATGTAGCAGTGTGTGAGACATGAGTGGTTGAAGGCATCCAGCTGGGTAAGACCAAAGACCCATCTGGTCCACTGTCCTGTTTTCACAGTGGCCCATCAGATGCCTATGGGAAGGCCACCAGCAGGACGAGAGTGCAACACACACTTACCCTTCTTGCTCCACAGCTTACTGCCCCCAACCAGTCTCTGGTCTATCTGTTTTGAATGTGGCAGAAGTTTCCAAAATGCACTGAAAATAATGGTTAGCAGTGATTAGGAGGATATGGAGGTCGGTCTGAAAGTACCCACACCTCACTTGGCCTTGGGCCTGTGCAAGTATCCAGCATGGTAATCCCTGATACTAGCCTTGTTCCTTGCATCTTTAGAGCTCATACAATAGATGCCATAGCAGATCATTATCTCTAAAATGTATTTGAAGTAAGTGGTATTGGTTTCTGAAAAGGGGAACAACCATAGAGCAGTTGAGCTACACTTACTATGAGATTTTGAATCAGAGGCTAAGAAATTCTGCATCTAATGGTAAAAAACACACAAAACAAATGGAAACATATGCCTTTGTTTCTGCCTTGACAAGAGTAAAATCAATTTTGAAGGTTTATATAGTTATATAGAAATAGTTTGGAACAATTAAAGCTGCTTGACTTCACATGTTCCATCTACAGTGCTTAAACCCAAGGAGCCAGACTTTATAATCTGTTTGCAGAACAGACAAGAATATAATGTTGGTATCATTTTAATTACTATAAAGATGGTAATTAACTGTAAAGTATTAAAAAGTAAGGTCTGGCTGTGACGATAGCATATGTTAATACCTTTTCATTTTGGAAGGTGGTGGTCTCTCCAATATTTTCTGTATTCAAATGCAATGTTTCCTTTTCTCAAGCCACCTGAAGGTGGATTCTGCATTATTCTCAACTCTAAAACTATTTCTGGTAAAATCATCTGCAGTTCTATCATTTGTTCTGGCAAAGAAAAGTGACTTGACCAAGGAACAAACAAATATTTTTCTAAAGTGTCAAGGACTCTTGAGATTTATAATAAGCTTTACCTTGGCCATTTTTAAGCCTTTTGGGCCAATAAATCTTAAAGCTCACCTCAAAAGAAAAGGCTTATCTGCTTGGCTTTGAGATTTGTTTCAGATTTGGCAGTAGTACGGTACTTACTTGAGCCATGCAATATAAAAATAGGAGCCTCCTGTTTTTATTGGATAAAATACTTTTTTACCAAAGAAAGACAAAAGAGAGGGTGACCTGCTCAGGCAACAAGAAATGTCTACTAAAGCTAAAAGGAAACATACAGTGTTCTGTTTTATGATCCATTCATTTATATGTAAGGAAATTTCTTGAATTTTTAAACGCTAGAGACATACAATTCTTAATTATGCGTCTTCAGGGTCTTGTTCACTCTTGGATGCTTTTTGCTATGGACAGTTGTGTATGTGGGCACAATACTGCATGGGCAAGTGTTACTGTGAACCTGTGTGTTAAGCTGGGATTGGAAAGCTGTGGTTCTCCAGATGTTATTGGACTACAGGTCCCATCATCCCTGACCATTGACCATTCTGGCTTGGGCTGATGGAAGTTCAATGGCATCTGGAGGGCCACCTGGTGTACAGAGAAAGAACCACATGTATTTCCAAGTCCATGGCCATGCTTTTCCCAACTGTCATGGAAGATTGCTGTTCTTGCTTTCTGATAAGCGAGAGTCACCTCACCTTTAAAATGATTGAGGGTAAGTTCAGAATGGACAAATGGAAATCCTTATTCACACACGCTGCAAAATTAACATATGGTTTTGTTTTTTAAGTTTATTCAATTTATATATTGCTTCCCACTAAAAGGTCCTGAAGCAATTTACAACCAAGCAAAGAAACAATACGATTATAAAATCACATAAAATCACATTAGAAATATTAAAACCTATTTAATAATACAATATCATATCATTAGTACTGCCCAAAGATCCAGGAAAATAAAGCATCATTGCCTGGCACCAAAACAATACAAGGTCAGGGCCAGGTAGGCCGCCCTGGGGAGCGCATTCTATCAATGGGGAGCTACTATGAAGAAGGCTCATTCTCTCATCACCACCCTCCAGACCTGCCTCGGAGGTGGTACACAGAGAGAGGCCTCAGATGATGATCTCAGGGCAGAGATATGGGGATTTAGATAAAGGGGTCTCAAGGCATATAAGGCTTTAAAGGTCAAACCCAGCACTTTTAATTGAGCACAGAAACAAGCTGGCAGCCAGTGCAGCTGAGCCAGAACTCATGCCTTCTTGTTCCAGTTAACAATTTAGTGTCTGCATCCTGCAGTAGGTTTTGAACCATCGTCAAGGCAGCTTTAGGAACACAGGAATGTGGGAAGCTGCCTTATGCTGAGTGGGACAATTGGTCCATTTTGCTCAGTACTGTCTACACTGACTGGCAGCAACTCTCCAGGGTTTCAGACAGGAGTCTCTACCAGCCCTATGTGGAGATGCCTGGGATTGAACCTGGAACCTTCTGCGTGCAGAACAGATGCTCTACCACTGAGCTATGGCTCTTCCCCAGCTTTATGTACAGGCACTGTTTCTGTTGTCCTTCCGGCATTTCCTGAAGACCTTCCTCTTCCAGGAAGCCTTCTAAGTAGATAGCCTTCTCAGTCTGCATCTGCATTGGGATTGTTTTAAAGATGTTTTTAAGAGGTCTTTAAGATGTCCTTTGGGAGGACGGGCAGGATAGAAATTCAATAAATAAATAAATAAATAAAATACATCACATTGCAACAGAGCACAGAAAACTGAAGGCAGGCTATCCCCATCCAGAAAAAGTCACAGTTGGGTTATCACAAGACGCCCACTTGTGCCTCCAATGACAATTTTGGATCCAAGAGCAAGCTTCACACCTGCTCCTTCAAGCGGAGTATAAGCCCATTCAGGACAGGATGCATTCCACTCATCTGGACAGAGGAATTATCCACTAACAGTGTCTGTCTTTCCTGCATTGAGCTTCAGTTCAGTTCATTCAGTCTATTACCAATGCCAGGCATATGAAATTCACTTAGCACGTATTTGGGAAAAGAAGAGGCAATACTGAACTGTCTCTGTGCTTTTCTTTTGTCTCAGGTGGAAAAAGTTTCACAGAATCCTAAATTCCCTTGTTCCTCTCACATGTTCCCCATATGGGTCGACTGACCAGAATGAAAGGCGAAAAATCTCTCCCCCCCCCGGAAAAAACTGCCACTATCTCCTATCCTGACTGCAGAGATCCAGCAGATCTTTGGATGTGGTGGTTGCTGTGCCACAGAAACCCAACAGCATTGTAAATAGGGTTGCTCTCTAACAGAACCAACTCTCTTCACTGTGTTCATTTCAAAGCACTATGCATGTTATACCTGATGTTGGCCTGCAATATCCACATAACAAAATTAAATATTTAAAATACCTATGGACTATTTTATAAGGACTTTTAAAACAAGTTTTTCTTCATGATACCTGCCACATCATGCTTGAAGCAATCCAGGGTCAAAACAAGGCTCCCTCTCTTATAATTCAATAGTGTATCATGTAATGAGGTTTGAGAACCCAGAGCTCAGTACTAAAGGACTCCAGAATGATCTAATCACCAGTCCTTTTCATGATCCATCAATATGCCATACTGCAGCATCGCCAGTCTGAGTGAAACCCCCTGGGAATGAAGTTTACCACTCCATGTACGACAGCCATGGATTGTGAACAAAGTAGGGAGTGAGAAATGCCATATGGTGAATATTAAATGGAGGTTGCTGGGCTATAAATCAAATACGGTGTTTGTTGTCATCTCTAGAATTATGCAATGGATTTTCAGAAGGGTCAGAGGCTGTTGCTTGTTTTGTTGCTCCGTTGGCCTGAATCACCAGCTAATTTCTCAGCCTCTCATACAAAAATGCAAAGGAAAAGAAGCCATGGCAGTGAGCATCAGCCAAATAATTTTATCATGTTACTTGTCTGCAAAATCTACTGTCATCCCATGTGCACCCTTTCAAGATTTCTTTCAACAGCCTTGGAAATGGCCCCAAATCCTAGACAAAGCATTCAACACAGCTGCTAAAAATCTCCATTCATTTCGATAAAAGATCTTGCACAAACACCACTGAAGTGCATACGGTCTACTCCAGAGGAGAGATCTATGTCCCCTCCAATTTGCCCCCTCCCATTTTTCAGCTTAAGCGTCTGTGTAGCAGGGATTGGGAACCTTTTTGGCTTTGTGGATCAGATCCTTATCAGAATCTAGCCTCGCAGGCCAAATTTGATGAGGGGGATTGCCCCCTGTCAATCACTTGACATCACAATGACATCAGGTGATTAAGTGCTTCAGAGTCCTGAAGCTGGGACTTCAAAGCACAATGTGCAACCAATCTAGTAGGCTTTGGCTCTACCCCTATCAGCTGATGGATGGTATAGTAGACACATAGGATGTCAGGTGTGGGGCAGATGGGTGTGGTTTTGGGAAAAACAGCCCTGCAGGCCAAATTTGATCACATGGTGGATCAAGTGTGGTCCACACTTCTGATGTATGACATGGATTTAAAGATCCAGGCAATCCCTTGGTATCTTTCCTCATAATTCAACAGTTCCCCACCTTGACCTCAAATCCAGTTTGCTACAGATATCCTTACCCAGGATGGTGCTCTAATGGCAGCTTGGATGCTCCCATTTCTCCATGCTCTGCTGCTTTTGCTGTTGCAATTGCAGCAAACTACAGACAGGCTTTATTGATGTGTCTCTAAAAACTGCTGCTACTGAGAGCTGTTGAGAAGATATACATATATTGTTTCTTCTAACGCTAATAGAGAAGCAGTTGCAGTGGCAGCTCCACAATTTTGGTGCAACCTCCTCCTGGAAGTACTGTGAGATTGTAGGGTCAAACTAGATATGACAGTAGCACACCTATGTGATTACTACTAATTCCTCATAAAGCAGAGATGGGATATGAGAAGTATTAAAATGAAACCTGAGCAAGTTGGGATGAGAACTTTCCCTCCCTAAAGTAAACTTCTTCCCAGACTTTCCCCCCTTCAGTGGTTGGTACTCCAAGAAGTAAACCTTGTCAGAAGAAAAAGTGGCTGGTGTGTGGGTATTTATTATTTATTTATTATCATTATTTTTACCCCGCCCTTTTTCCAAAACTGGAACTCACGGCGGCTTCCAGATAAAAGCACACATATAATTAAAACATACAAAAGTCTAGATTAAAATCAAATTAAACAATTTACAGTATTAAAACCATTCATACATACAGTTAAAATAATTCAAACTCAGTTTAAAATAATACAGTTAGGCAACAGCAATGCAGCACCCTTCAAGTCCTGTCCTTAACAGCTTTCAGTTCCAAAGGCTTGTTGAAATAAAAAAGTCTTTACTTGCCGACGGAAGGACTGCAAGGAGGGGGCCATTCTTGCTTCCCTAGGAAGGGAGTTCCAAAGCCTCGGGGCAGCCACCGAAAAGGCCCTATCTCGCGTCCCCACTAGTCGTGCTTGTGAGGACGTAAGTATTGACAGAAGGGCCTCTCCTGAGGATCTCAGGGCCCAGGCAGGCTCATATAGGGAGATACGGTCTGACAGATAGCCTGGACCTAAGCCATATGATGGGTAAGTGTCATCATATATTTTAGTCACTAGGAGGCCCTGGACTTAGTTTGATCTTGGCAGAGCAAGGAGTTTCATATTATTGTAGTTCTAATTTTTTGGTCAATTTAGTTCTAGATTCAGGAACCATAAATCTGCAGTCTTGACTCCAAATTGGAACACCCAAGTGGCAAAGCACTTCAGTTCAGAGAATCACAAGTTCTGTGATTTATCAATTATTGCAATAGAGATGCTATCTGATCCAACAACACTAGAAACAAGAGAAAACTTCTGGATCTCTGTGGTTGTATCCAATATTTGCACAAGTGGAGTTCTGCACATGCAATGGGACTGCCCGTTCCTCTCTTCCCCACCGCTGTGTGCCTCCATCAGCTCCAGGGGGTTCCTGAGCTACAACAAATGCAACACTTCTGAATATTCCAGCTACAGTGGTCTTTAACTACTACCTCGGTAGGCATCCTTTCATTCACATTAGAGTTGCTGAAGAAGTCAGAAGCCAAAATGGTTTTCTAGAAGACTGTACGTTTCATATCTCTGTTTTATTAGTCCCTGCAATAAATATATAGTTATAGAGATTGATGCACAGCAACCTTGTCTGAAGTGCTGTTTAGACACACAGACACACACAAATAAACATTTGCCATTATCATTAATAACTTATTTGGAAATCAGGTGGCCTCTTCCAGAATACATGGCCTGTGAACTGCAAGTCAGTACCATTTCATAAGTCAAACACACATATTAGCCTTTTAGCAGAATGAAGTATTTGCGATGCCCATCTTCTCTGTGAGAACGGTTCTTTTTACAAGATTATAGGAATTATTTTCTTTTCTACAGTTATCCCTAAATTATTTCTCCCACACAGAGTAGCTAATGGACTGCATCCTTCTGGTATAGATTTTATGGCATCACCCTTGAGATCCTTTGGGGGTTAAAATGTCTCGGTATACAATAGATATGGAAGAACTGTTTGCAACAGGAACTCATAATCTACCACAAAAACCTCATTACTTGAAAGCTTTCAAAAAGGTGACACATCTTATAATAAAATGTGGAAATAAGCTACCTTTGCATGAACCTGCCAAAGAGCAATTACATGATTACGTTACCACAATTAAGCATTTATCTTATCCTCTAATTGCAGATAAACGCTCCAAACCAAACCCATGGCAAAAAATGTGTGTGTGTGTGCTAAAATTGCATGTAAGGGGTCCATGTGAGTCCTGTTTACCGTGTATTCTCCCTACAACTGTCTTAGCTTGTTCTTCCACTACAAACTCAGATATTTGCTAGTAGTTATGTAGCAATTCAGTACTTCAAAACCAGATCAGTTATTTAAGCAAATACATGCTTTCAGATCTGGAGTCAACTCATCCAGCCCTACTATTAAGCATAGTGAAGTAGCCATTTCAAGTGGCAAATCTGCCTACAACTAAAAGGGGAATCCAATATATATTGAGTTCCCTTCCATAAACAGTCCTGAAAAGATTTGTTTTTTGTGAATATATGTGGTGGTCATGTAGCAATTATGGACTTGACTTCTTTATCCTGTGATCGGAACCCCCCCTTTTAAAGCTTTAAATGTGATTTTACTCAAAAATCACTTATTTGCACAAGCTTATTTTGTGATTGACTTGAATGAAACACACTGACTAATCGGGAATAGGGCTACCGCACCTATCACAATTTAGTCATCAGCATCCCTGCTGAGGGCTCTGTGGAGCTTTATGTCAAGATACAAAGCCCAAAGGAAAATCAAAAGTAGAACAACATAAGAAGAGCCCCACTGGATCAAAGGCCCATCTAGTCCAGCATTCTGTTCTCACAGTGGCCAACCAGACACTTATTGGAAGCAGGACATGAGCACAACAGCACTTTTCCCACTTGTGCTTCCCAGAAATTGGTATTCAGAGGCATATATTACAAATAAATGAAAGCATTACCCAGTTACTGAAAGTTGCAATCCTGAAGGCTATGTTGGCACTCAATTTGCATGGTGACCCTGTTCATCTGTCATTTAACACACTCGTCTCTTCCTTTAATCTGGGCTTGACAACAGAAGGACAGTGTGAAGCATATCCTTAAAAGTTGTGTGAAATAGCCAAAGGCACGCAAAATGTTCCCAGAATGGATAGCAATTGCTCCTTCACCCTCTTGAGGTGGGAATATAGACTGTCCTATTATATTAAATATATGTTAAGCATAGCTCCACTTGCATCAAAATAGGACAAAGGATAATTTATCTCTATTTTTATTTATTTATTTATTTTATTTAATTTATATACCGCCCGAAGCCCGAAGGCTCTCTGGGCGGTGTACAAAAAGATAAAAAACAAGCAATGTATAAATACAATAAATCAAGAAAACAAAACAAACAAACAATAAAAGAACCAAACAACATCCAAAATACAAATAATGATGAAAATGCTATTAAAACACACTTTAAAATGCCTGGGAGTATAAAAAGGTTTTCACCTGGCGCCGAAAAGATAGTAGCGTCGGCGCCAGGTGCACCTCATCGGGGAGGCTGTTCCACAGTTCGGGGGCCACCACGGAAAAGGCCCTGGTTCTAGTCACCACCCTCCGAGCTTCTCGATGGGATGGCACTCGGAGGAGGGCCTTAGATGCTGAGCGAAGTGACCGGGTAGGTTCATAGCGGGAGAGGCGTTCCACAAGATATTGCGGTCCCACGCCGTGTAAGGCTTTATAGGTCAAAACCAGCACCTTGAATCTGGCTCGGAAACAAATAGGTAGCCAGTGCAAACGGGCCAGAACAGGTGTTATATGTGCTGACCGGCTGGTCCTCGTCAGCAGTTTGGCTGCTGCGTTTTGCACTAGCTGAAGCTTCCGAACTGTCTTCAAGGGCAGCCCTACGTAGAGCGCATTACAGTAATCCAGCCTAGAAGTTACCAGAGCATGAACAACTGAGGCGAGGTCATCCCTGTCCAGATAGGGGCGTAGCTGGGCTACCAACCGAAGGTGGTAGAACGCATTCCTTGCCACCGAGGCCACTTGCGCCTCAAGTGACAAGGAAGGATCAAAAAGAACCCCCAAGCTACGCACCTGTTCCTTCAAGGGGAGTGTAACCCCATCAAGAACAGGATGAACATCCTCCATCTGGGCAGAGAAGGCACTCACCAACAGCGTCTCGGTCTTGTCTGGACTGAGCTTCAGTCTGTTAGCTCCCATCCAGTCCATTATCGTGGCCAGGCAACGGTTTAGCACGTTAACAGCCTCACCTGAAGAGGATGAAAAGGAGAAATAGAGCTGCGTGTCATCAGCGTACTGATGGCAATGCACCCCAAAACTCCTGATGACCGCACCCAGCGGCTGCATGTAGATGTTGAAAAGCATGGGGGACAGTACCGATCCCTGCGGGACTCCACAATGGAGAATCCAGGGCATCGAGCAATGTTCCCCAAGCACTACCTTCTGGTGGCGACCCACCAAGTAGGAGCGGAGCCACTGCCAAGCAGTACCCCCAACTCCCAACTCCGTGAGTCTTCCCAGAAGGATACCATGGTCGATGGTATCAAAAGCAGCTGAGAGATCAAGGAGAATCAACAGAGTCACACTCCCCCTGTCCCTCTCCCGACAAAGGTCATCATACAGGGTGACCAAGGCTGTTTCGGTGCCAAAACTGGGCCTGAAACCAGATTGAAATGGATCAAGATAATCAGTGTCATCCAAGAGCTACTGGAGCTGGCCGGCAACCACCCGTTCTAGCACCTTGCCCAGGAACGGAACATTCGCCACAGGTCTATAGTTGTTCAGGTTATCTGGGTCCAAAGAGGGTTTCTTCAGGAGCGGTCTCACAACCGCCTCTTTTAGGCAGTCAGGGACCACTCCCTCTCTCAGAGAGGCGTTTATTATCTCCTTGGCCTAGGCAGCGGTTCCGGTCCTGCCAGCTTTCACCAGCCAAGAGGGGCAAGGGTCCAGCACAGATGTGGTCGCCCGCACCAGTCCAAGGATCTTGTCAACATCCTCAAGCTGTACAGAATGAAACTCATCCAATAAACAAGGACAAGACCGTGTTCTGGATGCTTCATTAGATCCCACTGCCATAATATTGGAGTCTAAGTCCCGGCGAATGCATGCGATCTTATCCTGGAAGTGCCTCGCGAACTCATCACAGCGGGCTACAGATGAATCTATGATGTCCCGAGGGCCAGAATGTAAAAGCCCTTGTACGATTTTAAAGAGCTCCGCCGGGCAGGAGAGAGATGCCTTAATTGTGGCAGCAAAATATCTCTTTTTTGCTGCCCTCACTGCTACTATATACCGCTTAGAAGAGGCACTCACCAAGGCATAATTGCATTCGTCAGGAGTTCGCCTCCATCAGCACTCAAGCCTCCTCCTCTCTTGCTTCATCACTCTCAGCTCCACGGTATACCATGGAGCTGTATGAGCTCTACATAGGAGGGGGCGCATGGGAGCAATCGTGTCAACCGCCCGGGTCATCTCCGTATTCCACAATCCGACCAGGGCTTCGACAGGAGCGCCAGTCTTCTCTGTCGGGAAATCCCCCAGAGCCCTTTGGAAACCCTCAGGATCCATTAGTCTCCGGGGGTGGACCAATTTAATAGGTCCCCCACCCTTGCAGATGGAAAGGGTCGCTGTGAGCCTAAACTTCAGCAAGCGGTGATCTGTCCATGACAATGGGGTAGATGAAAAAACCCCAACCACCAGATCACCATCTCCATGTCCAGTGGTGAAGATCAAATCAAGAGTATGTCCCGACACATGCGTTGGGCCAGTAACAACCTGAGACAGCCCCATGGTTGTCATGGAGGCCATGAAGTCCTGAGCCGCCCCAAATAGAGCAGTCTCGGCATGGATGTTGAAGTCCCCCAGTACCAATAGTCTAGGGGACCGCAGCAATACCTCCGAGACTACCTCTGTCAGCTCAGTTAGGGAATTTGTTGGGCAGCAGGGTGGGTGGTACACCAACAAAATTCCCAGTCTGTCTCTCTGGCCCAGCACAAGGTGGAGACACTCCAAACCAGTCGACACCTGGACAGGGTGCTTGGTGAGTGAGAAAGAACTCCTATAGACCACAGCAACCCCACCTCCCCGTCCTTCGGTTCTACCACGACAACAGCGGCCCAAGAGCAGCCGCGCCACAGCGGCCAGAAGCCAGAGGACCAGAGAAGGAGCAGCGACGACGGCGGCAAAGACGCCCCGCAAAGACGCCCCGCAGCAGCCGCAAGCGGCAAAAAGCAGCAAGCAGCAACGACGGCAGCACCCAGACCGCTCGAATGCAGCACAACAGCCCGGTCCACGACCCAACGGCAGCAAAGGCAAGGCAACCCAAAGCCGCGGCGCCCCAACGGTGAAGGCCGGAAAAACGGTAAGCCACGCCGCGCCGCTCTCGACCACACTCAGCCGCCCCGTAACCTTCTGCCACAGTGACTGTTCAGGCTGTTCAGGCGGACCTGAGTCTATTTTGTGTCCTGGGGTAGCAGGCAAGCTGGTAAGTTAAGATGTTAAAAACAATTAAAAGACTGAGTTACAGGATAAAATGCGGAGCTCTAGAAACGAGCGTCCAACTCAGTCGCCATCTTTTGCTTACTCTATGTTACTACTTCATGAAGAAACTGCATGATATATCAACCTTAGTGTTTGCTATGATCTGCTTTGGGGGGGAAATGACATCACCCTCCAAATAACCCTAAATTGTGAATAGGAAATTATGACCGAGACTGATACTAATATATTTCCCAAAGTACTTGTATATTCAGATGCTCCAGGCAATTCCCTTAGCTGTTTTCAACAACAAAACAAAGATGGGGGAAGGGGATTTAAATCGGATGAGCTATTTGTCCAGCTGCAGTACTACAGGCAGATAACATGCTCTCGACACAATAAAGCAGCATCACTCAAGAGAACAGCAACAAGGAATATCTCTGGAATTTGAACAAAGGGCCTATACCTGTTAAAACTGAAATTATATGAGCATTTAGGTGTTGGATTACACAGATCAACAGGAAGAGAATGATTACTGCAGGCGCTTTGGGAGAGATCTGGTGTGTATTTACCAGGCCCCAAGGAGCATTATTTGGTAATACTCTTGAGATCAACTCATGAATTCCTCATGCACTCTTTGGATAGTTGTGATGACTGAAGAAAACAGGCATGACAAGACATTTACCTAATCTTCATTCCCTTTAATATGTGATAGGTACACATTTTAAAATAAGCATACTGGAAATTAGGGTGATTAAAAATGTTTTCCTTTTCCATTATGACCTACAAGGGTGACTTGACATACAGAATGTCTTCCTTTTCCTGTTGGGAAAGGGTGCATGACACACAAGTTGTATGTGGCTTCAGAAGGATTTTGTGCAGTCTTCAGGCTCTTCTTAGGATTGTTGTTTGTGTGTGTTAAATGTGTGTATGTTTGTGTGCGTTAAATTAGTTTCCAGCAGTTTCAGATAGACATCGAGCTCTCAGTGGAAAGACTACAAGAACAAAGTGTTGTGGTGCTAAATTAGTTAAGCAGAGAGTAACAGCAGTCTGAAATGCGAGTGTGCCAGTGTATGTGTGTGTTTACCCAAGAAAGCAGGCTTTTACCCTGCATTGAGATCACTGAGACTTAAGACTTAGTAAAATAAGAAAAGCTACTTTATTTATAGAAATACATTGTAGACAGAAAGGCATACCTAGTTCTAATTAAATAAGTTGGAGGCGCAACGCCCAGGTTTGGGAGTTACCTTCATGGCTAGGAGAGAGAGAGCAGACACAAAGGTGTCTCCTCTCTCTTGGACAGCGGAGAATAGAAGGGAGGAAAGGGCGGAAGGAGGAGGGGCAGGTAAGCTTCCCTAAAGACGTATCAGTCTAGCGACAGAAGGAAGTCAGTCAGAGCATGACAGGTAAAGGTAATCAAGCCTATCCATCTGGAGGACCCTAACTCTATCTCCCTTCTGGAGCATAAACAAAAGAACAAAACAGTAGTTGCTCTTGCCTCACTTCCAACAGAAAGATCCAGAGAAGATGTGAATGGATGGCCCAAAGAATAACTTGTTTTTAGCCTTGCAAGGTTCCTGGGTTTTAACAACATGTGATTTGCAGCTTTGGAAATAGATCACAAACCTGAGTGCTTCTGTTTCTACTTGAGTAAGAGTTTGCACTGGAGTCACAGGCTGCCAAACAACAGGCCAGGAAGGGAAGGGAAGGGAAGGGAAAGCTGGCTGAATAGAAGTTTCTCTCTAGAAGCATTGGTTGATATTGCCTGCTATGAGCTGGCTCACACTACTACACTATATTCCTAGATTGTACTCATGGATGGGGTATACAACTTCATGGAGAAAGGTTTGAACCAGGATGTACTTACAGCAAGCTGGCAGTCATCTTTATGATTGCAGATGTGGATTTTCTAGGAGCCATTATCACATGTGCAAGACATCCAGGTCAGGAAAAGCTTATCTCCCCACATATGCAGGCTGTTTTCAACTAATATTTTGCACTAATTTTGAAGTATGAACAAAGCAATAGGTAATAGAAACGGATGTTTCTAGGAAAAAACGTCCATTGAATCGTCCTTTATTTTCCTTAATTGTTGGGTAATTTCCTTGTTCTCTGCTCTTCCATTAAAGAAACAGGATGGTTACATGCATTCCCCGTTACAAAAGATAAAGAGAGACTATCATGGGACACCCTCTGCTATTTGGCCATTACAATTCCATCCTACATCATGGTACTAATTAAATCATCTAATTTATTATTGAATAATAAATGCTGGATTTGGAAAATGTTACATTGTAGAAGTGAAGGTTTTTGTGGAATAAAGTTCTTTGGGGCACCTAAACGTACATTGTCATTCTGTGCTCCTGAAAATGGTGATTTTGAAATTAATATCCAAAATTTGATTGGGGATAGATGATGAAGACCCCCTCTAGGATGCACACCTTAACGTGGTGAGGGGGTTTCAGGGTGTTGAAGAAAGTGAGAGCAATGCTGTCAAGAGTCTAGACCAAGAGGCTAGACTCCTAGCAGGGGCACCCAAGGCAGATTGGTCAAAGCTGAGACAACAGACTAAGATGCAGCCAAACACAGAGGAAGGCAATGGTAAACCACCTCTGAATATCTCTTACCATGAAAACCCTATGAACAGAATACCCCAAATGCAACATGATATAGTGCTGGAAGATGAGACCTCCAGGTCAGAATGCACTCACCGTGCTACTGGGGAAGAACAAAGGACAAGTACGAGCAGCGCTGTGACTAATGACGCAGCTGGGTCAAAGCCGAAAGGAAGCCCAGAGGCTGATGCGCACAGATGCGAAAGGAGAGTCCGGAGTTGTACGACACACACATGGAACATGGAATGTGAGAAGCATGAACCAGGGAAAGTTAGAAATTGTCAAGCAAGAAATGGAACGTATCAACATTACAATACTTGGCGTGAGTTAATTAAAATGGATGGGAATGGGACATTTCCAATCACGCAACTACAAAGCATTTTATGTAGGAAATGAGAAATTAAGAAGAAATGGGGTTACTTTAATAGTGAGAAGTGATGTAGCAAAAACAATTAAGAGTTATAACTCAAGGTCTGAGTGAGTTATATCAGTGAGATTTAACAGGAAACCTATTAACATAACCATCATCCAAGTCTACGTTCTAACGGCAAATGCAGAAGAGGAATTGGAGAGATTTTACACATAAGTACAGGAAGAAATTGATCACACACCAGATGTGCTGATAATCATGGGGAACTAGAATGCAAAAGTAGAGAACAGAGAAGAACTTGGAATTGTGGGCAAATGCGGCTTAGGGGACAGACATCAAATTCTGTGAAGCCAATAATTTGTTTCTTGCCAGCACATTTTTTGAACAATTGAAAAGACAACTGTATACATGGACATCTCCAAATGGTTAATATAGGGATCAAATTGATTATATAATTGGTAGCAGAAGGTGGAGAAGTTCCATACTTTCTGCGACAACAAGACCAGGAGCAGACTGTAGTACAGATCATGAACTGATCCTATTGAAAATCAGAGTAAAGCTAAAGAACAATAAAGCAATCAAAATGCCAAAATACAATTTAAATAACATCACAGAATAATTTAAAGATCAAATAAGGAACAGATTTGAGGCTTTAAACTTAGTTGGTAGAGAACCAGAGGAACTATGGAGTGAAGTCTGAGACATTATCAGGGAATGCGAAAAGACAATACCTCTCGTTAAAAAGAAAGACCTCAATGGATGACTTAAAATGGTTAAAGAGAGAAGGAAAGCAAAAGCAAGAGGAGATAGAAACACAGTTTGAACCCTAGATGCAGCAATACAGCGACTAGTGCGTAGGGACAAAGAGAACTATTACAATGGTTATTGCATAGAAATAGAAGAGGAGAACAAAAAGGGTAGAACAACAGCCCTATTCCAAAAGATCAGAAAAATGAAAGGGAAATTTAAACCAAAGGTAGGGGTGTTGAATAATCAACAGGGGAACACACTGACTGACTGAGATGAAATAAAAGGAAGATGGATGCAATACACTGAAGAACTCTATAAAAGAGATGCAAAGATGAGAGATTCATTCACGGAGGAACCGTATGATGAAGAACCAGAAATTTTAGAATGTGAGGTGAAAGCTGCTCTTAAAATACTTGGAAGAAACAAATCACCAGGAACAGATGGCATACCAATAGAGTTGCTACCAGCTACCGAGACTGAATCTGTCCACATTCTGACAAAAATTTGCCGACAAATATGGAAAACTAAACAATGGCCCACAGACTGGAAGCGTTCAATATACATCCCAATTCCAAAGAAAGTGGATCCTAGGGAATGCAGTAATTATCGAACTATTGCCTTAATATCCCATGCAAGTAAAGTAATACTCAAGATTCTACAACAAAGGCTCTTGCCATATATGGTGCGAGAAATGCCAGACGTCCAAGCTGGATTTAGAAACGGTACCAGAGATCATATTGCAAACACACATTGGATAATGGAACAGACCAAGGAATTTTAGAAGAAAATCGCCCTGTGCTTTATAGATTACAGCAAAGCCTTTGATTGTGTAGATCATGAAAAACTATGGAATGCTTTAAAAGAAATGGGGGTGCCACAACATCTGATTGTCCTGATGCGCCACCTATACTCTGGACAAGAGGCTACTGTAAGGACAGAATATGGAACAACCTATTGGTTCCCCAACGGAAAGGGTGTGAGACAGGGGTGTATTTTATCACCCTACTTGTTTAATCTATACGCTGAACATATCATATGGAAAGCAGGATTGGACCAAGATGGAGGAGGTGTGAAAATTGGAGGGAGAAATATCAATAATTTAAGATATGCAGACGATACCATACTACTAGCAGAAAACAGTAATGATTTGAAACGAATGCTGATGAAAGTTAAAGAGGAAAGCACAAAAGCAGAACTACAGCTGAACATCAAGAAGACTAAAGTAATGACAGAAGATTTATGTAACTTTAAAGCTGACAATGAGGACATTGAACTTGTCAAGGATTATCAATACCTCGGCACAGTCATTAACCAAAATGGAGACAATAGTCAAGAAATCAGGAGAAGGCTAGGATTGGGGAGGGCAGCTATGAGAGAACTAGAAAACGTCCTCAAATGCAAAGAAGTATCACTGAACACTAAGGATCATTCAGACCATGGTATTCCCGATCTCTATGTATGGATGTGAAAGTTGGACAGCCAAAAAAGCGGATAAGAAAAAAATCAACTCCATTTGAAATGTGGTGTTCGAGGAGAGGTTGGTGCATACCATGGACTGCGAAAAAGATGAATTGGGTGTTCGAAGAAATTAAACCAGAACTATCACTAGAAGCTAAAATGATGAAACTGAGGTTATCATACTGTTATGAGCATGGGGGGTGGGGTGGATGATTCCTGTGGATCGCCTTTCCAGCCTCTGATTTGGAATCCTGTGCCTTGGAATGAGGAACTCTCTGCTGGTCAAATGAGTCTTTTGTTAACCAAAAAGATTGGCCAGGTAAGATAATGGGCCAATCAGTTGCCTAGCAACGGAGAATGGGCCAGGAAGACCCCTTTTGTCATTTAAACTCTGCAGGAGAGCCTCCCCCCCACTCCTGGCAGCTAGCAGAAGTTGTGCTTGTAGTTTTAGCGTGGCAAGAGAATTGCTTGGAACTGCAAGACAGGCAGAGAGACTGGCTCTCTGCACCATGGCCTTTGGGGTGCCTCCTGGAACCTAGATGAAGAAGCTGGATATTGGACTGCTGATGCATTGAACCCCTCCATCCTTGAGCTCAGGTTGGAATGTGTGTAAATAAACAAACCATATTTCATAAAGACACCATAGTCTCCGCTGACCTTCTTCCCCAAAGGACACCAAACCCTGGAGGAGCGCAGGGACCCCCAGAAATCTCACAGCTCGGAGATTGGGGGAGGTGCGCAACACAGGTGTGAGAAGTGGGATTGAGTTCCCTAGAAGAAGCATTGGGAGCAAGGTGTGCCTGAGTTAAAATGGAGGGAGAAACAGCAACCCTCCTGGAACAGATAAAATTGATATACCAGCAGCAAAGGCAACGAGACCGCCAGGAGGACCAGCAACAAAGGCAACAGGAACGGCAGGAGCATTAGCAACGAATGGGAGAGATAGTTGAAGCGCCTTCTTCCACAGCCCAGGAAAATGTACACTTATTTGATTCCTTTTAATTAGGAAAGTATAACACATTATAATGACATCATAAAAGCATGTATGCTTTTAAAAATTTTAATTCAAAAATTATTTGAAAGATTAAATGTATAATATGCTATCTTTGCAAGTAATTAAAAAAACCCTGCATGTACACTTTGATTATAATGACTGAAATTGTTTACTGTGCATGCCTACCAAGATCCTGCTGTGATCTTCTGTTCTAGATCTGCTTGATTATTGTGTAGTGTGCACATAGAAAGCGCTCTTGCTGCTCTTGAAAGCTAAACTTACACAACTTGTGATTTGCAGATAAGCAGGAAAAGGCAGCTACTTTCAGGACTCGCAATGGGTTCCAGCTATTGCCTGGAAGTCAACAAATCCCTCATCTGTCATGGACAGATCACCGCCTGCTGAGTTTTAGACTTACGACGACTCTTTTCCTCTGCAAGGGTGGGGGACCTATTAAGTTGTTACGCTCCCGGAGGCTTATGGATCCTATGGGTTTTCAGAGGGTTCTGGGAGTTTTTCCAGCTGATAGTACTGGCGCTCCTGTCGAGGCCTTGGTCGAACTGTGGAATACAGAGATGGCCCGGGCTATCAACACGATCGCTCCCGCGCGCCCTCTTCGATGCAGAGCTCATACAGCTCCGTGGTATACCCTGGAGATGAGAGTGATGAAGCAAGAGAGAAGGAGGCTGGAGTGCAGATGGAGACAAACTCCAGAGGGATGCAATTATGCTTTGGTAAGTGCCTCTACTAAGTCGTACATAAAAGCGGTAAGGGCGGCGAAGAAGTCCTACTTCGCTGCCTCTATCAAGACATCTCTCTGCCGCCCAGCAGAGCTTTTTAGGGTTGTACGAGGACTCTTACATTCTGGTCCTCAAGATACCATTGAAACATCTGAAGCTCGCTGTAACGACATTGCAGGGCACTTCCAAAATAAAATCGCATGCATCCGTAGGGACCTAGACTCTGATGTTACGACAGATGAATCCATTGAAGTGTCCAGAACACGGTCTTGTCTTTCATTATTGGATGAGTTTCAGTTGGTGTAGCTTGAGGAAGTGGACAAGGTGCTTGGAATGGTGCGGGCGACCACGTCTGCTCTAGATCCTTGTCCATCTTGGCTGGTCAAGGCTAGCAGGACTGGTACCACCGGCTGGGCCAAGGAAGTGATAAATGCCTCCTTGACTGAGGGAGTAGTCCCTAGTAGCCTCAAGGAGGCAGTAGTGAGACCTCTTTTGAAGAAACCTTCCTTAGACCCAGATAACTTGAACAATTATAGACCGGTGGCAAATATCCCCTTTTTGGGCAAGGTTCTGGAGCGGGTGGTTGCCAATCAGCTCCAGGTGCTCTTGGATGAGACCGATTATCTGGATCCGTTTCAATCCGGTTTTAGGCCTGGTTTTGGCACTGAAACAGCCTTGGTCGCCCTGTACGATGACCTCTGTCGGGAGAGGGACAGAGGGAGTGTGACTCTGTTGATTCTCCTTGATCTCTCAGCGGCGTTTGATACCATCGACCATGGTATCCTTCTGGGGAGACTCGCGGAGTTGGGAGTTGGAGGCACTGCTTGGCAGTGGTTCCGCTCCTACTTGGCGGATCGTCGCCAGAAGGTAGTACTTGGGGAACATTGCTCGACACCTTGGACTCTCCATTGTGGAGTCCCTCAGGGGTCGGTTTTGTCCCCCATGCTTTTTAACATCTACATGCAGCCTCTGGGTGCCATCATCAGTTTTGGAGTGCGTTGCCACCAGTACGCTGATGACACGCAGCTCTATTTCTCCTTTTCATCTTCTACAGGTGAGTCTGTGCATGTGCTGAATCATTGCCTGACCGCGATAATGGACTGGATGAGAGCTAATAAACTGAGACTCAATCCAGACAAGACTGAGACACTGTTGGTGAGTGCCTCCCCTGCCCAGATGGTGGATGCTCACCCTGTTCTAGATGGGGTCACACTCCCCTTGAAGGAACAGGTTCGTAGTCTGGGAGTTCTTTTCGATCCTTCCTTGTCTCTTGAGGCGCAAGTGGCCTCGGTGGCAAGGAATGCGTTCTACCACCTTCGGTTGGTAGCCCAGCTACGCCCCTATCTGGACAGGGATGACCTCGCCTCAGTTGTTCATGCTCTGGTAACTTCTAGGCTGGATTACTGTAATGCGCTCTACGTAGGGCTGCCCTTGAAGACAGTTCGGAAGCTTCAGCTAGTGCAAAACGCAGCAGCCAAACTGCTGACGAGGACCAGCCGGTCAGCACATATAACACCTGTTCTGGCCCGTTTGCACTGGCTACCTATTTGTTTCCGAGCCAGATTCAAGGTGCTGGTTTTGACCTATAAAGCCTTACACGGCGTGGGACCGCAATATCTTGTGGAACGCCTCTCCCGCTATGAACCTACCCGGTCACTTCGCTCAGCATCTAAGGCCCTCCTCTGGGTACCAACCCATCGAGAAGCCTGGAGGACAGTTACTCGATCTAGGGCCTTTTCTGTAGTGGCCCCCGAACTGTGGAACAGCCTCCCCGAAGAAGTACGCCTGTTGCCTACGCTTCTATCTTTTCGGCGCCAGGTTAAGACCTGGCTATGCTCCCAGGCATTTTAAGCGTTTATGTTATAATTTAAATTTTTTATTTTTTATTTTTTTCTTTAGTTGCTGCTTGTGTTTATTGTTTGTTGTCTGATTTTATTGTTGATATTTTGTATTTTAACCTTTTTGTACACCGCCCAGAGAGCCACTCGCTATGGGCGGTCTATAAATGAAACAAATAAATAAAATAAATAAATAAATCACAACCTTGACTTCACTTATTGGCTAAAAACCTGAAAGGGTGGTCATTTGAGCAGCCAGCTATTAGCTCATTTAACAGATGTTGCGGGGAGGGTGGCTGACATTTTGGTGTATATCTTTGGAACCACACAACATAGGAACTTAATGTTTTTTAAAAAAATGAAAGCTAAGAGTCTGGACATTGGGGTGATTCACCCAGAGAATACCCCACAAAATCGGAATCTCTGGGTGAAAACCGGAGATCCTGACAACCATATTCCCAGATCATACAAAATGCTCCAGACCATACAGAATGTGAACTTCAGTCAATCTTTATCAGCCAAACTAATTTTTCTATTTAGACATCAGCATCTTGCATCTGCTTTTGATCCTAGACCAAAATCTTATACAAGGCACTTCAAAAAGTTATCAGTTATCAGGATTTTTGTGCTTTTTGGGGGGGGGAGATGCATTTCTGTCCATTGTTCCAACAGAAAACAAATAATAGGCAACAGTCTCTCTCTCTCTCACACACACACGCAAACATGACTACAAAACAAAGTGATTTTTGAGTTTAGTAGTCCCTGCTTCATGTGAATATTCATCCAACCTTTCAATATAAGTTAACATTTGCAAGGGTACATTCTCCATTCTCAGACAGCAATGGCATCCTCTATTTCATACACTTTCTGACCTTTGTCCTTTGTAGTTCTTTGCAGGTTCTCTCCTCTACATCACTAATCTCCCCTAATTTTTTAAGCCATGGATGAGAATACAACTATCCACCTTGCAGTAAGGCTACCCTTTCCAGTATGATGAGGATATCATGCAATTGGTGTTGGATCCACAGTAGTGCAAGTATGATAACAGAAGTGTATACCTTCTTAATTATCTGGAAAGGCCTTACGGTCTGCAGTGAGGTGACCAAAGACATATTCAGTATTTAGTTGTAGTGCCCATTATGAAATGTTGTCCCCAAGGAGGCCACCTAGTGCCCACATTGCTATGCTTTAATCATAAAAGCATTTTATTCACTTTGGCATTTTAAATGCAGTTGGCTGCTATTGGTATATTTTAATATTTTATCTGCTGCTGGTATTTTGGTTGCATTATGTTGGATTGTATGATATTGCTTGTTTTATGCCAGGGGTAGCTAATGTGGTGCTCTCCAGCTATTGTGGACTACAACTCACATCAGTCTAGTCAGCATGACAAATGGTCAGGAATTATGGGAACTGTAATCCAATGGTATCTGGAGGGCACCATGATGGCTGCCCCAGCTTTATGCTGCTGTAAACTACTCTGGAATCTAGTACAAATAAATATATTTCCTTTGTATGCTCTCTCACCAATTACTGGCTTTCTGGATGAAAACAGAAACAGAAAAAAAAGACCATTCTCAACTTATTTGTGATAGGAAGTTCAGTTTATTTCTTCAGTAATTTGACAATGTATATCTATTGCAACAGTAGCAGGCAACTTTATTATGCAATTATGGCTGAGAAACAGAATAAAAGAGAAAAGGCACTAAACCAAACCCATGCTCAACAGAATAAATAGCTAAATGGATACTGCAAATGCAGCCATTCTGACAGCTCTTTCATTTGAAAGCTTTGCAATTTGAAATGCCAGACCCAGACCCAGAATAGTCAACTTGTTTCAAACACACATAAACACACATAATAAATCTTCAAATGCTTAAGCCATTTAGCATATGATATCATTTATAAAATTAGTATACTTCACTTATGCATGCTGCATTCCACATTATAGTTCACTTAATAGTCTGTTTATTTTGTAAAAGATTTAATTAGAACCCAGTAAAAGCACTGTGAAACTGCCAATTCCTCTTAGTTATGCTTGTGTGAGTACACATGCCGCCCATTCGTTCCTTTCTATTATCTCAGCAAATTTCTACAGTGATTATGAGTGAATAGCCAACTATTTGTGATGTCAATGTTATATATATACTGGCAGATATAGGTAAATACTTTAAAAGTTGATTGATTTAAAAATGAGGAAGGTTTAGAAAAATATAAGAAATAGAAAACCTTAGTCAAGTTAAATGCATAAAATCTAAGTAAACTTTGTTTTCACCAGGCAAAGTTTAATATATCAAATGCTAATTGAAAACAAGAGGGGTATAAATTAAACAAAATACATTATATTACGGACTATGTATTAAAAAGTGACTGTTAACCATCTTTACCTAAGGCCATTGTACTATAATAAGATGTGAGGTTAGTGCATTTTAGCATCCACACATTAAAATAATTACACTTATGTTGTGTTGAATTTATAAAAATAAGCTTTTATTATTCATAATCAATGAAAAGAATTTTTCACTTGCAGGTTACACATTTATGAGAAACCATTCTTCGTTGCTTCCACTGATTTCATTCATAAACCTGGAAAACATTGATAAAAAGAGCAGTTAGAAATATAATACCCAAGAAGAAACACAAGAAAATTAGTACATGCATCCTTTGTAAGGGTATTCTATTTTATTGCTTTAAGTAACTACTGGTATGGATAGTACAAAAATGTAACTTAAATGAAGTTATACACAGCAATATGGGGTTATTGCCACTGTCAGAAATGCATTACACAAGAAAACATCTCAACCCTGTTCCAACAACTCTCAGTTTTCCCCACTCATTGCTACTGCTTTGTCTTTATGCTCATTATCCCATACAGCTTTATGACAGAGAAGCTGGAAACCTTGGTTTGCGATGAAGCAAGGATCGTTGTGGCTGGAAGCTGCACACTGTGGAATGGTAGTCAATCAGGCCAAAGTTGCATGTGGCAGGAATGAGCAATGATTGGGTGCATATGCATCTGGAGCAAGCAGGAGCTCCTATGTTAGAAGTTTTACGTTTATACTTGAAGGGTTAGAACAGGAATGGGGGAACTGTGGCTCTACAGATGTCATTGGACTTCAACTCCCATCACCCCATCCAGCATGGCCAATGGTCAGGGATGATGGGAGCTGGAGCCCAACTTCTGGCAGGCAATGTGTTTTCCAATGTGGTTTTGGTACATTACGGAAAGAGCGGGTTCTATAACATACTAAGTGATTGATGGAAGGAAGACAGATGGACATACCGTATATTCCGGCGTATAAGACGACTGGGCGTATAAGACGACCCCCAAATGTTCCAGTTAAAATATAGAGTTTGGGATATACTGGCCGTATAAGACTATATAAGTCTTATATAAGGTAGTTTACTATGCTCCTAAAGCCAGGGCTTATCACGTGGCCCAGAACATCGCCCCACTGAGGAGGGGAGATTTCGATTGATCTTCTCAGCGCCCCCCTCCCCAAGTCTTTTCCCTCCAGATTCTGGCTGGAAACCCCACTTGGGACTTCCCCGTCCCCTTCTCTCCAACCCGCCTCACCTCTCTTTCTGTCCCTTCACCCAAGTGGACAAGCGTGGCTGGGGGCTCACCAGGTCCTCCTGGGCGCAGAGGAGAAAGGCCAGCTTCCCCGCGCGGATGGGGCGGGCTGGACAGAGGCGGAGGTGAAACTTTGCCTCCTATTTCAGGCTGCTCCGGGTTGAAGGAGGAACCTCGCGGTAAGATCGCTTTTCTCCCTCCACGCATCAGCCTCCAAGGATCGTGCAGAAGGCAAGACGCCGAGGAGATCATGCGCTGGAGGACCCAGACGCTCCTTCCCAGATTTCCTGCCTCTCTAGGAATCAATCCCTATAATTTAACCCTTAGAAAGCCAGGCAGGAATCCAAGGCGGCAGCGCTTGCTGTTTTAAAAGGTTGTTGTTATTCCTGGGGAACTCCCTTGGGGGGGGGATTCTTCCTGACCCGGGTCGCTAATTTTTCCTGTTTTTCGTCTAACGGCCATCAGAGAGACCGCGGCTGCGGTTCTCTCTATTCCCAGCGGGAGCTTGCGGCTGCAGCTCCCGCCGTTACCCCCAGTTTGCCCAAGTTCTCCCCGGGAGCCTTTTGTGGCTTCTCCCTCCTGTATCTGGCCGTTTCGAATCAATTCATCTCAGGCTCTGCAGAGGCTTCCCTCCTCACAGCAGTAACTCCGTTTCGAGTCAATTTCATCTCAGGCTCTGCCTAGGCTTCCCTCCTCACAGCAGTAAAGCCGTTTCGAGTCAATTTCATCTCAGGCGCTGCCAAGGCTTCCCTCCTCAGGGCAGTAACTTCTTGAGCCTCGCTGCGTTGCCTTCCTCGCCGCGACGGTCTCTCTGGACGGCGGCTGCAACTGCTTCCACTCCCGCTGCAGCTTTTTTTTAACTTAATTTTCCCGCTCTTTTTCAGTACCCGGCGTATAAGACGACCCCCGACTTTGGAGAAGATTTTCCGGGGTTAAAAAGTCGTCTTATACGCCAGAATATACGGTAATTTGTTGTTCAAGACTTGTTGACTGACAAGCTATTTCACTGCTCACCTAAACATACCAAGCAGCTTGATAAAGCTAACAAAACAAATGTCAAAGCAAGAGAGTATGAATGATGCAGGTTTACCGAAAATGTATGTTTCGGCTTTCTATTTCTGACACAATCACTTTTATTATGACTAAGTAAAGCCTTCAAAAATGAATGATGCAATAATCACTGTTTTACTTATCTCTGCACATTCCTTTTTTGCTAAGTTTATAAATGACGTTCATAAATGAAGTAAAATTTCAAAGAATACAGGAAATGGAAATCTCCCCTGAAAGCTTGGGATACCATGGTGGATGTTTATTTGAATGTAAGAAAGCTCTTTTAAGTCTAAATGACAAATTAAACATTTATATCTCCAGTACTGTTTATCTTGGCATTTCCTATGAAGAATATTCAGTGTTGAAATCAGGATAAATTAGGAAACCTCCTATCAGAGCTCTAAAATGGACTGTCTTGTTTGCATTCATAATTTCATTGCATATTTAGATAAAAGTGCTTAGTTAATTTGCTTATAGATTCATTTTTTTGAATGGAGAAGCACTTATCACCTAATTTTTTATTTCATAGGTTACCAAAATTGAATGATTACATTACTTATTTGGAGAACTTTGCAATCTTGGAGAGCTTTGCAGTTATTCACTAACAGACAAAAAACCTTGCGGTTTAAGAATGTACCTATAGCCAACAGATATTTCTATCAAACTTCAAAAAGCAGGGAAATTGGGCAGCTATAGTGAATGCACCAGGGGAGCAGGAGACCTGACCTCCTCTCTGAGATATTGGACTGCCCTACAAATTGGTCAAAATGCAAACACCATTTGGGTTGGTCTTTCACAGTCCAATCCACTTACTGTGTAGCTTGGAAGAATTTGGTAACATGTGCCTCTGAGCATATGGTGAGTGGTGGCAACACCTGCATTCTCCAAAGATGGAGAATTATATTTTTGTATGTTTGTTGGCGTTCTTCTTCTTTGCTTCTTTCCGGTGTTACCAATGTTTCTACACAGAATGTAATCTAGAAAATTTTATTTCTCTCATTTTCCATCCTAGATATCTGTGTCAAATTTATTTTTATTAATTTCAAAGCCTTTTTATTGGTCAATGTCATATGATGGTGAAGACAGCCTTTTGTGTTTCAAATTGGAGGTTATGTTCTATTTCTATTTTGGGTGCATTAACAGTTGAATCTGAAACTGCAGTTTGATGTAAAATAAGACTGATTACAGTATGTTGCTCCTTCAGCAATTACTCTAGCTGTTGGAAAAAAGAGGATGCATGTTTTCAGCATGCTATGTTGAAACCACTTTATTTAAGGCAAGGTGGGCACAGTCAATTAAAAACATAGAGCACACCTAGAATTTTGCTAGAATATATTTCACCTTGTTTATCTTGTGCAAACTGAGACACTCCTATATCCATTGGAAACTATTCTGCAGAATAGTCAGTGCCATTATTCCACAATTATGTTTGGAGTGTTTTTAGTGTAAATTTTGCAAAGTGTTGCTGTACACATATTCACAGAAAAAGAAGATGATTTCCTATAGGAAACTTCACTAAAATTGCAAAGTAAATCAGACATATTTGTCTGGTCACCCTGTTTGATGACCTATGTCGGGAGAGAGACAGAGGGAGTGTAACTCTGCTGATTCTCCTTGATCTCTCAGCGGCTTTTGATACCATCGACCATGGTATCCTTCTGGAGAGGCTTGTGGAGTTGGGAGTCGGAGGCACTGCTTGGCAGTGGTTCCGCTTCTACTTAGCAGGCCGTCTCCAGAAGATAGTGCTTGGGGAACATCGCTCGACACCGTTGGTTCTCCAATGTGGGGTCCCGCAGGGTTCAGTTTTGTCTCCCATGCTTTTTAACATCTATATGAAGCTGCTGGGTGCGGTCATCAGGAGTTTTGGAGTGTGTTGTCATCAGTACCCTGATGACACGCAGCTCTACTTCTCCTTTTCATCTTCTTCAGGTGAGGCGGTCGATGTGCTGAACCGTTGCCTGGCCGCGACAATGGACTGGATGAAAACTAACAAACTGAGGCTCAATCCTGATAAGACTGAGATGCTGTTGGTGGATGGTTTCTCTGATCGGATGGTGGATATATACCCTGTCCTGGATGGGGTTACACTCCCCTTAAAGGAACAGGTTCGTAGTCTGGGAGTCGTTTTAGACTCTTCCCTCTCACTTGAGGCTCATGTAGCCTTGGTGTCCCGGAATGCGTTCTACCAACTTCGGTTGGTAGCCCAGCTACGTCCCTACCTGAGTAAGGAAGACCTCACATCAGTGGTACATGCTCTGGTAACCTCGCATCTGGACTACTGCAACGCACTTTACGTAGGGCTACCTTTGAAGACGGTTCGGAAGCTACAGCTAGTGCAAAATGCGGCGGCCAGACTGTTAACAAGAACCAAGTGGTCAGAGCATATAACACCTGTTCTGGCTCGCCTGCACTGGCTTCCAATATGCTTCCGGGCCAGATTCAAAGTGTTGGTATTAACCTATAAAGCCTTATATGGCGCGGGACCATGATATCTGTCGGAACGCCTCTCCCGATATGAACCCGCCCGTTCACTATGGTCTACTACGAAGGCCCTCCTCCGGGTCCCGACCCATAGGGAGGCCCGGAGGGTGGTGACAAGATCTAGGGCCTTCTCAGTGGTGGCCCCCGAACTATGGAATAGTCTCCCCGAGGAGGTGCGCTTGGCGCCGACACTATCATCTTTTCGGCGCCAAGTTAAAACCTTCCTGTTCTCTGAGGCATTTTAATTTAAGTTAATTTAATTTTAAATTGTTGTAATCTGATTTCAGTTTGTACAGTTTTTATATACTTCGTTTTATTAGATTGTGTAATTTTATGGTATTTTTTGATGTTCACCGCCCAGAGAGCTATTGCTAGTCGGGCGGTATATAAGTTTAATAAATAAATAAATAAATAAATAAATAATATTTAAAGTGACCATCTGAACTATATCAACTGTCTTAATAATGTTGCTTCCTCCCTGGTAAAATAAGATCAGCACAGCACATCTTTCTATTATTTGGGCTGATTTCAGGTGTTGCCACCACTCACCATATGCTCAGTGGCATGTTACCAAATTCTTCCAAGCTACACAGTAAGTGGATTGGACTGTGAAAGACCAACCCAAACTGTGTTTGCATTTTGACCAATTTGTAGGGCAGTCCAATATCTCAGAGAGGAGGTCAGATCTCCTGCTCCCCTGCTGCATTCACTATAGCTGCTCAATTTCCCTGCCTTTTAAAGTTTGATAGAAATATCTGTCGGCTATAGGTACATTCTTAAACTGCAAGGTTTTTTGCCTATTAGTGAATTTCTCTGCTTTTTATCCGGGAGGTAAGAAATGGGATCCTGTGCAAGTTTGCTGAGAATGCATTGATCATTTGCATGCTTATTGAGTTCAGTGGGATTTACTCCCCTGCAATCATACTTACGATAGTTGAAACTGACCACAGGGGATGGGAGGAGGAGGAGGGGGGAGGGGAGGAAAGGCAGAGGGGATGACTGGGATGGGAGCAGGCAGGAGGAGGAGGGGAGAAGAACAGGTTTGATCATTTGCATGTTTATAGAGTTCAGTGAGATTTACTCCTGTGCAATCATGCTTAGGATGGGTAAAACTGACCGGGGGGGCAGGCTGGAGTGGGTAGGGGAAGAGGAAAAAGGAAGAGGGGAGGGGAGGAGGAAGGGAGAGGGGAGGTAGGGGAAAGGCAGGTCTGATCATTTGCATGCTTATTGAGTTCAATGGGATTTACTCCAATGCAATCATGGTTAGGATAGGAAAACTGACCATGGGGGAGGAGGAGGGGGAGAAGTGGATTGGAGGGGGCAAAAGAAGGGGGAGTGGAGGGCAGGTTTGATCATTTGCATGCTTATAGAGTTCAATTGTATTTTCTTCCATGCAATCCTGCTTAAGATAGGTATAACTGACCATGGGGAGGAGGAAGGGGAAGGGGAGGAGGAATTGGAAGGGGATGGGTAGGGAGAAGCAAAGGAAGGGGAGGGAAGGGGCAAGAAGGAGGGGATAGGAGGGAGGAGAAGGGAGGATGGGTTTGATCATTTGCATACGTTTTGAGTCCAATTTCTGTGCAATCATGTTTGAAAATGGTAATGGACTACCTTCAAGTCGATCCCAACTTGTGGCTGCCCTGTGAATAGGGTTTTCATGGTAAACGGTATTGAGAGGTGGTTTTACCATTGCCTTCCTCTGAGGCTGAGAGGCAGTGACTGGCCCAAGGTCACCCAGTGAGCTTCATGGCTGTGTGGGGATTTGAACCCTGGTCTACCAGGTCATAGTCCAACACTGACCTGGGGGAGGGGCAGGGAGGGGAGGAGATTGTATAGATGGGCACTGGGCAGAGGGGAAGCCCCTTACCTTTCCAAAAGGAAAACATTGTGAACAGTATTCAACGTTTCCCTCACCTTTTTATTCTACAGCAGGCACATGTAGCCTCCCACCCAAATTTAAACCAAAGCTGTCCCTGGCCACATCCACACCAGGCCTTTATTTCACTTTGGAGAGTCATGGCTTCTCTCAAAGAATCCTGGGAAGTGTAGTTAGTGAAGGGTTCTGGGAGTTGCTAGGATATGCCCTGTTCCCCTCACAGACCTTCAATCAGAGTGGCTGACTGTTAAACCACTCTGGCCACTGGAGCTTTGCCAGTGGAATAGGAGTCTCCTCTCAGCACCCTTCACAAACTACAATTCCCAGGATTCTTTGGGGGAAGCCATGACTGTCTCAAGTGAAATCAAACTCTGGTGTGGGTGTGGCCCCTTGATTAGCCAAGCCAAGCAGCTGTGAGACTGGCTTTTAGAACTCTGACAGTTGGTTCTTACTGAGCATGCCTGACACTGGGTTCAAGCCAAAATTTCTTAAATTAATTAAAAATCAGCTAGGCATTTTTTTAACTTTTAAACTGCAGAAGATGAAGGTCAGAGTATGGGGCAAGGTCAGTAATAGGAGTACAGGTATTCTGTGAACATGGCTGATTTTTAATGAATTTCAACAGATTATGAGAACTCTCAGGGAAAAAAGTCCAAAAGGGCTCTGGGGTTTCCCCCCCTCTTTTTAGACTTTGAACTCTCTGTTCTCTCTGACTGTTTTGTGTATCACCATGAAAATTGAGGGGGTTGTTAACAAGCGTTTCTGAGTTCAGGACTATAAGTTTTGTAAGGTTTTGTTTTGAAACGAGCTTATGGGAAGCATCAGAATGGCATGGGGGTATTTTCAATTTAACATTGCGGAATGTGAAAAATCCATGCTGGCTGTAGTATATAGCCACTCTTGTGGCTGTATAATAATACCAAGGGTCCATGGGCCTAACCCTGAAAACAAGCTTTTAACAACAGGTTCTGCTGACATAATACTGTTTGTATAGTTCTGGTAAGAAAAGTGTCCTATACTTGAACAGTCTGCAGAAGTGATTTTTCCCAATAATGAAGGCTATTTAATTTATATCTGGGCTAAAACTACTCAGTTTTTTCAAAAAATTAAAGCAAATAAAAATAATTGCCACTCAGAACACTTTTTAGGCAATTTAGTTGCTGTAAACTGCCCAGAGAGCTTTGGCTATGGGGCGATATAAAAATACAATAAATAAATAAATAAATAAAATTGTTAACCTTTGCAACAACATATATTTATTTATTTACTTTGCCTTCAACTGTGCCCTCAAGGAGGTCATTGCATAGCCAATCTGATTCACTATGTTGCATTGTGATTCCTTCCTATTTACAGTATGATTCCTCATTGGCAGTATGAGCCATATGACAAATACAGAAAGGGGGAGGAAAATAATGGCACCAAAGCAGCAACAGTCAATTTGAGAATATTTAATACTCTAATTCCATCTCCTCACTTGTTTTCATAATTAACACTCGATGATCACACAAATAATGACAATAACATGATGGAAAGCCTAATTTGCAGTAAATAGCTGTACTTTAGGCATTAAAGGCTTAAGGACCAATTAACTGGTACTTTGTATATCCCAAGATGCAAATTCTTGTTCCCACTGTAATTGGTTTGTGGTACAACAATACTCTGATAGCTTCAAAAAGTGGGTAGGTCAGCCATTGGCTCATAATGAGTTGAATCAGGGACGTTTGTGTGCATTTGTCAGAAATGAGCAAGGGAACATATGCTACAGTTTTTGAGGTGGATATGTGGTATAGCAACCAATCATTTTATCACACTCCAATGGACATCTCAGACAACCCACATCCCAGTATCTGCAAATGTCCTTAAACAAAAGATACCTGAAGTCCACAGGTATCTGTCTACTGACGAAGACAATATATGATGACCTGAATGAAGGCAAGTAACATACACTGAAATGCACAAATTACTAAGTTCGGCATATTCACACTAATCCAGTATACCCTTCCTGACTTAATCTTCAATAATTTGTAGTTCACAAAAGAGTCTGTACCTTGAATTTCATACTAACAACAACAACAATAATCTGAAAGCCAGGTTTTGCCAGCCTGGCTCATGCTTCATGATCTGTAGTCCTCATTGCAATCCCAGAATTAGGTAGGCAAAAATATACCACTACAAATCATCACAAATAAAGGAATTTGAATCAGGAAATTCCAAATTCTTTTGAACAAAGCTTTTTATTTTTACATGTTGGGCTCATTTGGTCAACCTTTCTTTTTAGTTGCCACAGTGATGCAGCCGGAGTTTTCGGCTTTTGAAATTTCTCTTATTGTTTTAGATTATTTGTATGTGTAAAAAAACTATGTAGGGGTTTTGGTTCCATTGCTCCATTCAGACCTCCCCATCTCTGGACTTTGAGACATGCCCCTAAGTCCCAATACTTCATCCACTTACTGGGGAGTAAGTTCCATCTAAGTCAATGGGGCATAGTTCTGACTAGCCGTTTATAGGATTGCACTGTTAATTTCCCAGTAAAACATTCATTACATGATTTTATGATAAACAGCGTTTTTTCATTCCAACTGGTCAGATAATAACAAACTGTATCCATAAAAAGCCTGGGACTACTGTGATATGTATCCTCTTTCCAAATACCTGTGCTGCTGCTATAATTGTCTTCCACTATCCAAAATTAGCTCTACACCTGGACAGCTATTATACTGAAAAAATGGAAGAATGTAGTAAATATTAGCTGCATGTAATTTATTAAAAGCAGAGTCAAATAACACCTGTTGTTATTGTGAATATTAATCCTGCAGCTCTTCTGCTCAAACATAAATTATGATGTTTCATTCCTCTTGACACTAAATCACATACAGAGTGTCCATGAAGATTTGTAAGTATTATATTAATTTTCTCTAGAATGAGACACACACAAATGAGATTAGACTGGTCTCTACATGGCTGGGCCTTTTACCTGCAGTGTGCACTGGGAGCTGGCATCATAAAGTATGCCAGGTCTTTTATTGGCTCTCCACTTTACAGACATTTCAACACCTGGGTGTTGGCAGCCTGCATTTTCCAGGAGTTGCCCTTCACTTGTGTGCTTGGCAACAGCAACTGCATTCCAAACCCAGATGGCTGCAATAACCCCATATAATTATTTTTAAATACTTATTCCTTTAACCAATTTACCAGTCTCAGATGTCAGATACAGTACAATATTGCTTACATCAAACATTTTCTGTTCTCCAATGGCTAAAATAGTACAAAGAACAACCAACTATATACAGCAAAAGATAGGTAACTATGAAAGTTGATATACGGGTTTAAATCAATATGCTAGTCTGTTTGCATCCTTGCAAGAAGGTAGCCATTATTTTAATTATGGAGTTTTGACCTCTCTTTGCTTTGCATGTTACAGGTTTAAGCTAAAGTAAACAGCTTTTCATACATGAAAGCAAGAAGCAATTACAATTTAGTGGGTTGAAGTAATTTAGCAACATGGTGTTGGTAGTAGTGTTAGTAAAATGAAAGTTAGTCCTCTCTAAAATGCCAGAATTAATTTCTTGCCTTATTATAGCCTCTATTAACATCTGGTAATTTAACATGCGCAAATTTATTCCAAGAATTCATGATGAGGCAAATGAGCATTTCAGATACACGCTGAGCAGCAAATTGAGCTGTAAGATTTTGCAGTGAGACAAAGTTGTAATTCCTAATTGTCAAACTGAAGGGTTTAGGAAACCTTTCTTTCTTTAAACTAAAATAAGCTCTAAACCAGTTTCACATGGCTTTTCTGCCAGGCATATGACTACATGGGCATCATATGGCTAAATGGTGATAGGCATAGGTGTTAGCTTCACAGAAGTATAGAGATGTTCATAGGTGACAGCCAACAGTATAGGTCTGCAAGCACAGTGGGTACCATTTACGGAATAGATTCCCACTCCCCTGCTGCCCTGTGCATGCCCCAAATCTACTCTGGATTTAGGGAATTGTTATAGGCTGCAGGGAGGAGGAGAAAACGAGAAGTCCTGTAGTGCAAGCAGATGGCCACTGGATATTGCCCATCCTCTACAACTGTGATTGCCTTGTGGCAATACAAAGGGTGTGAAATCAACCCTAGAAAGAAACTGTTTTGGGTCAATCTATGGCTTGTTTTGACTATGTGGAAGTACACTAATGTAGATATTATTTTAACAGTGGCCTAGATTGAAAGGTCCCCCCCATCTCAGAGGAAAACACATATTGGAAGTTAGGTCTTTTGACCTAATCCAATGACTGGAACTCGCAGGATGACATTATGAAATGATGCAAACATGCAGGTCATGAAAGATTGAATATGTAAATTTTCCATGGATAGTTCTGCAAACTGAACAGGAAGTTATCTAATCTAATATTCCATAGCATAGGAACATCCCCAGAAAAGTGACACTGGCAACTCATTTCAGGTTAATTTCCTTGTGTATTGGCTCAAAGAGCACTTTGTGAGCACAAGATTTGTTCTGGCTTTTTGATCAATATATACCGGAAGGGTATATATTCTGATTTCACCATCAGAAATAAGTTAAATATTATTTAGAGTATGATGTTTCAATTTTGCAAGTTATGTTAAAAAGTTTAAATTGTGGTTTTGTCATATCAAGGTAAACAATGTCAAAATGTCAAGTTGATTCCGACTTATGGCGACCCTATGAATAGGGTTTTCATGGTAAGCGGTATTCAGAGATGGTTTACCATTGCCTTCCTCTGAGGCTAAGAGGCAGTGACTGGCCCAAGGTCACCCAGTAAGCTCATGGCTGTGTGGGGATTTGAACCCTGGTCTCCCAGATCATAGTCCAACACTCTAACCATTATGCCACACTGGTTCTCATTGTCTTAATTTCTGTTGTTTAGCTCCTTAACCTCTATATGATATTTATCTCACACCCTTGACCTGGGACTGTGAAATGTGTGTATGCTACAACAAGAAATGTTCAAGCAATCAAAGATTTTAAAGCTGGGTGCATAGAATATAGAAACAATTCTGCCAATGTATCACTATAGTCATATTTTTTAGAAGAAACCCTCCCCCAAATGCTTGGCATCTGGTGGTGTTATTCCACTCATTCAGCAGAGGTTTTGGCTTGGTGCAATATTTCATCCCTGGCCTCTGCATGTGGTACATAGTGATAAGAAAGAGAGGGGTTAATTCATTGAAATGCATTTTTAGGTCACTTTCACTGCTACAGTACTATAGCTGAGTTTCCAAAAGTAAAACCAGCTGATCTTCATTCCTGTAAGTAAATCAGAACTGAGACATACAATTCCATTAGAAGCAAAAAGTAGGTTGCAGAGCACAACTGAGCTGTTTCATGAAAATGTGCCTATTCTTCAACCTGCCACCAATTTCTAACAAACAAGGAGCAATCTCTTACATTTACCTTGATCTGCCTCCACTCCTTCACTTTCAGTGTCACTTGGCAAAATCCAAGGGTGGTGAGCAAGTTGAGGTTGTTGCAAGAATTCATCCTGACAGAAAAATAACAGATGGAGCTGAGATAAGAATTAGGACTGCAACATTTAAATCAGTTACACCCAAACAAATTAAATGATTAAAGACTTTCAAGACAATTTAAAAAGTGATCCCAATTAATTACTTATCATTTTAGATGATGTATTCCCTTTGGTCTCTCCCTGTCCCTTCTACATTGCATCTGCCAATTCCAGAAGTAGTGTGCAAGCATGGAAGCTCAGAGCTGCGTTGGCTGGTGGCACTAGTGGTTTCAGCCTCACCTCTTGGAAGTGCCAACTTCACAAGGAAAAAATATTGCCTCAACCCCAAAGCAAAGGCAAGACATCATACCATTTCTTCCGAGGAAGCCGGGAAGCTGCAGTTCTGTAGATTTAATTTGGGAATAGGTCCCACTGAAGTCAGTAGAGTTAACTACCCAATAGCCAGAAACTGAGAGTTGTATGCACATGTATTTTAATGCAAATTTAACCAAACTAAAACTCATTTGATTAATCTAAGATTTCTTTAATCATGTGAGAACCTAGCAAAACTGCCACAGAAGGATTGACTCTGTGTAGAAAAGTAGCAAATAAATGAATCTCGATATACACTGAACAGATGTAAGCTGTAATAAAATCCAGACTTCTCACAGTAAAATAACCCACAGTTTTTAAATTGCTTGCAGATCAGGGAGGACATGATTTCACACAGAGACGCATTGATGTAATTTTAACTCAGGATTCATAGGAGGATGGCTTCCTGGACACTTTTGTTTGGAAATATGTTGCTTGGACTGCTGTTGCTGTGCTGGGAATCATCCAACAAGTGAAACAGAGTATGTAAGAAAGTTTCTTTTATTGAATAAACTTTTGGTCAATGAAAAGATTAGTGAAGTTTTGAGATTCACAAGGCTCTTCCTTGCGTAAGCAACAAGACAGAAGCTCCAGTTAAAAAGGCAAAGGGCCAAACTGGATGTAACGTTTGTCACGTAGCAGTTGATTTTTCTTTCACAACCAGTACAAGAAGGACTGAGACAGATCTAGACTGTGGCATGGAGGAGGATTTTAGTCCTTTCCTCTCCCTCTGTCCTGACTGCAATCACCACCAACATGTATCCCTGCAAGATGGCAAAAAGGGGGGGGGCAGCTTTGCTCCCATTGTGAATAATAGCAGACATGGTGGGGCCAATCACCTGCCCTTCATGCCACTTGCAATGTTGGGTTTTTGTGAAAGAAAAAGCACCTATGAGCATCAAAGTATGCAACAAACATCACATGTAGTTTGGGTCAAAGTCTTTAGGGAAAGTGCAACTAACTAAAATCAGGGAAATAAGGGCACTGGGCTGTAGAGTGAGAGAGTTGGGGCTTCCCATTGAAAGCAATGGGATATGTTACTAATGACTTATTTATTTATTATTTGATTTATATCCCTCCCTTCCTCCCAGCAGGAGCCCAGGGTGACTTCTAAGGATTTCAGTGGTAATTTTCAGCTGATTTAGGTTGGATCCAGCCCACTGCAAACAAGCTGTTTATACAGCATCCAGTTGGGAAGGGCCGTAGTAGATGGCAGAGCACCTACTTTGCATGCAAAAGGTCCCAGGTTCAATCCCCAGCATCTCCAGGTAAGGCAGTGAGAGGACCGTCTCAAATCCTGGAGAGCTGCGGCCCAAAAACACAGAGCTAGATGGACTAATGTTCTGACTTGGTAGAAGGCCGTTTCCTATGTTCCTATGAGATGGTAAGGGCACACTGCTAGACTCATAAGGTAAGGTGCTAGTTTAGTTCATTCATTGTACATTTCAGCAGATTGGAATTTTGTCTGTGACACAGCTTTTAAAAAGTAGTACTTATTTCAGGGCAAGAACTAAAAAGGTCAGATATGGAAGAGTTATGTTGGGAGAAATATTCACTTTAAAGGTGCAACTCATATCTAATCAATGAACATGGTACAACTTCGAGTGATTTTAATACTACTGGATTGCTCAGGAATGAAGATATGGAATGGTTCATGGAAATGCCATTGCTGCTGCTGGTTTGGTGATCAGATAGGGGTTGCATATGCTGAGGCCAGGAAGAGCCGCGAAGAGGGCCAGTGAGAAGGTTGGGAGACACAGTAGCACGCTCAGGCTTAAACAGGAAGAGAAGGGCGCCTTCCAGGCTCAAAGAAGCAGACAGAAGTCTTATGCTCCACTTAACTACCCAAATAAATCCAATTGGGAGACTACATGACACCAATACCATATTCCAAGCTACTCTTGGCAAGCATATTACGGTGAAGAAGCCAGACCAAGTCACCATTGCCGTGCCTGCAACAGGTACAGGCAACACTGTCCTCTTTCCTTTTACAATGGCCTTGTAACATTACAGCTGCTTATTCATTCATGACTTCTGCTTCATTCTGTTTCTTTGTTTCTACAACTTATTTCTTTTTCTTATTTAGGAAATTAGCTCTTTCTGTAAGATTGCTTTTACTTGCCTTGAGCTCTTGAAGCAGGGCATATTCAACCAAATAAACAAAAGTACAAACTGAAAAATTTAAGAGTTTCTTTCACTATAAATAGCAAAATGCTGCAGAAAAGGCAAACAAAAGCATGAAAGTCTGACAGTCTCTTTTCCTCTACCACCTCCTTGTTCCCCCCATCCCCGGCTCTAAACATCAGGATGATAAGAACTACCATGGGCTCCAATAAATACTGTCATGAAGAGATAAAGCAGATTTGGCATTCAGTTGTCACACTTCATAAAAGACTGAGGGAAACACTAAGGATCTGATCCTCAAACCTATTTGTCTCCACTGGGGCTCCACTTGTAGAAAGGTTTGAAGATCTAAAAGACGAAATGTGTATAAATTCATGTAGGAAAGGGATTTAAAAGCTTGATATATGCATTCTGTAGCGATAACGAAAACATTTATCTGCGTTACATTGCTTGGTTTGATTTTGAATTGAGCTGGTAATGCAATACACCTGCAGGCTCGCTACAGCATTTTCTATGCCAAGAGAACTGTAGGCATATGTACACGAACTAAGATAATCAGGCAACTTATAATTCTTTCAGACGGGACTACAAAACTAAAATCTTGGAATTTTTACAAAAAGAACTTCACAGCTGACACGTTGATCTTTGCCAAATTCTTCAAGAGCCACTCTGTGTCTGTTTTAAACAAGGCCTGTTTATAACATGGTCTCTCCCATAAGAATAAGATCTTTAAAGAATATCATTAGTTAGAAATAGGTCAGGGAGGAATGTGTTTTAGAGATCCCTATATTTGATCAACAATAAAAAAATAACAGAGAGAAAATATTTTAGCTTTCATTGTTCAAACGCTGCACACTTTTATAGCTTGCCACAAGTATATTTTAAAATATGGATCTGACACTGAATTACTAAATAAATTGTGACAGACCCATGGACAGCTCAGGATATCCCTATATGAATTACTGCATGATCAAATGATGTGCACCCCAACCGTACTCAGTCCTTTGTGTGGTATTGCTGCAATCCTCAATCTAGCACTAATAGTGCAATGCCCCTTCCCCGTGCAATGGATAGGCAGGGGAAGGCTTTGTGTCTGCTGTGTGCATGGCACCTGGGATACCAAAGACATGTTGTATCTCACAAAACAAAACTCTGTGTAGAATTCCTATGGTGAGCAAAAATGAGGCATATCCTTCCTGCAATTTACTTTCCAGTTTGAAATATTGTTATTTTTTTTCTTTTAGGAGTCTTTAATAAATATACCACTCTGAACATAAACTCCTTCCTCTCATAATCTATGTAGAAATACAGATCAAACTCAACCACTTCAATGTCACCCACTCGCAGACCATCCATTAACAACTGAAAGCATTTCCTCTGAAACCTGCTGTGGCCCAGTGAGCCATAGCTGAAACATCTGAGGACTGTGGACAGCTTATAAATACATTTGCTCCCCTAGTGTTTCTTCTATCTGCTATGAGAAATTAGCAACAGCCTGGTGAAGATGATCTGCCCTGCTTTGGCAAGCAGAAGTTGTGCAAGTGGAAGTTGTTCTGCTCAAGCGATTATTTAGTTGCATACCACCCAGTATGTCTTGCCAGTTATACTTGGATCTATATGTTCATGCTAAGTTAACTTTATCTGGTAATCTAGATTTGAAAATAAGAGAGAGAGTCCTTTTTCTGGAAGAAGTGGGTTGACAGTGGGATTTATACATGACCAGTTAATAGGATTAGATGGAGAATTTTTGCCATATTCAATTGAGATACTATTTACCTACTTGTGAGAATGGCAATATCTTCAACTACAGCACCTTTTAGCGCCTATTTACGGAGATGAAATAAAAGGACGATGGAAGCAATACACTGAAGAACTCTATAAAGAGATGCCAGGATGACAGATTCATTCACGGAGGAACCATATGATGAAGAACCAGAAATTTTAGAATGTGAGGTGAAAGCTGCTCCTAAATTACTTGGAAGAAACAAATCACCAGGAACAGATGGCATACCAATAGAGTTGCTAAAAGTTACTGAGACTGAATCTGTCCACATTTTGACAAAAAACTGTCAACAAATATGGAAAACCAAACAATGGCCCACAGACTGGAAGCACTCAATATACATCCCAATTCCAAAGAAAGGGGATCCCAGGAAATGCAGCAATTATCAAACTATTGCCTTAAGATCCCATGCAAATAAAGTAATACTCAAGATTCTACAACAAAGGCTCTTGCCATATATGGAGCAATAAATGCCAGACGTCCACACTGGATTTAGAAAGGGTACCAGAGATCATATTACAAACACACATTGGATAACGGAACGGACCAAGGAATTTTAGAAGGAAATCACCCTGTGCTTTATAGATTACAGCAAAGCCTTTGATTGTGTAGATCATGAAAAACTATGGAATGCTTTAAAAGAAATGGGGGTGCCACAGCACCTGATGCGCCACCTATACCCTGCACAAGAGGCTACTGCAAGGACAGAATATGGAAAAACCTATTGGTTCCCCATTGGAAAGGGTGTGAGACAGGGGTTTATTTTATCACCCTACTTGTTTAATCTATACGTAGAACATATCATATGGAAAGCGGGATTGGACCAAGATGAAGGAGGTGTGAAAATTGGAGGGAGAAATATCAATAATTTAAGATATGCAGACGATACCATACTACTAGCAGAAACCAGTAATGATTTGAAACGAATGCTGATGAAAGTTAAAGAGGAAAGCACAAAAGCAATACTACAGCTGAACATCAAAAAGACTAAAGTAATGACAGCAGAAGATTTATGTAACTTTAAAGTTGACAATGACGACATTGAACTCAAGGACTATCAATACCTGGGCATAGTCATTAACCAAAATGGAGACAATAGTCAAGAAATCAGAAGAAAGCTAGGACTGGGGAGGGCAGCTGTGAGAGAACTAGGAAAGGTGATGTATCACTGAACACCAAAGTCAGGATCATTCAGATCATGGTATTCCCAATCTCTATGTATGGATGTGAAAGTTGGACAGTGAAAAAAGCGGGTACGAGAAAAATCAACGCATTTGAAATGTGGTGTTGGAGGAGAGCTTTGCGCATACCATGGACTGCAAAAAAGACCAATAATTGGGTGTTAGAACAAATTAGATGAGAACTGTCACTAGAAGCTAAAATGATGAAACTGAGGTGATCATACTTTGGACACATAATGAGAAGACATGATTCACTACAAAAGACAATAATGCTGAGAAAAACAGAAGGGAGTAGAAAAGAGACATTTGGTCTTACCGTGAAATCGGTCTTCTCTGTGCATGTCAAAGATGATATCAGATGGGTAACTAGCTCCACCTAGTGGTTGAAGGCAAAAGAGTACTGCTGACGTTTTACTGTAGCTCCGTCCCTGGTCTGCGCCTGCTCCGTGCTCAGTTTCCAATAACAAGCCCACAAAATCAGGCCAATAGACGCTACAAACAAGACAACAGTACTCATACACTCTCTGCTCCAGGGCTAACCGTGCTTATAAAGGCAGCCCAGCACTCATAGGGAGTGGCCCTGATATCATGCACAGAGAAGACCGATTTCACGGTAAGACCAAATGTCTCTTCTCCTGTGCATGGAAAGATGATATCAGATGGGACATACCAAAGCTGACCCATGTAGGGTGGGAATACTGCTGGGCTGTGGTCACGAATGATCCTTGAGGACGTGCTGTAGCACCCTCCTCCCAAAGGATGCCTCCGATGAAGCATAGGAGTCTATTTTATAATGCTTAATGAACGTATTGGGAGTGGACCATGTGGCTGCTCTACAAATCTCCGCTAGAGGGGCATTACGGGAAAAGGCCGCTGATGTGGCCGCTGCTCTGGTAGAGTGAGCTACTACTCCGGTAGGGTGAGCTAATCTTAGAGAGGCATAAGCTAATGATATGCATGCCTTAATCCACCTGGCTAGTGTGGACGTGGACACCTTATTCCCTAGGGAGGTAGGGTGGAAAGAGACAAACAAATTATCTGTTTTCCGAATTGGCTTTGTCTTGGAAATATAAACTTTAAGCGCTCTTCGCACATCAAGAGAGTGCCAGGCTTTCTCTAAAGGGTGGACAGGATTCGGACAAAAGGACGGCAATACCAGCTCTTGCTGGCAATGGAAAGTAGACAACACTTTGGGACGGAAGGAAGGAACAGTACGTAGAACTACTCTATCCTTATGAAACATACAAAAATTTTTATGGACGGATAGGGCATTCAACTCAGACACTCTACGGGCCGAAGTGATGGCCACGAGAAACAAGACTTTAAAGGAAAGAAGACGGAGGGAAACCTGACTCACCAGAGGTTCAAATGGAGGTCTTTGAAGGGCTGATAAAACTTTATGTAAATCCCAAGTTGGGTAGCGGTGCACCGTAGGTGGTGCTGTTACCGTCGCACCCCTGAGGAAACGTTTGACGAAAGGGTAAGATCCGATTGGATTATCCAGAGATCTGGAGAGGATTGCCAACAAGGCCGAAACTTGGCGCTTCAGGGTATTTGGTCTGAGGCCCAAAGATAATCCGTCTTGTAGACAAGACAAGATCTGGTTGACCCCCGCCTTCCGAGGAAGAATTCCTTTCTTCTGTGACCAGGATGAGAATGCCTTCCATGTGCTCTCATAAATTCTGAGTGTGGAAGGGCGTCTAGAAGCCATCATAGTTTCCAACACTTGGGGAGAGATGCCTTTTTTCAAGAGTCTCCTCCGTTCAAGTTCCATACATGAAGCGCCCACCACTCTGGAGCCGGGTGGCGGAGCTGTCCCTGAGAGAGTAGGTCCCTTCGTACTGGAATCTGCCATGGTGGTTCCACCGACAGGTCGAGAAGGGCTGGAAACCAAGGTCTCCGTGGCCACCATGGAGCCACTAATAGGAGTGCCGATCTCTCGGACTGAAGCTTTTTGATCACCCTGGGAATAACTGGAATCGGAGGAAGGGCATACAGTCTGCCCGGAGGCCACCGGGAAGTTAAGGCATCCGTCCCTTCCGCGCCTGGTGTCACATACCGGGAGAAGAATCTCTTCACCTGTCGATTGTGCCTGGTGGCAAAGAGGTCCACATGAATGTGGCCAAAACGTTTCACTATCTGATGAAAAGCCTCTGGGTGAAGAGTCCATTCCCCTTGAAGTAGCTTTTCCCGACTGAGCCAGTCCGCTTGGCTGTTGTCCTCTCCCTTGAGATATTCTGCCGCTATCGAGTCGACATTGTTCTCTGCCCACTGGAAGAGGAGAAAGACCTCCTTCTGAAGAAGGAGGGAGCGTGTGCCCCCCTGACGGTTCAAATAAGATTTGGCCGACATGTTGTCTGTTCTGACCAGCACCGCTCCCAACTGTCTGGAGGTCGCGAAGTGCCTGAGGGCCAGACGAACTGCACGCAGTACGAGGAAATTGATCGGCAGAGTGGACTCCAGCGGAGACCATGTGCCTTGAACCACCTGCCTGTCGCATATGGCTCCCCAACCTGATAAGCTGGCATCTGATGTTATCAGGGTGTGTGGTGGATCCTGGAAGGGAACGCCTCTCATTAGATTGAATTCGTGGGTCCACCAAAACAGTGACTGTCGAACCTGTGGTGACAGAGTTATCCTGCGGTGATGTCTGGACGCTATGTTGGATTGAAAGGGCAGAAGTGCCCACTGAAGTGTGCGGAAGTGATGACGTGCCCAAGGCGTCGTCTGGAATGTGGACACCATCAAGCCGAGAAGCGTTGCCAATTTCATCAGGTCCGGCGAGGGGGATGATAGGATATCCAATGTTACTTGTCGAATCTTGCTGACTCTGTCTTGGGACAAAGTGAGGAGGCCATGTAGAGAGTCTATAGTCGCTCCCAAATGTGTAATGCGGTTGGACGGAAAGAGATGGCTTTTGGCCTCGTTGATCAGGAAGCCATGGTCCTTTAGACAGGCCAGGGTGACATGGAGGTCTTCCCATGCCTTGTGCAATGATGGTGAGCGAATCAGAAAGTCGTCCAGATAAGGAAATATATGAATCCCCAGAGTCCTGAGGTGTGCCACCAGGACAACCACGACCTTTGTGAATACCCTGGGTGCAGACGACAGGCCAAAGGGCATGGCCTTGAATTGATAATGTTCTTGTCCCACCGCGAAGCGGAGGTACCTTCTGTGATGGGGAAAGATTGGTATGTGTAGGTATGCCTCCTTCAGGTCGATAGAGGAGAGGAAGTCCCCTATCCTCAGCGCTTCCTTGATTGAAAGCAAGGTGTCCATACGAAACTTGCGGTATTTTATGAAGCGGTTTAGACTCTTGAGGTCTAACACAGGCCTGGACGAACCGTCTTTTTTCCCGACGGTGAAGAACAGAGAGTAACTTCCCAGGAACCTCTCTCCTGGAGGAACTTTCTCGATGGCTGCTATGTGCAGAAGATGGGAAACTGACCGCAAAACTTTGTCTCTCTTGTGTGGATTCGTTGATAGAGGGGATGGAATGAATCTCGCCGGAGGGGTGGAAGAAAATTCCAGGCGAAGGCCGTATCAAAGAGTGTGTAGGACCCACCGATCGGAGAACAAGTCCTTCCATCGGTGAGTAAACTGTTGGAGACGGCCACCCACCGGCAAGGCGGAGGCGTCAGAACTGACCTCTGTTTCCACGTGACTGGGATGTAAATCCATAGCGACCCGAAAGGTGTTGTTGGGACTTAAGCTGGCTGCGCTGTCTGTTCCAGAAGGGACGGCTGGAGCGGGCGTCCTTCTGTCTTCCAAAGGAACGTGAGCCCCGAAAGGAGTGCGACGGGAAATATGGATGGAATGACTGACGAAAGGCTCTGCCATCATCCCTTTTCCTGGTGGATGGCATGGACTTTTTCTTTTCCTTAGTTTCCAAGACATGCGCGAGGGCGGTGTCCCCGAATAATTTGCCTCCCACATAGGGTTCCGAGGCAAGGTTCGAGCGAGCTACGGGGTCTGCTTCCCAGTGACGAAGCCAAAGGGTTCTTCTCGTGAAGACCCCTGCCGTCAGTGACCTTGCTGCGAACTGCATAGCATCCATGGACGCGTCTGCCATGAAGGTAACCGCCCGAGAGACCTTCAGCAGAGATTTGCGCACTCGGGTTGGATCTTGCTGTGGGTCATCCAGCAGGTCCTCCAACCAGAGAAGGGAAGCTCAAGCAAACACCGAGGAGGCTGCTGCTGCCCTGATGGAAAGCGCACTAGCCTCGTGAACTCTTCTAAGCCCCTGGTCCATCTTACGCTCAGTGGCATCCTTGAGGTGAGCATCTGAGTCTTTCAGGTTCAAAGATGGGTTCAGGAGATTGACTATAGGCACATCTATGAGCGGGACCTTCAACTGATCCATGAGCGGTTGTTCTAGTGTATAATACTTGTTGGCGATGGAAACTGACTTTTTGAATTGTAAAGGAAAGTCGAATTCTGATTTGAGCACCTTCAGAAGAAGAGAAGGAAGCTTCAACACTCTCGACCTAGGTTTTGGATCCGGACATACTGCTGACACTCTCGAGGTGGATGGAGTAGGAGGATCCTCTGTAGAGGTGAGGGTAAGGGCTTCCATCGCCTTGCACAGCAGAGGAAGAAAATGAGCCTCTTGAAATATCCTGGTAGATAGAATCTCCTCAGATTCCGACTCCCCACTCCATTCCTCCTCATCCAAGACAATCAATTCATTTTCTGCGTCCATAGGCTCCTGGTCAGGGAGCTGTAGATGTCTGCCTTGAGATGCCGCATGGGGATCTGGAGATAAGCGGTCAGGAGGAGGGCGAAGATCTGTCCTCGAGTGATCTGTAAGTGGATACCTCGAGGGGTGGGGGCCTGAAGTATTTTGAGAAGACAAGTCCCTGGCTAGATCCAATAAGAGAGCCTCTCTAAGCTGCTCCTTAAGCTGTTGAATTGAATGCGCTGACAGATGTAACTGAACAGGGCAAGCCTGAGTATGAGAAGAGTAGAGCCTATGCCCTTCAGCAGATTGAACCTGTTGAACAGGGATTGGTTCATCCAAAAACCCAGCAAATGCGTCAGGAGAGGAGGTAGTAGAAAAAATAGCATCTAAGGGAGGCTGGAGCTGGCTGCCTTCATCATCAGAGAGGGGTTCCAGGTCTCTCTGGTCCCTTGTATGGTGTACAGAAGCTTGACTATCTCTACAAGTTCGCTTATGTGGGGCAGATATCCTGCCTTCTGTAGTCACTCTGCCCGCCAGAATCTGAGCCTCAGCCACCTCGTGCCTGACGGTAGAGGGGCGGGCTGCCGCTACTTCAGAATGATCCCCCGAGGAATGAGACTGCTCCAATCCCAGGGTGGGAAGGGGCTCTGATACTGCGCCTGTTGATGCCATGTGGGGAGGCAGCTTTAACCCCTTTGAGAGGTGTTTCATTTTGTGCGTGGCTTTCCCCATCGCGGGCACACACTGCGGGACTTATAGGGTTAATAAATGCTGCTAGTAAACGACCAGGCAAAGCTTGCAATTTAACAGCGGCCGGCGTCTTCCCCTCTATTGCTTCTGCGCGTCTACCTCCTCTCCCGCTACAGAGCGGGTAAAAACGAAAGCCGCTCGCAAACAGCGAGAAATAACTGGGTGTAAGCCTGGGTATCGAGCCCTGGGAAGGCTGCTGCCAAGGTTGAAAACCGCCGACACTGCAGCCTGGTGAACGAGGAGGAACGTCAGCGAAATTAGTTAAAGAGGGAGTCTGAATAGGTCGACGGCTGCCAGAGCCGCGGGGAGGGACTGGCTGTTCCTTGCCACGGGGGAAGGTCAGAAGGAAAGAGACAGAAGGAACCCCTTTGTTTGTTTGTTTAAACTATTACAGAAGGAATAAGAAAACTTGGAGGGAAAGAACAAGAACGAACTCACACAGAAGATCCAAACAACAAAAACGCTACAAGCCTGAATCACGGAGTCAGAGAGAATCCAACCACTTTTCTGTGAGGCAAAAGAGAAACTGAGCACGGAGCAGGCGCAGACCAGGGACGGAGCTACAGTAAAACGTCAGCAGTACTCTTTTGCCTTCAACCACTAGGTGGAGCTAGTTACCCATCTGATATCATCTTTCCATGCACAGGAGAAAGAGGAAGGCCAAACAAGAGATGAATTGATTCCATAAAGGAAGCCACAGACCTGAACTTACAAGATCCAAACAGGGTGGTTCACAACAGATGCTCTTGGAGGTCACTGATTCATAGGATCACCATAAGTCGTAGTCGACTTGAAGGCACATAACAACAACATTGCTGGAGGAAATAATCAGACCTTTGCAGAAAACTAAACCCATAATAGTTGTTTACAAATGTTTATTGGAATGTGGTAAATTGGATATTCATGATCTTAAAGATAAATGGAATAGAGAGTAGTGTTCCATACAGCTCAATCAATGGAAAATTGATTTAGCATCTATATGTAGTGTTTCTTTAGACTGAAACTTGAGATTGATTCAACAACAACAACAACAAAGTTGTTTCCGGTATGACTCCACCATGCCTTCATGGGAAGAAACTGTCTTGCACAGAGAGATGTTAGTGATGTAACATTGAAAATGCCATTTGAGGCATGTGATGTGATGTCTTCTTTCTGGTCTGAAATTATTGTTTCTATTAACTTTGTCTTGGAGGAATAGACATTTATAGACATTTACACACTCTGAAATTGGATCTCTGTGGGGTTAGAACTAACTGACAACAAAAGCAGATTCTGTGAGCACTTATGGTAGTTGAGCCTTATACTACAAGGCTGGAAGGTCAGTCTGAAGATTTCACTGTCCTTTCTACATTTGAACACATGGCTTATAATTGTCAATCTCATTTAGAAACGTATTTGGACATATGGACAACCTATCTTTTTTTCTTTTTCTTTCTTTTTGTCATAATTGCAACTCAAAATTCTAAATGAGAGGTAATATGAAACAAAGACAATTTTTTAAAACTAACACATAAACAGGAATGAATATTGTTTTGCAGATTTGTAGTTACAGATTTTTTTTATAAAAATACTTACTTCAGACAAATTGCTTCTTTGAGTGATGTTTCCTAGAGTGTCTCCGCTTGTTTCAAGGAGCCCTGAGGGATTTGTGATGGTGCTCCCAAGTTGGTTGTTTGATATTAAAGACCGGCTTCTTTGCATGCTAATGACTCCTTCCTTGTTTCGTTGGTTGCTAGGGGAAATAGGTCTTTGTAACAAAGCATTTGGGGTTACAGACCTGTTCGATGGAGCTGGCAGCAAAGAAGACCTGTTGGTCTGTGTACTGGGAGATTGAGGCCTACTGTTTGTGACATTTGAGACCTGCAGTCTATTGTTAATGGATAATGGTGGTGATTTGTTTCTTTGAAGTTGGAGCTGAATATCCTTCTCAGTCAGACTTGGCACTTGAGGTCCTGAATCCTGGCTTGGTGAAACTTTAAAATTTCCTTGGTGATCTAGTGTAACTATATTTGTTTGTTGGCTGCTGGTATTCCGTGATAGTCTTCCTTCTTCCCACAATGCTAGGTCCTTTGCAATGTCTGTGAACAGACACAAAAATAAAGCAATATAGTAAGGTGGGCAGGGGAGGAGGGAAACCAAGGACACATATCTCTGTATTTTACTCATCATCATGAATACTGTATATGTTCATTCTAACTGGAGGAGATAGTTTTTTATTGCTCTAGAAGTAGAAAACAGATTCCTATGAGTGAGGGACTTAGCTTCTGGCAAATTACCTTCTTGGAGCCATTTCTCTCAGTCATTTTTGATCTAGAGAAATCTCTAAAAGTGAACGTCATATTTAATGCATCTAAGGAATCTGGAATGTAGTAAGATTCCAATGCAGTTCATGCTGTCACAATCCACTTTTCCTGAACATGATGGGTTGCAATATCAGCCTTTCTCAACCTTTTGGTCCCCAGATGTTGCTGGACTACAGTCCCCATAATTCCTGACCATTGGCCACGTTGAATGGGGCTGATGGAAGTCGCAGTCCAGCAACATCTGGGGATCCAAAGGTTGGGAAAGGCTGCACTAGAGCATACATAAAATTACCAACCTGAATCTGACACATCAGTGTATCTCTATAGAAACTTTTTTGATGAGGGGAAGTGTCAGTTGGCCCCACCCTGACCCAGAGCTGGAGTCAAGGGGCATCTGCCAAGGGCTCACACCCTAGCAAGGAATCCACTGAGAAGAGCTGCTGCTCCTGCTGCAGTGAGGAATTAGACTCACTGAGGGGGAGGGGCCCAGAGAGGGCAACTTGCCAAGGACCCACAAAAATCTAGAGCTGACACTGCCCTGACATGTGCACAATGGACCACAAGTGAAGGGCTTTTATATATCTGTATCCTTCCTCATGATCAGGAATCCTAGATGTGCAGAGTTCCAATGCACATGCAGAAGCCCATTCTTACCTTTGGTTCAACATACAGCAGTTGGAGGCACCAGCCAGCTGGCACAAATCTACTCTCCTCCACACATTTGTTCTACGGGTGTAAGAGCTGATTGTGAAAAGGTTCTCAATATTACTATTACCTTTCCTGCCTGTCCTTCACCATAAGGTTCCAGAGCGGGTTACAGAAATTTAAACTACAATATTAAAAACAGTTTAAAACAAATTATAATCACAAGAACAGGGTGGGTCCTAAAATATATACATATCTTAAGTGTCAAAACGCCAGGGTAAAGCACACAGCAGAAACTAAATAATGATGCACCTCTGTGCAGAGGGAATTCTCAACTTAGGGGCTGCCAGAAAGAATGTTCTCTCCTGGGCCACCACCATCCCGAATTTCTGAGAACAGTGAAACTTCCAAGAGCCTCCCCTCTGTTGATCTTAACTGACTGGTACTGAGATAGAATGTACAAAGATGGTGCACCACTGATAGGTCTTAGCAGTGCTTTTTTGGTGATGGTTCTTCCAGTACAGAGTGCTGGCACCTCTTTTTGTGCTGACACCCACAGCACTTTTATCAAGGTATGAATACCAGCACCTCTCTCTCTCTCTCTCTCTCTCTCTCCATACAAACATACATACGGCACTGGGTCTTAGTGTGTTTTAACTGGAACAGTTGCCCACCTCATACTAAGGAGGTGAATGAGATAATGATTACAAAGCACATGAGAAATAAGACTTACCAAGCTATTTTTTAAAATAAGACTACATCCCCAGGTGCCTCTGCTACCAAACGTCACTCTTTGTGTACATATAAAAGCCCCATTTTTATCTTGATTGCAAGCACTGCATTTTTTTAAAAGATCTTAGAGGTACCTCATGGTTTAGCATCCAGCACCATTTAAAAAAGTTTTATCAGCAGCCATATTCCTATTATATTTATTCACAGCAGTGGTATATTTTTTATAATGTAATAATTTTATTATTAGTAAACGTGAATAAAACAGAAAGAAGCCTTTTTAAATAGTCCCTTTTATTTAGAAAATACAATTAAATTGTGATTTTTTTTTCTTGAAGAGGAATTTGTTCTTATCTTATAGCTTGGCTCACTTGCATGAGTAACAGGAACACAGAAAGCTGCCTTAAACTGTCAGAGCATTGGTTCATCTAGCTCAGTGTGTCTATACTGACTGGCAGTGGCTCTTAAGGATTTCAGGCAGAAGTCTCTCCCAGCCTTGCGTGGACAAGCTGAGGATTGAATCTGGAACCTTCTGCATGCAAAGCAGGTGCCCTGCCATTGAGCTATCAGCCTTTCCCTGGAACAGTCTGAAATTATTCATTTGTAAGCACATCTTGCAATGCAGTTGTTCTCTCCTTATGGAATGGATGCATCCTTGATTGAAAGAGCTGATACTTTGGGAAGTAACGAGAGGACAGCCATCCCAGAGGACTGGACCAGATGACCTTGTAGTCTCTTCCAATTCTATGATTTTTCATAAAAAGACATTTAAGGAGAATACCTGATTCTATATAAATTAATAGGGGTTATTGTCAATAGTGCAACAAGCATTACTTCCACTATCTGCTAAATATCTGTTATTTAGCAGTTATTTTTATCTGTGTATCTGTTATTATCTGCAAGACGTTCAAGAACTTAAAAACTGTTACTGTTGAAGAGCACAATGAACGCATACTTTTAGCAGATCTCAAAAGAACATAATCTTGGAGCAAGTCAACATTTTGTTATTGTAAAGTCCTATAATGGTAATCATTGGTTTAATGGGCTCCTTTGATTAATTTTATAAAGGAAGGAATAGGTATTTTTATTGTTGCTTTAATATTAAAATGATCTGCTCGGGAAAGTGATGTCATCAGTGAGTTATTTTCACTGTAATGATTTTTAAAAATGATTTTGCTTGCATTAAGCTCTTTTAAAAAAAAATGAATACACATCACTTCAGAATTTGGAGAATACCTGTTTAAATCATCTGGGTCAATAAATGACAATGTAAATGATGTAACTTAAACCAAATGTGGAATGAGTTCTCTTACAATTAAATTAACCTGTGTTTTTGCAAATGACTGGGTTCATTGACTTATCTACAGTGACTACAAAGGTATGTTGGAAAACTGATATATGATGTTTATGTTTCAATGAGAGTTTAATAAACATCATAATTTTGGCCTAAGATGTTATCTGGAAAACTGATTGGTTCTGCTGATAAGCAAAGCATATTAATCGTTTCTCCACAGCTAATTTAAAGATTTCCACTGCAAAACTGTTTGCATTTATTTAGCATAGAATATATATATTGATTTTGAACATCACCTTTTCCCAACTGAAAAAATCTATTTCAAAAGAGAACTGTGCCACCAAATATTCATCTTTTGACATATTTGGTGCATTATTTTAAGAAAGCTCTTAACAGTGACATTTGAATGGAAAGAAGTACAGGCATCAGAACATTAAATAGGACTATGAAAGGACTGTGTGGATAAAAAGTTGGGGAACTTGTGGGATGCTTCAAAATCACCCATAATGTGGCACCTGGTGATTTGAAGGGAAAAAATATCAGACACTTGTTTGGAAATCTTGCCACAGGAAAATATACAGTAAATGTGGCTACCAACTCTGGTTTCTATTGCTCAGCATTCATACTGAAAAGCTATGCAGTAACATTTGTGTGTCAGAAGGGAGTAGACAAATAACAATATGTACTTTGCCCTCCACTCCACGCACACAAATGCTTAGAGCTTCAAACACTGTGATGGGATAATACAACTTATTCATGGTCCCCAAATGAGTGTTCACTTGGAGAAGCTAGTGGGCAGTCTTCTTATTCACTGTGTCTCCCTGCCTCTCCAGCAAGACTGGTACATACATTGCCTTCAGTGGCTGCTGCCACATATCTGCTCCTAAGCCATTGCTGGTCAGGTGTGAATGACAGTGATCACCTGGGCAGAGCTGGCTGCATAGTTAATGCCACCAAAGGACACCAAGTGGCAAAAGAGCAGTTATGTCCCACCAGCTCTTACACTGGGTTTTGTGTGCTCAGGGAAGGCATGCTAGGCTTTGGTAACAATGTAATACATGAATTAATTTGCTGGATCACATCGGAACTCCGTCTCCAGTTGGGATCCTGGAAAGATCACAGACAGGGCAAAATAGTGATAACCAAGCTCAAGCATCTGACAATCATACATACAACCACTTCTGAAGAAAAAGATTGAAAGTTAGGTATGGTACGATATGCAATTTGTAGATTTTAAAACATTTTTGCCCAATGCAAGAAGCACATGCTTTGCATGCAGAAGATCTCAGGTTCAATCCCCAGCATCTCTAGGTAGAGCTGGAAAGAACTCCCCTGTGAAACCCTGAAGAACTGCTGCAAGTCAATGTAGACTAGTAATGAGTTCCGTTTCTGCAGTAATCTGATTTGCCTTTGGATTAATTATTATTTCTGATATTCTCTATCTTTGTGGAGAGAATGTTGAAGTAGCAACTCTCCATGCCTGGTTTCGGATTTGTTCTTCTTCTTTTCCGCTTCATGTTTTTAAAAATTCACTTTGAAATCATTGATAGTGTCATACTTTTATCAATCTACCTTCTATGTGAGCTCTTCAAATGTGTATTCCCTTTCACTGATGTCAATGAGGGTTGATTGTAAGTGACAGTCAGAAAGCAGCAGGGAGAATGAGCTGTTGACTGTAAGCAGCAGGGAAGACTGACTTGATTAACTGTCTTAATCTGTCTGCAGTGCACTTGAAAAAGAATGTAAACAGGCAATCATTACAGAGTTCAGAATAAAAATCAATACCATAATATCAATAATTCTCTGCAAAGCATATATATATATCAGAAGAAAAAGGAATCAGATAGTTAGCAACCACCAGGGGTCCACACTTAAAAATGAAACATAAAAAAAGGAGAGGATTCCATCCCTAGTGTGGACACAACTGAGCTAGATGGACTAATGGGCTGACGTGGTATAAGGCACCTTCTGGTGTTCCTATTCAAAGCTTCATATTTAGAACCAGAATGAATTCTTACTGTGTAAACTAAGGATGAGGAATTGGGATCAGTTTTGTCCTGGACACTGATAGCAAGAAGGCTTTTAATGAAAATAAATTAATAAGCATTCTGTAATGCTAAGGATAGAATAAGAAGATCCTACTTGCCCTGTTTATTGGACAATTAGTGTTTCATTCCTTTGTGGACCTAATCTTGTGATCCTTTCACAATGACTATTCTCCTTAAGCAATTGCTCCTTAAGCAATTACTGCAATTATTACACCAAGTGCCCAAGGGTCATTTTTCAGATTGTGGATATGTCAGATGGTTTCAGACGATAATATTTCTTTCAGATTTTGAGTTTTCAGGAGTCATTTGGGAAGATTTATGCAATTCTGTCTTAACAATAATAACAATCATTCACCAACATTGAATGTTACTGAGCTGTGGAAATAAATGTGTAAGGAAGTTGTCTAGATATATTTTGATTATGATATAGTCGAGCTTCAGTGTCTTAAAGTGATACTTTTGTCTACTCAAAGTATAACAGAAATGAAGATAAAAAACCACACCAAACTACTTCAGTTAACTCCTTTTGCCCTATTCTTCTTTAATCCACTAAAAACTGTTCTGAAATCTATTCTACAAGCAAATTCCAGGGTTTTGAGCCAGGTGCTTTTACCTACCAGCAAGGTGTTTTTCCATGGTTTGAAGTTCTTTCACAGCCAAGGAATCTTTTAATAGCTTCTGACTTGGAGAGTCTCCACTTTTGGAACCCATAATGTCTACATCCCAAGCTGCTTGACTCTAGTGTGATTAAAACAAGAAAGAATGCTAATATATTTTTGTGTACTTTCACATTTATAAAAAAGGCAGTTACAAAACCACAAATGGCACATTCTTTTAATTACATAATTAAGACAGTCTTGTATACCCTACCTGTGTGTATATATGGGTATGTATGTATATTGGCACAATCTATGGCAACATACTGGGCCAAAATCTGAAATGGTTTATACTTTGTGTGATCCCATTGACTTCAGTGAGAGTGCATTCAGTTTAAGTCAACATGAATCTGGCCTCAATATCTATTTAATCCATCACCTCTGGGGACAAAACAGCATTTCTAGTGCTGTTGTATCATTGCAAAAAAATACTCCTTTCAGATGGAACAAGTAATGACGCCTTTACTGTACTTTGGAAGGGTTGTTGGCAAGGAAAGCACTTTTGCGGTCATTTGGCTATCGAACACTGCAGTGTTCAGTATTACTTATATTTGTTGGAAGCTAGTCAACTGACTTTTAAAAGTTGCTTCATGAGAAACCATGAAGTAAATCTTGTAGTTTCTTTTTACATTCAAAGGAGATAACAAAAAACATATGAACAGATGTGGAAGAGTATGAAAACAATGAGCCTAATAGGCTAATTAAAATAAAAAATAGCTATCCATTGAAGCATTATTTTATTTATTTTTTATATTTATATTCTGTGCTTCCTCCAAAGGTCTTGGGAAAACATACATGGTATCCTGCCCATTTTATTCTACCTACCACCCTGTAAGGGAGTTGTGGCTAGCTCAAGGTCACCCAGTAAACTTCATGGTTGAGTGGAATTTAAACCTTGGTCTCCCGAGTCTTAATCTTAATAAATAAATAAATAAAATCTGACATTCTAATCACTGCACCATGGCGAAAATAATAAAAAACAATTCAATGATTACATTTTAAAACCTAAAATTAAACCTTAAAATTAAATATGTAAATGTAATTCACAGAACTTTTAATATATTTTCTGGGTTTTTGTTTTAAAAATGTATTCACAACAAATGAACATAATACCATGAAATTATATGCTTGCATAAACCATGATTTAAAAAAAAAAACTTTTATTTAGCCATAAACAGATAAACTGCTGTGAATAACATCTACACTGTGAAGCTCCATGTTAGGTACAGGAAAGAAAATCTGGCTGTATTTAAATATCACATCAATCAACTTTATAAAAGCTGTTGCTGATTATATCTACTGTATTTCCTTGCTAATGCAGAATACGGGATGAGAGTGTTCCAGCTGACTCTGCAAAATGTAATTCTATAACAGAATTGCTTTAACTTTGAAAAACTCTATTTTCATTCCCAAATTGAACATTCAATCCTCAAATTATTAAATTATGTAAATGGAACAGCTAAGAACACCCCTCATGCACAACACTGTATATTTCACAGTTAGATTCTTTACTAGACTATTGTGCCTGCAAAGACACATTGCTATAATAATTTCAGGTGTGTGACTATCCCCACTGACACCTGGTGAGGGAAAGACTTCCCTAAGGGGAGCATGGGTCCAGACACGTGCTGGAAAATGGTGCCATCTTTACTCCCTAGCCAAATTGGTCTGTACAGGAAAGAAGTAAGAAAATGGTTCCTGTCCAATATGTTCAACCTTTCGGCATCCAAACCAACAACCAGAAAGTACATTTTCTTTCTCAAGTGTTTTGTTAGCCATCGTGGCTCCTGAGGGGGGCAGTGGCATTGTCCTGGTGGTGCTGCATTTGCCTAGTGGCAGTGGCTCCTGAGTACAATCTAGTATGCAAATACAGTACAATCTAGCATGCAAAACTACCACAGAATGTGCCTCTTCTTGCTGTCATGCAAGAAACAGAAAGAAGCACAACTGGTGGGAGCCTGTGACTGAGAAAAAATCCAGAGGATTCTTGCAGATAGCCTCTCATTTCTGAAGCCTAAAATGCCTGTTAATGAGCTGACATTTTCAAATAACCTCAGCTGTGAATGTCAAGTATCCAGGAAAATCAGTGCCATTAAACTGAATTGCAACTATTCAAGCTCCTGCAGTGATGTACTAACACGAGTTTAGTTCAAACCAAAGCCTACTCATTTCAGGTTGGATGACAACACTGGGAGGCATGAGACTTGTAAAATTTTACTGAACAATCTACAGAAGCTACAACTAGTCTGTGTGATCCAAGTGGGCAAGGGAATCTAAGTTTGACCCTTTTCTGAGAGTGCTCCACCCCCGGGAGAGATATGGGAAACAGGAAGTACCCATAGAGGAACAGGGAATATTTTTCATTTTCTTTGGATTGGGCCCTAGCTGAAGACCCCTGCTCTGTGACCCAATGCTGCCACGGTTCACAACCTAGGAGCTCCCAGGCATCTCTGCCAGATACAGGAGAAGCGGACTTAAATAAGCCTGCCTGCCCTTCCTACCTTTGGAAAAGTGCATCAGTATGCATGCCCCCTGTGCTGCACGGGTATTATTTATTTATTTATTTATTAAACTTATATACCGCCCGACTAGCAATAGCTCTCTGGGCGGTTAACATAAAATACAATAAAATTACAGAATCTGATACAACAAGCATATAAAAACTACACAATCTAAAACCAAGTTACAAACATTTAACTAAGATTAAAATGCCTCAGAGAAGAGAAAGGTTTTAACCTGGCGCCGAAAAGATGATAGTGTCGGCGCCAAGCGTACCTCCTCGGGGAGACTGTTCCACAATTCGGGGGCCGCCACTGAAAAGGCCCTAGATCTCGTCACCACCCTCCGGGCCTCCCTATGCGTCGGGACCCGGAGGAGGGCCTTCGTAGTAGACCGTAGTGTACGAGCCGGTTCGTATCGAGAGAGGCGTTCCGACAGATATCGTGGTCCCGCGCCGTATAAGGCTTTATAGGTTAACACCAACACTTTGAACCTGGCCCGGAAGCGTATTGGAAGCCAGTGCAGGCGAGCCAGCACAGGTGTTATATGCTCAGACCGCTTAGTTCTTGTTAGCAGTCTGGCCCGCCGCATTTTGCACTAGCTGTAGCTTCCAAACCGTCTTCAAAGATAGCCCTACGTAAAGCGCGTTGCAGTATGCCAGCCATTACATACGATGGCGGTGGAAGCATCCCTAAGTGGGTGACACCCCCATTGCCATCTTGGGTGATGGCATGTGTGCACACTGATGCGGGAGGTAGGTGGGGTGTGGAGGCCTACTTAAGCTCTGTGCTGCCTGTATAGGGAGGGGATGTTGGGGTGTATGGTGCTGTGGGCCCAGGGCAGGCTAGTGCCCAAGGGCCTAGTCATGCCTGGTGCTAACCCTGCTTCCAGGAGCTGCATAACAGTAGTGGGGCAGAGCCAGAGGCACCCGGCCTAAAGTGGGATGGAGCAATGGATGTGCCTCTTCCTTTTGCACAGTAAGCTATATTCCACCCACACAAAACTCAAGAGATTTTTACACACACACTTCTCCATACAGACAAGAGGCATTTTTGCCTTTCAAGAGTACATTCCAGCCTGACAAAAGCACTCAAGAAAGGTTTGGAGCATGGCTAGTAAGAGGTGTGGGTTGGGAAGAGTCTCAAGAGCCAGACAGGGATGCCTAGAGAGCTGCATTCAGGCCCCTGGGCCTCAGGTTCCCACCCGTTACCTACTATAGCTGCAGCTGGCTCCACTACATCCTTGCACTTCCCAAGAGGACATAACCCACTCTTGAGGAAAGGCACAGCTCTAAGAAGCTCCAGACTGGATCCGCCTTGAAGAAATAGCACAAGCCTCGCCTCACAGCTGTCACATTGCTATGCTGTCACTAATAAACATAGAGCTAACAGTGTTAAGTCATGTCATGGGCTGAACAGAAGAATGGAGGAAGGGTCAGGACTTCTAGGTCAGCAAAATTAAAGTTTCCCTCTTTTGCAGAGTGAGGGGCGAGACAGGAGTAGAGGAATGGATGATCCCTCCTAGAGCTGTTTCAGAACCCAGCAGCAGTACTCACTAACTCAAGTTAGGAAACCAAGTGGTATACCAGCTAGCTCTTACTCAGTGAGAAGCATGAAGTGGCTACTCCCTACTAGACACCCATGAAGGAATGCCACTGGGAGGAAACACTCTGTCAAGGGAGGCATCTAACAGATACTGCTTTTTCCCTATTTTTATTTGTTGCCACCCTCTTCTGGATTAGTGAATGTGATTTTTTTTCTTATTGTTCCCCAGCATAAATTAAAGGACCCCCTTCCTGCAGAGCCTACACTTTGCACAAAGACTAAGCAAAAGCCTAACACTACCCCTTTATGGAGGAGCTCTGTAGAGTCCATTTCCAAAGAACTTTCCAGACTCCATTATTTGTGGCACCCTCATAGGGCATACTCAGAGGTTCTGGGACATGGTGCCCAACTACATACAGCCAAGTCAGTGATTAGTCAGTGATTACTAGAAGCCAACACGAATCTTATCTCGTATTTTGATTATGTAACCTCCCTGGTAGGCGGTGGGAATGCTGTGGATATAATATGTCTTGACTTCAGCAAAACTTTTGTCAAAGTGCCCCATGATATTCTGATTAGCAAGCTAGCTAAATGTGGGCTGTATCGAACAAATATCAGGTGGATCCACAGTTGGCTACAGAATTGTACTCAAAGAGTGCTTATCAAGGGTTCCTTCTCAAACTGGGGGGGGTAACGAGCGGGATACCACAGGGCTCAGTCCTGGGCCCAGTGCTCTTCAACATTTTTATTAATTACTTTGATGAGGAGGTGCAGGGAATGCTTATCAAATGATGATACAAAATTGGGAGGGATAGCTAATACCCTGGAAGACAGAAACAAAATTCAAAGGGATCTTGATAGGCTGGAGCATTGGGTTGAAAACAACAGAATGAAATTTAACAGGGATAAGTACAAAGTTCTACACCTAGGAAAAAGAAACCAAATGCACAATTATAAGATGGGGGATACTTTGCTCAGCAATACTACAGGTGAGAAGGATCTTGGGATTGTTTTTGATCACAAGCTGACTATAATATATTATATCATAACATATAATAACAGTGTGATGTGGCTGCAAAAAAGGCCAATGCTATTTTCGGCTGCATTAACAGAAGTATAGTTTCCAAATCGTGGGAAGCATTAGTTCCCCTCTATTTGGCAATGGTCAGGCCACATCTTGAGTACTGCATCCAGTTCTGGACATCACACTTTATGAAGGATGCAGACTAACTGGAACAGGTTCAGAGGAGGGCAACAATGATGATCATGGGAATGGAAACAAGTCCCCATAAGGAGAGACCGAAAGAACTGGACATGTTTAGCTTTGAAAAGAGAAGATTGAGGAGAGATATGATAGCGCTCTTCAAGTACTTGAAATATTATCACACAGAGGACAGCCAGGATCTCTTCTCAATCATCCCAGAGTTCAGAACACAGATACATCATAGGAGGCCAAATTTAGGCTGAACATCAGGAAAAAACTTTCTAACTGTTAGAGCGATATAAGAATGGAACCAATTACCTAGGGCGGTGGTGAGCTCTCCAACACTGGAGGCCTTCAAGAGGCAGCTGGACAGCCACCTGTTGAGTATGCTCTAATTTGGATTCCTGCATTGACTCAATGGCCTTATCGGCTCCTTCCATTCTATGATTCTATTATTCTAAGTGATGTCACAATGCTAGAGTGTGAGTTAAGGTAGCAGATGCTGTTTTAATTGTTTTAAATTACTTCCTTTTAATTGTTTTGTTAATTTTTATTTTTTTTGTAAACCACTTAGAGGTTTTTACATTCAAGAGGTATATAAATTTTGTTAAATCAATCAATCAATCAATAAAATACTGTTTTCCTCAAGTAGAGCTTAAGTATCTAGAGGTAAAGGTTTCTGGTATTAAGACAAAGTGGTAAGAAGCAGATGCACAAGTGACGTGTGTCTGTTTTTCACACCTGCTGTGCAATATCCAAGGCAGAACTTACACAGCACCCCAACACTGAGGTATGAAAACTACAAGTTCATCTGCTATTGATGCACCTCTGCATTATATCAGACACACAACAGCTAGAAACTTAAGTCATTCATTAATCTGCTTCTTGCACCTGACATCTCCAGAGACTGGTTTAGAAATCTAAGTAGCAGCTGAGGGCTTTGCGAAGTTCTCTAAGTGATTCTAGCTTCTTCTAGGGCTAGCTGCTCACAACCCTTGGTCCCTCTGAGTTGTCAGTATAACTAGTAACATTTAACTTTTCTTCCCTGTAATATTGCTGTTTTCGCCACAGTTCAATCTAGATCAGGTAGATTGCACAGAGCAGACAAATAGGTGCCAGACTACTGAAAATCTGACTCTACAGTGACATCTGGTGGCCAGACAGAAGTTCTCCAGTCACTGTTGGCAATAACGTTGAGGCTTCTGTATTGGCCTATCAATAAATAATATACTGAATCCCTTGAAGAAGCTTATGTACTGACGGTGGTCAGATCTGACATAAATGGTCACTACTTATACAGTGGAGCTGTAGTTATTTGACTGGCTTCTCATTTAAGTGTTGATGTTAGGGGGTGGGGCGGAAGCCAACACAATATCTTTCATGGAGAACAAGGCTATTAATGGCTTCTAGTCATGATTGCTATGTTCTATGTCCATGGTTGGAGGCAGTATGCATCTGAATACCAGTTGCTGGGACTCACAAGTGGAAAGAGTGCTGTTGTACTCAGGTCCCACTTGCAGGCTTCCAATAAGCATAGTCACTAGTGTGAGAACACGATGTTGGACTAGATGGGCCTTTGGCCTGATCCAGCAGGGCTCTTCTTAACTTCTTTAGTGCGTTACTACATAGTTACATTTATACTTGAAGCATCTACAAACACTGCAACAATAATGAGAATAGCATAGTGTAAGTCTTTTTTAGTTTAATTAATATGAATGAAAATCAACATAAATAATGCTTTTAAAAGAAATCACTGGGAACTTAAAAAAAATGTGAGTGTATTTATGTTAGAGAAGTGCTTGCCTCTGCATTCCCACACCTTTTGGATCTCTTGCTTAGGGGTATGGGGAAAGAGAGGGCAAGGTGAACAGTCATAGAATCTTATATTTTGATCCAAAACAAAGAGAGATGAAATCTCAAGATGCTTCAAAATAATTTATTTCTAGAAAAAGCCCAACACGTTTGGGCCTGTGGTTATTTTGGGCCTTCATCAGGGGTCAAACCAAAATGTAAAAACAGTTTGCAACAATTTGAAGTCGTAAAAAAGGGATTATACAATTATCCTGGATCCTCTAGTCTTCCTGCCTTGATACTTCACCTTTCGCCCTTAATCCACACATCCTTCCCAGTAGGGAAGAAGACAACATACATGTTGGGAGGCTTCCCAGCTCCAGCCACTGCTGCCAGATAAGCATTCTTTAAAGGTCTTCCCATCTAGCATGACTCTGATCATGCAGCTATGAATATTCATTAAACAGAAACGCTTATGACTTCTATTCATGTAGCCATTCCTGGTCATTGCATTCTTCCCTGCTGTTATCAGTGTACAAGTCAGAGTCAGAATGGGATCTGTTCTCATCATACACACATTATTCTTAGTGCAAATATCTACACATATTTATTTTACTAAATTAAAGGCCATAGTCCACATAGCTCCAATTTATTACTAGTCCCGCTTGCTTTCCAGAGGCCCTGACACCAATCCCAACAATTGGTAGATAAATTAAGCACCCTTGGTTGAGATTCAGTGAAACAAAAGGTCTTATTTGAAAAATGGTTGGATGCACAATCAAACTTCTTCTAGGAATGCTGCAGAAACAGGAACCCTACTGGGTCCCTTCTCCCAAAATGATAAAGGGTCTAACACCCTCCAAGACCCCAGATGACTACACCCCTAGTTGGGAGGCTTCCAGCTCCATCTTCTCTTACCAAATAAGCCTGCACACTTGAAAATGGGTAGGCTAAGCAAGCATTGGTATGTGGACCCTGCCAAGCTGCTTGGTCCCCAGTGGTTTCTGATCCTGTTTATGTTTAGCTTTCAAAGTGGCCTTTTCCACTTTTTAATCATTCTTTTTCATGTTATTGCTACTATTTCATTACAGTATCTGAATGAATGGCTTTTATTAGCTAAGCATTTTTGCACTTTTCAGACACTGTGTGTTGTTGTGCCCCCTGTACCTGTACCTAAGAAACTCCTGTCATATATTCACCAGCAACATATAGACCAATCATCCCAAAATGTGGTAGAGGAACTAGTGGCCAATCATCAATTTTAATACTTATATGGTAACCCTATTTGCTATGATGGCTTGGAAGCGATGCTCTTGTTTTGTTAAAAATATTAACTTCCAATATATAAATCTAGCACAGTTTTTTCTTAGTATTTGGACTACAGTATGGTCCTACAGTTTAAAGGTGATTCTTGTATCTCATATAATAGTAAAACAGAGTTAATATTAAAATTGTCTACATTGGCAGGTTTTTAAAAAATGTAATCTTGTTATTTTGATATTTTTATTTCATTGTAACGGTATTTGCCTATTTACAATAAAATTGTGATTGGCTGAGCTGTGATACTTTTCAGACAAAGGAAATTATTAAAATATCCTTGTCAATGTTACTTTTGGAACTGGATTTTGACCAGTCTTATCTAACTTTGAACTATGGCAAGGCCCCAGCTATCTCAGCAGTGGAAAACTGTTCTAAAGTAATATATTTTAGATGTATTTGCCAGCAGCTGAGGTCAGCCACATGTCAGTTTAAAAGTTTTTTTCCCCTTGCCTTCAATATTTTTTCACTTGTATTGCAATTATTTTTGTCTTTACTCAGGTTACTACAGACAAATTCTTCCTGGCATGAACATCAACAAAAAGAAAACTCCCAAATTCAATCATTACTTTAACTGGTTCCTTGCATTTTTAGAAAATACTGTAATTGGAAGGGGGTAGGACAAAGATATGTGCCTTAATATCAACATATTAAGAAACAAGATCAACCATCACTTGTGTATAATTTAAGCAGTACATTTGACCAGACACAAGTGATCTGTTGCTCTTCCATTTAGGAAATATATCTATAAAAACCCAAAACACATTAAAAAGGCACTAACGGTAACATAATTGAGCCAAAACTTGCATGACTGATGAAGTTTCTTCAAAGTATGAGAAATTTCAACTCCAAACAGGATCAGTATGCCTAAGGGCAAATGGGATGACACTGACTCTGTTCACTCAAGTAGGCTGTTTCTTAATCAATACATTTCCACTTATTTTAATGGCTGTGTATTGTAACAAATGCTAGCTGTAGCTGAGCTGAGTAATCCTTATTCCCTCAGGATGCTATATGAACTAGGATCTGCTAAATTGGGGATCCAATGGAATTATTCTGGTCTGTGAAGAAGTAGAGGGCCATGCTCCCACTCCCACCGTTGACTTTACCTGGTTTTTCATAACTGGTGTTTCATCACTCAGTGTTTCTATACCAGAAAACCACTTCTAGTTCAGGAAGAGTCAACTAGGTTATTTTAACAGTTGCTGAATCCTTAGGAGAAACCTGATAACTGGGACAGTCACTCTTATAAACAGTTAAGCTGTGTTCCTATGTTTGTACTCAGCTTTCTTTGGTGATTATTCTTCTTTGCCTTAATCTTGAAAGCCAGAGTTTAGTGCTTCCTGGAGAGAGATGTATTCTAACGCAAGAGGCTGCAGGAAATTTGTGGAAGGGACTAACCTTGGTTTATTCACTTTTCCTGCCAACTAGTAATATAACTACGTAAAAGTTGTGCATAGCATTGAAATGGTATTAACACAATAGAATCCAGTGAGATGATGGAGGAAGTAGTTCACCTGCTATACTGCAGCTATGTTCATACTGAAACAATAAGCTATGGTTTATTGCTACAGGAACAAGACTCACATGCCTACCAACAGACAGTTGGTAATGCCAGCTGGGAGAATTGGGAGGGCTGAATCATGAAACGGGGGGCTAGACTTTGTCCTGCCCCCAAGGGATCAATGCTATCAAAACTATTAGAAACAGCAATCTCTCAGGTGTACCCATGTGGTTCCCATGAGCCACCACATAGATTCTGAGATCCAGCATGTGAAAACAGCACCTTTTGGGAATATAGCTTCAAACAATTTTGCAGCATAATGCTTTTTATAATTCTTATATAAGAACAAAGAAATATTTTGAACTTTCAGGGATTTCCCCCCAAGAGCATCTATCTCAATGGCACTGTAAATGCGGACAAACATACTTTTGATATCTCAGACAAGGCCAACGTGAAGCTTGTAATGAGTAATGTCAGTCTGAAAATAAGAATTCAGGAAAACATCCAAGAAGATGCTACAATGCAATGTATTTCAGTGGGTGTTGAGAGCAGTAAAACCTAGAGATTGTTGTTTAATAATCTGCTCCTGCCTAAATTAATTTGGATGAACTTTTTGTTTTTCACTTTTCCAATTTCAACATCACCTTTGTGAAATGATTCCATGTCAAAGAAAAACAATTCACAAGTCTCTAGTAAGCAGTAGAACAATGCTCATCTAATCAAGTTGAAATGGAAATATTTGTCACAGATCTCAGAAAACAGTGAAATATTTTCATGTTCCTATGAGTCTCTCTCTCTCTCAGTAATCCTGATCGAGGAGGATCTAAGAAGGTTGATTACTATCCAAGCAACTAATGAAATATTCTGCATGCAAGGCTATTCACGTCATTCATTTGCTCCTCTTAAGAGTTCACCAACTATTCAGTCTGTTTTGCTCCATGAGCTGTTTTCATGTATATATTGTAAGCTAGTCAACTTTTTAAATGTAATCTTAAAATAATAATCCTTCTCAGAGCTTTGTTGCAATATTGGCAGCTATTTTTAATCCCTATGTCCAACATTAAGGTCCGTTCTACTTGAAATGCCATGTAATTGAAATTACAAGCTTTCTGCTCTGTATGGCAGGCAGCATGCCAGCACATTTTTACACCAAAAGCATATTCAGCTAGTCCTTCCCAAACTAATGCATTTTTCAGTCTAATGCAGACAGGGAAAGCCTACAAAAATGACTGCATATAATAATACAGATAGAAGCAATGCAATGTTTTAAATTTTTTTTTGTAATTGATAATCTAAAGTTATCAAAACTCAGTTTTTCCTAATATAACATAGATTCAAATACAGTGCTAATTTCCAAAAAGTGTGGGGCTTTTACAGAAAAAGTTAGATACATTTAAGATACAAAGGTGCATATGTACCCTATTTGGTATGGTACGTGTCATTTCTGTGAAGCCTATAACTAAAACTCTCAGCCCTCATATTCAATTACAGCTATACCTTGTTCAATTAAAGCTAAAGTGTGTGCAAGTACATTTGCTCACATTCATTCCTTTTTGTCCTTGCCTCTTTGTTCATCCCCCCCCCCTTGGTATGGTGCACCACATATCAGTGGGACTCTCCTCTTTACCCTTAAGAAGACAGGACAAAGCACAGGTCATTCAAAGAAAGAAAGAAAGAAAGAAAGAAAGAAAGAAAGAAAGAAAGAAAGAAAGAAAGAAAGAAAGAAAGAAAGAAAGAAAGAAAGAAAGAAAGAAAGAAAGAAAGAAAGAAAGAAAGAAAGAAAGAGAGAGAGAGAGAGAGGGAGGGAGGGAGGGAGGGAGGGAGGGAGGGAGGGAGGGAGGAAGGAAGGAAGGAAGGGCAGTAGAGAATATGGGCTAGAAGCACACTCCAGTGGTGGTGACCTGCAAGGTGTATGCAGTGTTTGTTTTCTTGCCTGAGGACAACATGGCATACATGTGCAACAAGTACAAGCTGGGGGCACTGTTGGAAGAAAAAGTGAGGGGCCTGAAACAGTGGGTAGTCACATTGAAGAGTATAAAAGAAGGTGAAGAAGAGATAGAATGCTGGAACAACAACAGCAAAGAGAAGTACAGGAGGTGGAAGAACAACAGCATGTTGAAGCAGAAGAAGAAACTGTTGTAGAGAGCAACAACGAAATGGAGGAAACTCCATGGAGTTAGGAGCAAAAGACCAAGAAGACACCCTTCACTGGTGGAACTACGGAACCGCTTTCAGGCACTTGAGGATGAGACTGTGGAACAGCCTGGAGGGGAAGAATTACAGGAGTCCCCACATGACAGACAAGAAGAGGCTGAATCTCAGTCAAGCAGAGGCAATGAAACCATCCCATAACAAAGAGTAGTAGTGGGAGACTCCCTACTGCATGGGATTGAAACCAAAGTATGCGAAGAAGATCCGTGGACTTGCCACGTATGCTGTCTCCCTGGAGGACGGATAAGAGATGTGACAGGGCTGTCATCACTCATAAAGCACACTGACAGATATCCCTTCTCATCCATGTGGGAACAAATGATACTGTCAAGCGAAGCTATGAAGAAATCACGACAGACTTTGAAGCTCTGGGAAGGAAACTCAAGGACTTTGGGGCCCAGATAGTTTTCTCATCCATCCTTCTGGTACTTAGAAGAGGAGTGGAAAGGGAAAGAAATATATTCCGGCTGAATGACTGGCTATGTAAGTGGTGCCGATATGAGAGTTCTGGATTCAGGGACCGTGGGGTATGCTTCCTAGAGATGGACTGCTTTGCAAGTGATGGATTGCACTTCAAAATGTGTTTGGCCACGCCATGGAGAACTTGATCAGGAGAGCTTTAAACTGAATCCTAAGGGGGAGGGAGACAAACTTCGCAGTAATGACTAACAAAAGCTTGTGCACAGTAAGAGGAACTGAGGGAACTGCTCTGATGGGGCCCAGTAATAGTCTTCATAAAACTACAGGAAGGAAGCTAGGCCATAAATCACTTGGTCTTCGATGTCTGTATACTAATGCCCAGAGTATGGGAAACAAACAGGATGAACTTGAACTTTTAATATAGGGGAGTAAATGTAACTTGATAGTATAACTGAAACTTGGTGGGATGGCTCCCATGACTGGAATATAGCAATTGAAGGATACAACTTGTTCAAAAAACCCAGAAGGGATAGAAAGAGAGGCAGAGTCGTGTTGTACGTTAAAAATATATATGTTGTTGTCATGTGCCTTCAAGTCGATTACGACTTATGGCGACCCTATGAATCAGTGATCTCCAAGAGTATCTGTCATGAACCATCCTGTTCAGATCTTGTAAGTTCAGGTCTGTGGCTTCCTTTATGGAATCAATCCATCTCTTGTTTGGCCTTCCTCTTTTTCTGCTCCCTTCTGTTTTTCTCAGCGTTATTGTCTTTTCCAGTGAATCATGTCTTCTCATGATGTGTCCAAAGTATGATAACCTCAGTTTCATCATTTTAGCTTCTAGTGACAGTTCTAGTTTAATTTGTTCTAACATCCAATTATTGGTCTTTTTTGCAGTCCATGGTATGCACAATGCTCTCCTCCAGCACCACAATTCAAATGAGTTTATTTTTCTCTTATCCACCTTTTTCACTGTCCAACTTTCACATCCATACATAGAGATCATGAATACCATGGTCTGAATGATCCTGACTTTGGTGTTCAGTGATACATCATTGCATTTGAGGACCTTTTCTAGTTCTCTCACAGCTGCCCTCCCCAGTCCTAGCCTTCTTCTGATTTCTTGACTATTGTCTCCATTTTGGTTAATGACTGTGCTGAGGTATTGATAATCCTTGAGAAGTTCGATGTCCTCATTGCCAGTTTTAAAGTTACATAAATCTTCTGTTGTCATTGCTTTAGTCTTTTTGATGTTCAGCTATAGTCCTGCTTTTGTGCTTTCCTCTTTAACTTTCATCATCATTCATTTCAAATCATTACTGGTTTCTGCTAGTAGTATGGTATCATCTGCATATCTTAAATTATTGATACTTCTCCCTCCAATTTTCACACCTCCTTCATCTTGGTCCAATCCCACTTTGGGGAAAGGATCTGCCTTTTTTTTGCTTATGATACTATGTCAAAAGCCTCAGTATTGGTGTAGCTTAGTCTCACCCTTGCCATGAATTCACTAGCTGGAGTTGGGCAAGCCATTGTCTCTCAGCCCAAACCTTGCCTCCTCCATCTGCCATATGGGGAATAGTACTGACTTGCTTTATAGAGTTGTTTAAAGGATCCGAATATAAACCATAAAACACAAACCAGAGTATCACAGACTACTCTGTGTGTGTGTATGTGTGAGTGAGTGAGAGATATCCCTGCTTGTAGTATACTAACATGTTTGGCAGTGTCTTTTCATTTACATTTTTTCTGTTGAATATTGAGGCTTGAGAATAGATAAACACTTTCTCTTTGATGAACTGTCAAGAGTTAATTTGAATTCAAGATGAAACTAGGAGAATTATAGGTTTGTTAAATATGTAGAAGCCAACTGTTTAGGGCTATATAGGCAGTCACCTTGGATTACACACTGAAGTCTACAGCAAGCCAGAACAGATGCTGCAGCACTTCTTATGATCTGGGTCACAGGATCAGACGGAGATGATGAAAAATGTCCTTGGCCAATGCCCTAACATGATGTTCTAGGCTCACCAAACAGATCTAGAAGCATGCCTCTCGTGAGATCATGTGCAACCAGAAGATACTGAATCCTATCAATGAGATGCATTTCTCTCACTCATAATCCTTGTCACAAGTCCCTCTGGAGCTTCTTTCTTTATTCACGTTTGGGATCGATCTCAGTTGGCTTCCCTGAATCTAATCTTTCTATAACCCAGTCAGATTAAAATGAAAGTCAGAATTTAGGGTCACCAGCTTGTTGATGTCACCTTAATTCTGATCTCTACATGGCTTTCCCAAGTGTATTTCCTAAAGAAAGGAAGGCCAGGAATCCAAAGAAAAGATCCATAGGTCAGTATGCTTTGGAGATGCCTTTGAAAAATCAGCAAAACCAATGAACAGGGGTTCCATTGCCACAATTTCATTTACAAATCCACATAATACAATAGCAAACAACATGGCAGAATCCTCTAACAAGATGTATGCCACAACTGGTCTGCTTTGGTGAAGGACATGTGATGTCTGCTCTTTATTCCCCAATGCAAATAGACACTGCATTTCCAATTAGGTCTGCATCTCTGATTAACTCTGTCCCATTCTCTTCTTTCCAAAGCCACAAAGAACATAACTAGCTTTCATCTCCCCACATCCTAAATCTTTATTTTCCTCAGCTCAGGTTTAAGCAGACATGGCATTCAAAACAATGGAAACTTTAGGAAAAACAAATAAATTGTTTTAAATTATTTTGTAGCTACTGGAAGACACACCATGTGTTGTCTTGTAGATGCCACTAGTCTAGTGGAAGAACCAGGATGACCTCATCAACTCTTACTTCCAGAATTTGCAGGATAATTGCATTGCTGAAATCAGCACTTGGCTGAAACTGTACCCTGTGAGCCTTCCAGATATGAATGTCTGTTGTGGACAAAAATATCAAAGGCTAGAACATACAATTTAATCTGAAGATTCTGAAAAGGAATAGTTGGTTCTTTGTTTCAGAAAATGTCTGACCGTAGATAATTTCATAGATAACCTCCTTATTCATACTTTAGTCATTTAAGATAAAAATAAATCAAGAAAACAAAAACACACATATCAAATAACAAATAAAAGAAATGGCACAGAAGGATGATAAGCTATTCATGTGCTGACAAGGAAAACAGTGAGGACAAACTATTTTGGTTTCATCAAAATAATACCAATAAGGGAACTTTGAAACTGTAGGCCAGTACAGCCAAGTTGTAGGAAATCCATAAACTGGGTGTCTCAGCACTTAAATTTTTAGCTTAAAGGCACCTGGGGTAAATCCTGGACTAGATTTAGGGTTGCAGCATTTGAGAGAAATTAATCTTTCTCCCTTTGCCATTTTGGCCTCTGAAGCTATTAACCAAGTAGCAGAAGATATAAAGATGTCCACATTGTCATTAATAGTCGGATGAGTGGGTGGAGGATTTAGACCAGGGAAATGGCACAAGGAAGGAAAAGAGTAGGGATGGAGGAGAAATTTGGTTCAGTTCACATTTAATACTGAATCTATCAAATTCACACTTTCCAAAACAATGTGAGAACTGAAACACAAACATTTAAAATTTGCACTTATCCCAAAAAACCTGCAAATTGCTTCAGATATGTGGAGAATTGAATTTAAGACTGGAAAAATGAGAAACCGAGAGAACAGAAACTGACAGATCTTTCCATCCCTAGGAAAGAGTTTCTGTTCTGCTGCTCTGAACTAATTTGAGAATTCTCCAATAGCTGCTTGTTAAATTGAAAACGTTGGAAGTCTGATCAATGATACCTTAAAAGTATAAACAAAGGTAACAATGTGAGCTTAATATGACAATAGGACTTAAAAGTTATTATAGTTATGAACAAATAACATGAAGTATGTATTTAAAGCATTTTTACCATGCTCTTTAGCCGAAATGGTTCTGTGTGTCTGACAACAATCAGTAGTGAGACACATTGTGCATATTCAGTAAGTGACAAATTCCTCATTTTCTTTTTACCCAATGCAGAACAGTATGCTTTGGATACAAATTTTTTATTTACATTGCAAAATAATCTTGATTGAAGCATCATCGTTTGTGGACAAAAGTTCACAAGCACTTAAAGTTTCATGTGATGTTAACAAGTGTCAGGAGGTTATGCTGTTATGTAAACTCATTTTAAGAAATGAATGTCAGTACATTTATTTGATTTAGTTTATGAAAAGCAAGGGAAGCCGAAATGAGTACAAGATGTGCTATTAAGTATTGCTTTCCTGGTTGTAAGAAAATAACCTTATGGAAAACAGTACCTGTTTTTATGGAGAACAAGCCACTGAACACTCTTGTACTCATAGTTAGCAAGCCAACAAAAATAGATTATATGGCTTAGTTTGATAGAGACATAGGTATACTTCTGTTACAATATGTCTGTTTCTACATACAATATTAAAAATACAGGATATGATACAGCCAGTTCAACATTTTTTTGGTAGATTCACCCAGTTGCAGAGAAAGGAGATACGTAATGTGCCTCCAATTACAGGATTTACAAGTGCTCCCCTCTGTCTTGATTGCGCCAATATATCTTTAAAATTACATATTAAAATTCACTTAGAAAAAGCTGAGCTCTTGCCAACTGATTTTTATACCTAAGCATTGTTATTTATGCATACTAAATTTTGGTTAATTTTGAAAGTCTGAATCAAATAAATAACTGGTTCAGCGTGATTAATATTCTAGTCCAATGGTCAGGGAATATGATATATGACGCGCAGACCTCCGGTATACTCTTCAGTTTTATGCCAAATGTATTCAAGTTAATCTAGAGAAACAGAGAGTTTGTTCATAAGAAGGTATTTATTTATTAATTTGTGCCCTGCAATCTTCCATAGAACTGAAGTCCTTATTCTTACCTGCTCTGTCGCTTGAAGCACATTCTCCAATTCATCACTGCTTTCCATTGAAATTTCTGCTCCAGGCACTGATTTTGTTCAAAAGAAGGAAATAACCAAATAAAGAACAATTGTCATTTTCCTTTATTATGGACTATCACCACTAGTGCTGCTATGGAGACCAGATCAAAAGCTTCTGAGTTTAAACTCATCACAGCTCCTCATTAAGTTTGAATTCAGGGATGTTTGGCTAGTTTATGTTCACTGAAAAAGCCAGCATAATAGATTATGGTTTGATCCTGGCTTGTTTGAACCAACTGTAGGTAAACAACCACATTTTGGCCAAGTGTGGATGTCACAAGGAACTCTGATTTGTTTAAAATTGCAGATGTAAGCTTCCAATCTTCTCTCTGCAGCCATGCCGGAGGAGAGGAAAGAATGCACAAGCCCAAGTCTTAATCATAGTTTAGTATTACATCTGAAAAGGCCATTTGTTTAGTTGCTAATAGTCACCAGAATCTGAATGGGTGTCCTGTTGTAACATGGCTGATACCAACTTAGACCTCAGCTTGATATGATCTAGTAAAAAATAGGTTGCCAGAGGTGTCTGCTCTGAGAACTAAAGCTTCTTTACGTAAGTTCACACTTTAAAGTGATTTCTAGGCTTCTCATCTAAAAAATTATTTATGGTAGCAGTGTGGGTGAGGGGGGAGGACAGGGAAAGTCCCATTTTGACAGTGGCGTTATATTCACCTGGACAGCTATGGGATGAGGCGAGGCAGCAGCAGAGCAAGCTCTGGGTTGATGGTAGTACAGTCCCCATCCTGACAAATGCAGCTCTGCCCCCGTCGTGCACTGCTGCTGATCATTTGTACAAATATCACTGTTTGCGTACGTTTACCCAAGATTTGGGTAGTGGGTTTTTTTGCGAACCCTTGCAGATATTTGTAAATTGCATTAAATTTAAAATGCAGATATTTGTAAATTGCATATTGGAAAAGTGGCAAATTTCCCACAAAATATGAGATAGCAAAATGGCCTTGTGAACACAAGATTTACTATAATCTGGAAGACAGTAGAGCTTTAAACATTTTTAAGGATGTGATAAACAATCTTACCACATCACACTGTGCACACAACTTCTCTTGTAACTTTCCCTGTTCTACAGCCATCTAGAAGCACGCGATAGCAGAATAAGATACAGGTCCTTTAAAGACTGCACAACAGCTCTTCTAAGGTAGTGGAGTCACTGGAAGGGAAAGCCTTACTAGCCTTCAGATGACTCTGGGCCTTTGCTGAGGTAGTATCTTCCAAACTTTAGGCAGCAGGGTTCAACAGGAGCTGCCCAGCAATCCTGCCTTGCCTTGTCCCTGGCCCACACTTCCCCAGTGAGCTCCAACAGAACAGTTGAGATAGTTTCAACTTCGTTAAGCTTTTTCTTCCACAGTCATGACTTGTGAGCTCTATAGGAAGCTGCCTTACACCGAATCAGACCAGTGGTCTTTCTAGCTCAGTCCTGTGTACACTGACTAGCAGTCGGTGATGAGGCTTTCAGACAGAGTTCTTTCCCAGCCCTTCCTGGGGATGCTGGAGATTGAACCTGGGACTTTTTGCATGCAAAGCAGATGCCCTTCCCCAGTTCTGACTTTTAAGCTAATTCATAATGAACATACTGCCACAGGAGAGCTATACTGAGTGTAATCACATTGTGCCTGCTAACCAAGTTATACATCATTATCCCAAAAGCAGAGATAAGCACTTTAATTCTGCCAAGCCTCAGCATTATGCTGGTGTCTTGAAAAAGGAGATTTACATCAGCGTTTTCCACACTGTGTTAAATCTAATCTCAACAGGGAATGCAGTGCGAACAGAAGTGAGACCAAAGAAAGCAAACTTTAATAATAAGGGAAGGAGTCTGATGAAGTAAATTTCTTTCTGCACATTACTATAATCTGACATCTGAGTTATGAATTTGCCTCCCCCCGAAACTGGTCTTAAAGAAATTTCCCTACAGATGCACTAGACTGTGTTTTTAGTAATATACATCCAGTCATGCAGATTCTTTCATGCAAGGTAGCACAGCTATATCAAGAACTTACCAACAGATTCTGATGCTTCTTGCTCAAGAGTCTGAGAGGCAACAGATACGTCCTCTGTTCTTTCTGCCAAGTTATCTCCTTGCAGTCTAGATTATTAAAATGGAAACAATTTTTAAGTTACATGGAACATTCCATGGATTAATGCATGTGAGGCAGTGATAATTTGTATGGCAGCAGCTTATGAAGGCAGCTGGAGAACTACCGGCTTGTACTGCTAAGCACTGCTAGGCGGGCGCTTTTAATGCCTTTAACAGACAGCGTTGAGAGATTATGGAGCTGGAGGTTGCTAGTTGCTGGTTTAGCACAATGCAGCTGAGCAGCTGCTGAGCAACTAGTAGAGCCCAACGCCGCCTGCTGACACTATGGCTTGCATCTGCGGTGCCCCTGCTAGTAGAGAGCTCAGCCAGCACTCTCCATGCCTCCAATAAAGACTCTGGATCCTCCCCTTCCACACAGTGGTGCTCTGTGGTGGAAACTAGCAGCCCTCCAGTGAAGCCCCTCACAAGCCACCAATGAGTCTGTACCTTACTATATATTTCATTCAAAACTTTAAACATACAAAACAGATATTTTAAAATATTCTTATTAGCTTTCTTCCCCAAAAGATACATTTGAGACTAGCCAGCAATTTCCTTCAAAGGATTCTGGGAGGGTTTTTTGTTTCATTTTGGTTTTTTTAAAGAAGTTGCCACTTATCAAAGCTGCGGTCTCCACGAATATGAATGATGGAAGAGGCTGGTCTGTCTCATTGTGCTCCATACAGCATTCACAACCCATTGGTGGTTAGCTTTGTTTGGGAGATTGAGTAAAGGGAGAGCCTCTGACACTCTGCTTGAAGCTGATATGACTTCTAGGCAGATGTTGCAGGTGCAGCTCAGTTAGGAGTTCCTTGACTTTCTTTCACTTTTTAAAGGTAAACTCTGACTAAGCTCTTTTCATTTCTATATTCATGACGGGGGGCATACAGCAACTCTGGTACAGGGAGTTCCAGACAGATGCAGGACAGATCTCAAACAGGAGAAACCTTAGGGTGCTGTTTTAGCCTCTAAGGACATTGATAAATGTTGGTAATAAAAGTGTGTATCTACAGACTTTAGACATGACCACTTCTGTTACTTAAATGTCCAACTGACCTTTGGCAGCAGCTGATGGGGTGGGGGTGAGGTACAGTATATACTTGACAGTGATGGTGGCACTATCATTTAATGGATCATTCTACAGGTGGCAACCTGCCAAAGAGAGGATTGACTGACAAGAGAGAATTGCCTTTCCCTAGACATTTGGGTTGGTTAACTTACTGGCCCAGTCTGAACAATTTTACTAAACCATTCCAGAGACTAGTGTAGCATACCCAGTTTGTTCATGGGTTACTATAATGGAATTATAGAATTGGAAGGGGCCTATAAGGCCATCGAGTTGAACCCCCTGCTCGATGCAGGAATCCAAATTAAAGCATACTCAACAGGTGGCTATCCAGCTGCCTCTTGAGTGCCTCGGGTGTTGGAAAGCCCATCAACTCCCTAGGTAACTGGTTCCATTGTTGTACCACTCCAACAGTTAGGAGGTTTTTCTTGATGTTCAGTCGAAATCTGGTTTCCTGCAATCATCCTTGTTGCTCTATCCTCTGAATCTGTTCCAGTTTGAATGCATCCTTCTTAAAGTGCAGTGTCCAGAACTGGATTCAGTACTCAAGATAAGGCCTAACCATTGTCAAATAGAGGGGAACTAATGCTTCTCGTGATTTGGAAACTATACTTCTGTTAATGCAGCCGAAAATACCATTGGCCTTTTTTGCAGGCACGTTACACTTTTGGCTCATATTCAGCTTGTGATCAGCAACAATCCCAAGATCCTTCTCACAAGTAGTATTGCTGAGCGAAGTATCCCCCATCTTATAAATGTGTATTTGGTTTCTTTTTCCTAATTGTAGAACTTTGCACTTATCTTTGTTAAATTTCCTTCTGTTGTTTTCAGCCCAATGCTCCAGCCAATCAAGATCCCTTTGAATTTTGTTTCTGTCTTCCAGGGTATTAGCTATCCCTCCCAATTTTGTATCATCATTTGATAAGCATTCCCTGCAACTCCTCATTGAAGTCATTAATAAAAATGTTGAAGAGCACTGGGCCCAGGACTGAGCCCTGTGGTACCCCGCTCATTACCTCCCCTCAGTTTGAGAAGGAACCCTTGATAAGCACTCTTTGAGTACGTTTCTGTAGAAAACTGTGGATCCACCTGATAGTTGTTCCATCCAGCCCACATTTAGCTAGCTTGCTAATCAGAATATCATGGGGCACTTTGTCAAAAGCTTTGCTGAAGTTGAGATACAGTATATTATGTCTGCAGCATTCCCACAGTGTACCAGGGAGGTTACTCAAACAGAAGATGATGTAAGATTAGTGTGGCAAGATTTGTTCTTGATAAATCCATGTTGGTTTCTAGTAATCACTGCGTTGTTTTCAAGGTGCTTATAGACTGACCGCTTTATAATCTGCTCCAGAATTTTCCCAGGGATTGATGTCAGACTGACTGGTTTGTACATCCCAGGCTCCTTCCTCTTGCTTTTTTTGAATATAGGGACACTAGCCCTCCTCCAGTCATCCGGCACTTCACCCATCCGCCCTGATTTCACAAAGATAATAGAAAGTGGTTTCGAGAGTTCTTCAGCCATTTCCTTCAATACTCTAGGATGCAGTTCATTGGGCCCTGCAGATTTGAACTTGTTCAAAGTGTCTAGGTATTCCTTGACCATTTGTCAATCAGTTTCAAGCTGCTATCTTGCCCCTTCAACCTCACATTTCCCAGGAGGGTCATAAACCCTCTTTTGGGAGAAGATGGAGCCAAAGTAAGAATTGAACACTTCTGCCTTTTCTTTGTCATCATTTTGCCATTCTCACTGAGCAGCTTTATCACCATTTCTCTTCTCATCTTTTACTATGCATGTACCTGAAGAAAGCTTTTTTGTTGCTTTTGCATCTCTCGCTAACCTTAGCTCATTCTCAGCTTTAGCCTTCCTGACGCCATCCCAGCAATTCCGTTCTGCCTGTCTGCCCTCTTCCTTTGTGACATGGCCTTCCTTTCACTTCCTGTATGTGTCCCTTTTTGTTTTCAGGTAATTTCTAAACTTTTTGTGAAGCCACATAGGCTTCTTCTGTTGTCTTCCCCCTTTTGTTTCTTGATGGAATTGTTTGCCATTGTGCCTTTAGAATTTACTTTTTTAGAAACTCCCACCCATCTTGGACACCTTTTCTCCTTAGGGTTGCTTGCCATAGAAATTTACTTACTATTGTTCTGAGTTTATTACTATGGGATGATAAGCTAATTGTTAGGTAGCAAATGCTTGGCATGGAATCAGCTTCATGCTTGTTGGAAGATCAGGTTAAAGGACAGAGGATTGAACTAGATGAGCTTTCGATTTCCAAGTATTAAAATATCAGACACACAGATCATAAAGGAAAAACAATAAATTAAGTCAAAGATATTACTTATCCAATTTTCAAAAGCTTTATTCACAGTCATTTGTTCCACAAGAACAGCATTTGCTAAGACTCAATAATGATCAAAGAGATAGCAAACCTGTACCTTCTTGTTTTTGAGTTTTTTTCAAAGCAAATTAAGGAAAGTATGAAAATATTTTTGGCATCCTCTCTTTTAAAAAAATTGTTGTACTTTCTATAAATATAGCTAGTAATTGCAAATGAAATTCATAGCCTTTTAAAAAAAAGTATATATGTATTGCAGGAATGTTGGAAACATCCAGGCTCATAGGTGGCCTTCCTTTTGCAGTGCCAAATAACTTGGCAGTAATTCCAGTAATAATATAGAATAGGAATGACTGATCAAAGACAAATACCTTAATTTCCTCCCTCCCCCCACCTGAAATGGAAGACACAACACAAAAAGCATACATGGCCTGAATGCAGATACACACTAAAATTTGGGCCAGCAGCACAAGGGAGCTTGGGGGAGCTGCAGAGGGGCCACAGTTACCTCCTTCTAGCTTCCTCATCCCCAGATTTGTCAGTTTCTACTTCCTCCATTCATGTCATAGCTGGCACTTTCACACACTGGACTTCTAATCTTTCCTCACAAGCCCTCCTCTCCTTTTACACGTTCCATATCCATTGACAATATTACCATCCAACCTCTTGAATAGGCATGTAGCCTTAGCTTTATATTTTCCTCTTCCCTTTCCCTTGCTCCATTTTCAGTCCATTTCGAAGTCTTTACAATATTGCAAAAAATGTGACCATTCTTCTCTGTCCCCATGGCAAAAATAGCTCCACACCATGGTCATTTCTCACCTAAACCACTGTTCTTCAATCTTGGGTCCATGGATGTTGTCGGAATACAACTCCCGTACACCCAGTCAGCTTAGCCAATGGCCAAGGATGATGGGAGTTGTAGTCCAACAACATCTGTGAACCCAAGGTTGAAGAACAGTGACCAAGACTATTGCAATCTTGTCCTCTCTGGGTTTCATTATCTCACCTTGGTTTGTTCTAGGGATGGGCAAATCTGTCAGTTTACGTTTCTCTTGGTGTTTTTTTTCCAGTCTTATGTTCTTCACATTAGTTTGTTTTTTTAAAAAAAGCCCTCATGGAAACTCATCAGCATTTTAATGTGAATTTCTCCGAATATTCACAAATATTTTGAAGGATAGCTGGTTCCTATATTGTTACAGAAAAATGTAAATAGAATTTCCCCCCATCCCTATTCTCTTCACACCTGTCCAGCACTCTGCTGCCCAAACCATTCACTATTATACCCCCATTGCTCTGATCACTCTTTAATCAGATGATGAATACAGTGTCCTGGTTGGTTCATGTAGCGAGAGGCAGTCCTTGAAGTATTGAAGGGCTGAGCCACATAAGGTTTATAGGTCAAAATCAGCACTTTGAATTGAGCCCAGAAACTAACTGGTAGCCAGTGCAGCCAAGCCAAGACTGGTGTTATATGGTCAGACCATGTTGCCCCAGTTAGTAATCTGGCTGTTGAGTTCTGCAGCAGCGCTGTTAGTTTGGCTCCTATTGGTCCCTGCACACTCAGCAAAAATGGCATTACAATGCTTTTATGCACAGGGTAGAGCAGCCATGATGGACCAAGATGGATGACACTTTTGCTCAGTTTGTGTCAATTCTGGGTGAAGCTGTCTGGAACCTTTGTGCGCATTTTCACTGCAAGAAGAAAGTGCATCCCTGGCAACCTGGGGGAGCTAGATCTTCTTGGGAAGGGAGGGGGGCTTGGATTACTTTCCTTTTTTTCTTGCTGGTCTCTATCTTCCTTGCTTCCTATTTTATGTGCTTCATCTAAGCGGAATGGCCTGAGCATCTGCCTTGGATTGGTAACTATGACTTTTCTTGATTCAATATGCTAGGGAACATATCTGTGAAAGGGCTGGGAGACGTTAGGTGGAAATATAATCATGTATCTAGAATGTTTGCTTTGTCAATGCTATTTGTAATAATATTTTCAATGCTATTAGTTCATATTTTTTATTATTCTATTGTTGGTTCATGTCATCATTAATCATTGATTACCTTATGGAAATATATATCACATTGCTTTCAGGTATTTTCTAAGTTACTTGAAGTATTATCTTTGTTTTATTTTCTATCAGAACACTGTCTCACAATATCATTAAGCTTTGCATATTAATAAAGCAGTGTATTTGTTTCAATTAGTTTTGAGTCTGTGGTTTTCCTGTAATTGTGCTTTGCTCCTTGTTCCACTGGATTGCTGCTCAGCAAATTGAACCAGGACCAAACGATCCAATGAAGTTGATGCACAGGCCAGAATTTAGCACAGTGTGCATGAGCCCTGATTGGATCTCCTGATTATATTCAAAGTCAGCTCCATGTAACTCACTTTGCAGTAATCTGGGTTAGATTATTAGTTTAGATTACTAGACTAGATTACGCACAGAAAACAGTTAGGCTACTCCTGTCCTATCTGGGCCATTCAGCTGAAACTGATGGAAGGCATGCCACTGATGCCATTTGCGCCTCAAGTGACAGTAATGAATTCAAGTACCCTCAAGCTATGTACCTGCTCCCGGCAAGATATAAATGTAAAATGAATAAAAAAATACTTATCTATGTATATTTATACACAGGTGGTATAGAAGCTACACTCTCTTATTGTTTTCAATTTTAAACAGTGTTTTATGCAGATGAAGAAAAGGAGTATCTAAAAGTGCCCCACATTACTTTCTACAACCACTCCTAAAAATGTTCATGAAATGACATCAGCCTTGATACAAACATTGTTTTGCAACTATAGGTTTCATTCTCTCCCCCCCCTCAGCTTTCTGACAGAACTTCGTCAATTTCACTCTTCTGATAACTTTTAATAAAGAAGACTTGCTGGAAACTGTAACAGATTACTCTTTACATCCCAAAGTTCTAGAGAAGTCAATTGCTAATTCTACAGCTTATTATCAGAATGTGAAAGAATGTTAATTTAAAGTACAGCAATAGTTTCCACATCTTGCAGAGCTTTAGAAATGCGGGACACAATCCATTTGGAACTTCTATGTTACTTCTATTCCTTTTTCAATGGTGCTCCATAGGAGAACAGGTTTCTTCTAACGCTTAGTGCCCATAGTCATCATTCCAAAGCATAAGTATATTTACACAGTCTTTATTTCACTGTAGCATTCCTGGAATATGTTTTCAATGAGTTGTGCTCATTCCTGTACATATATAACAATTACTACAAATCTTAATAGCTGTTTTTGCTTCATCAAAGAAGAAACACAAGTAAGACTAGTACTGTCCTCAATGTTTATAATCCTTTGATTTAGAATACAAATAGCAGTGGACTTATAATGCTCACCTTCAACCACTTCTGAGCCTGACCTGGATTTTAATGTGAGCTAGAGAAGAATGCCTCCCTCCCACATCCACTATCTCTCTGGTCTCCCTTCCCCCCCCTGGAATTGTATGGCAACATCTCAGGTACCAGGAACACTAGGACATATGTTTTATATAAAGTGCCCGTTACTGCTGCCTTCCTTCTCTTCCTCTGTTACTCTATTGCCTCTACATCTTCACTCTTTCATCCTATTGTGCTGTCTCCTCAAATTCCTACTGTTCTTCAAATCTGAAGGAAATAAAACAAAGAAAAAACTGAGTGACTTCCTGGATCTTGCTACTGACCAGGGTAGCCATGGAAATGGTGTGGTCATACTAGGGCCAACACAAAGCAATTTGTCAGCAGCCATACTATCCTTTGAAAGGCTCCAATCTCTTTATTCCAATCAACCACCCATTCGAGCGCTGAAACTGTGCATGCCTAGTGGCATCCACATGCCTGATTTTCCCTTCTAGCTGCACCCTGTTGCACTGCACTTAATGCTTCTCCAGAGGGTTTTCCCAACCTTCAGAACAGGTCTTGTGGAGGTTATGAGGAACTCAGATTGTGTGTGTGTGTGTGTGTGTGTGTGTGTGTGTGTGTGTGTGTGTGTGTGAGAGAGAGAGAGAGAGAGAGAGAGAGAGAGAGAGAGAGAGAGAGAGAGAGAGAGAGAGAGAGAGAGAGAGAGAGAGAGCTTTTCATGTGGGGGACTATCCTCAACAGTCTTACAGATCCTGGCCTATATTTCTGCAAAAGCATAGCATGCATACATGGAGGGTGAAAACAAAATTACATACACAGTATGTTAATTCTCTGCCCTAAAAATAAGTGCCTCCAAACTCAGAGAATGAAAGTTTAAACTTTTCCCACCACACTTCAAATGTTAAATCTATCTTATCTTAATTCTGTTAATATAATGTAATGGCCCAAGACTAGACCCCCTGCTATCAAAGGGATACAATGACAAATGATGAAGACTGGGTTCAGGAATCATCTGAGAAGAGAGTTTCCAAAACAACCACCCTGCTAGATGTTCCCACAGAAGGGGAGCCTCAAGGGCCAATGACTTTTTCATTCTCTCTGCCTGAGAAAGTAGTCTTGCCTCACCCCTCCGACTCAAATGACTCATCCCCTTGACTACCATACAACATCCAGGGGTAGAAGGAAACTTGCTAATCCAACCAGAGCACGCACCTTCAGAAGGGAGGATGGTACCTTGAAGCCCAAGCAATTTTCCTCTGAAGAGGTGGAGCTTAAGACATTCACCTTGCTGTAGGACTACATGAGGCCGTAGTTGACCTTAGGCTCTTGGAGGACCAACATTTCAAGCACTGTTTGAATTTTATCCAGTTTAACCTTCTAACCAGCTGCCATAATGAGCTGTCCATTGTCCTGACCACTACAGCCTATCTTGGACTTTTGCAAAGAACTTCTGTGGGCTCTAGTCCAGCCTTTCCCAACCAGTGTGCCTCCAGATGTTGTTGACCACAACTCCCATCAGCCTCAGCCAGCATTGCCAATGGTCAGGAAGATGGGAGTTGTGGTCCAACAACATCTGGAGGCACACTGGTTGGAAAAGGCTGCTCTAGTCTATTTATTTATTTATTCTTGGATTTATTAGTCATCCAGCCACTCTGGGCGACGTACAAAACAGAATAATACATTAGACATTAAGCATACCATAAGCATTAAAAATTTTAAAACATACAGTAAAAGTTTCAACCCATCCCAAAAGCCTGCCTGAAGAGCCAAGTATTTAAAGTCCGGTGGAAGCTCATCATAGAGGGGGCATGTCAGAGATCATTTGGGAGGGAGTTCCATAGGGTGGGGGCCAATATTGAGAAAGCCCTCTCTCTGGTCCTCACCAGCCTATCTGATTTAGCCGGTGGGATCGAGATAAGGTCTTGAGAGGCTGATCTTGTCGAGCGGCATCCCTGACGGTGCTGGAGGCGCTCCTTCAGATAAACTGGGCCCAAACCATATAGGGTTTTAAAGGTCAAAACCAACACCTTGAATTGGGCCCGGTAAACAACTGGTAACCAATGTAACTCCTTCAAAACTGGAGTAATATGATCTTGTCGGCGGCTACCTTTGATCATACGAGCCGCCGCATTCTGTACCAGTTGCAATTTCTGGACCGTTTTCAAGGGTAACCCCACATAGAGCGCATTACAGTAGTCAAGGCGAGAGGTGACCAGGGCATGTACCACCAGCGGGAGCAAATGGTTGGGAAGGCAGGGGCGCAGCCTCCGTATCAGATGCAGTTGATACAGCACTGCCCTGCTCACAGCCGAGACTTGAGCCTCCATGGACAGCTGGGAGTCAAGAATGACCCCCAGGCTGCGGACCTGGTCCTTTAGGGGCAATCGTACCCCATTGAACATCAGGTCCACATCCCCCAACCTTCCCTTGTCTCCCACAAACAGTACCTCGGTTTTGTCAGGATTCAGCTTCAGCTTGTTCCTTCCCATCCAGTCACTCACCGAGTCCAGACACTTGGACATGGTTTCTACAGCCAACCTCGGTGAAGATTTAAATGAGAGATAGAGCTGCGTGTCATCTGCATATTGATGACACTGCAGTGCAAATCTCCTGATGATTGCTCCCAGCGGCTTTACATAGATGTTGAATAGCATCGGGGAGAGGATAGAACCCTGTGGCACCCCACAAATGAGAGGCCATGGATCTGAAACCTCCTCCTCCAGTGCTACTCTTTGGTACCTACCAGAGAGGAAGGACCGGAACCACTGTAATACAGTGCCTCCTATGCCCAGCCTCTTCAGGTGGTCCAAAAGGATACCGTGGTCAACGGTATCAAAAGCCGCTGAGAGATCAAGGAGGACAAGGAAGGTACCTTCGTTCCTATCCCAAGCCCTCCTCATATCATCTACCAAGGCGACCAAGGCTGTTTCAGTCCCATGCCCAGGCCTGAAACCCGATGTTAGTCTATAACATGACATTCAGGGTAATCCTGTACATAGTTACCTGAGAGTAAGCCCCATTGAATTCAGTGGAGCTATATGATTGTGCTGTTAAGCATATATCCAGGAAGACTCACATATGCAAGATCTGTATTGTGAAAACCAGCCATGATTTGCTCAGATGTTGAAGCAAATATATCCACACATGTCTGGTTTTGGAAAAGTGTGATTTTTCACATTACACTGGGATTTAAGATAAACATTTTTTACTAGTTTACTTATCATACATAATTTAGAGACTACCTGCTCTAGTGAATTGCCACGTATAAAACACACCTTAATAAGACTGACAAATCTTATTAGCATTAAATTAAATATAATTTCAGACATAGGTATAAGATTTCCACTGAAGATTAAAATGATTATTTCTCTCTCTGACGTGTATTCAGTCTAACAAATTCACTACTCCAAAATACCATTCAGTACTATGGCTACAATCCTGTAAACACTTACTTGGGAGTAAGACCTTTTGAGTTCAAAGGAAATACTTCTAAGTAGATATGTAGGTGATTGTACGGCACATCACACATTTTTTCTGTGATTGGTAAAGATATATAGGCATGGAATTAACACAGTATCTTGGTAATATGGCTGCTGTTTCTAGATCCTACTTTTCTCAATGACTGCAAAGCAAGTCTACATTTTTCTTGCAAGTTAAGAATAGTACTACAGGAATTAGCAGACGTATCTGGAATCCATGAAAGAATGTAAAATGGGAAAAGGAAAGGAAATAATTTAAACTAATTCTTCACAACAATTAAGTGGGAATTATTGGCAGAGAACTGATTATTGTCAGGGCTACAGTGTTAAGGGCTGAGGTACTATCATAAATAAAAATAAATGAAAGAGAAAAATATTTATTGATGTTTAATGTAAAATGTTTATTCATTTTAATAAACATTTTATGCATTATTCTTTGAACATAACAGAATAAAGTGATTTTTTGATCTTCAGTTTATTCATATATATTAATTGTGGTCTTTTATTGCACCATCTGTGATAACTGTGAAACAATAATTGTTCCCAACCCAAAAGAAAAATACTGTATCTAAAGGGGGCACAGGAAAATATATTTTGTATGCACCTACTTGAAACTTAAGATCCTCTCTGAAGGCCCTGCTTTGTATGCCACTGGTGAATGAAGTGAGTCAGGAAACCACAAGGGAGAGGGCTTTTTCAATAGTGGCTCCCACATTATGGAACACCATTCCCAGGAAGGCTCGCCTGCTGCTCTCTATGATCTTTTTGGAACCAGGTAAAGACATTTCAGTTCTCCCAGGTTTTTTAAATACGAACCCACCCGTACACTACGGTCAAGATCAATGGCCCTCCTCCGGGTGCCTACTCCGAGGGAAGCTCGGAGAATGGCAACAAGGGAGAGGGCCTTCTCAGTGGTGGCCCCCAAATTATGGAATGGTCTTTCTGATGAGGTGTACCTGGCGCCAACACTGTTATCTTTTTGGCACCATGTCAAGACTTTCCTCTTCTCCCAGGCATTTTGGCATGTGTTTTATATTGTTTTAAATTTTAAATTGTGTTTTAAATTGTTTTTTAAAAGATGTATCTTAAATTGTATTTGTTTTTAGTTACTGTAAACCGCCCAGGGAGCTTCGGCTATGGGGCGGTATACAAGTATAATAAATAAATAAAATAAATAAATAACTTAGGTAATCTGGACCACTGTTTTTTAAAATGTTTTTAATTTTGAGGATATGGAGAGTTCTGTGTTGTACTTCTGTGGCATTCCCTTCCCCTTTTAATGGTTTAATTTTTTAAATTTGTATTTTAATTGTTTTTACTTATTTGTTGTAAGCTGCCCTGAGAACATTATGTTATTAAGGTGCATACAAACATCATAAATAAAAAAAGATGTGATCCAGCACATGCAAGCGATTTCCTGTTCTTGTCTTTGTAAAAGGGAATATATGTACAACGGGGAATTCAATGGGGAATTTATTGCTTCCTTTCATAGATGTTTCTTATATATGAGGTGCTTGAGGACACTGTCAATCTAGGCTGTCCCGTGTGGCATCCATGGGTAACACAGTGCCCTCAGACACCCCTCTTGGTACCTGACAGGGCCTCCCACCCCTTTGAATTTTTAAAATGAGATTTAAAAATAAATAAATTATTGGTTGGTGTACTCAGGCCTAAAAAGATTGAGGACCTTTATTCTTAAGAATGGCATCTCCTATTGCAAAGTTGCACTTTTTATTAATTGTATTTTCAATTATGCATCTCTAAGGTATTCTTTTTAATTCTGTAAGTTTTATAAAGTGTTTTCAACAGTTTTGATAATAAGTACACAGAGTTAGTAGCCATAAACAAACATGGTTACTAGCCAGCCTATATAGACATGCCTTATGCTAAGTCATTTCTGGTACATCAATTACCTGAGTATGTACACACATTCTACAAGTTTTCTTCCAATTAACAAAAAATATCCTGCCTATTTCTCACACAGCCTGGTTAAGAATTTTTTTTAAAAAGTTTCATTTTCTGCTTTAGATCCAAAGGCAAAACCTCAGGCTCCTCTGAAATATCCCACTAGTTAAAAGTAAACAAAAACTTACTGGAATTTGTTTATAAATTGCTTCTGCTACTGTAGCAAGCCAATAACAGACAGTTTCTTAGTTTTCCAAGCCAGAAAAGTGGGGCAGACAGGAAATAGCATGTGTATGAGACACATTTCTTTTTGCTCACTGCACCCTTATACAACCATGTAGAGGAAGTATCTAGACATTCTTCTGTCGTTTTCCCCTCTACCAGATAGCTGGCATCAGTATTAGAATTAACAGCCTGTGTAATGGAATTATTCAACCTTTTCTTAAAGTTAGCCTGTGTCTGACCTGTCTTATCTGATGGAAAAACAGATTAATATTGTCTACAAATTCAAAAATGGAGCCAATTTTTCTTCTTAACGGTCACTTAACAGTTGCCTTCTACACTACTGCAATCCACTGGGGGGGGGAGCTTTGATATAGTACTTACATGGCCTTTCTAGAATATTATCCTAAGATGCAAAGATCTGCATACGACATTGTTTTATGAATGGGCTCAACCACCACCCCCTTTGGGAATTCAACAGCAACCAGCCACTCTGTTTGAGAGGATGTTTTGACCAATTTGCTTTATATATTTCTTTTGTTAGCTGTCTTGAGATTTCTTTTGAAAAAGGAAAGTGGGATATTAAAAACAACCATGGAGTAACAAGCAAAATGTACCAGGTGTGATGATGCTAGATCTGAGTGCATGTTGAAATACCATACTGATGATGACAGGCAAAGGAATGATATTTCAAGAGCTACTTTGGCACAGCAAATTGGATGTTTGACTTTTCCCCTGTCTGACAAAGTTGGCTTGAGTTCATGTAAACTTGCGCCATCATAAATTTGTTAGTCTTTTAGGTGCAACAAGGCTCTGTTTTTGCTTCAAGCAGCAGTGGACAGTGGGACAGGCAAAGTGTACCTGGCTTCCAGGCAGCAAGTGCCACTACCACTTACCAAGAGGAAGAGGAAGCGGGGCAAGGCAGGGCATGGGGAGTGAGTGTAATGGATTGGCTCCGCCATCACACCTGCACCATATGTCACTCCCCACCCCTCCCCGTCTCAGTAAGAGGCAGCAATGCATGCTGTCTGGAAGCCAGGTAAGGAATGTCACCCTACTAGCCACAAGAGATTAACAAGGCTGCCTGTCTTAAAATTATAACTCCTGCAATTTATCAACAATTGTTTTAGAATGTGATCCTATTTCCTAAAGTTATTTGTTATGTGGCATTGGATGGGGCAGCTGCTGTTCAAGAAACACAAGCCAAAGCTCTCTTAAGCATGAGGAACTAGTTAATTACAAGCATTCAACAGGAGTTCCTACATAGGCTTAGGCTGCAATTCAATACATACTTACCAGGGAGTATCCCACTGAATCCAATGGAGCTTACTTCTGAGTAGACATGTATTGGATTGCAATCCAATACATGTCTACTCATAAGTAAGCTCCATCGGGTTCAATGGGACTTACTCCCAGGTAAGTGTGTACTGGATTGCTTCCTTAGTAAGAATATACTAGATTACTTTTGAGGTCCCTTCCAACTCTGTGATTCTATGATTAAGCAAGCCTTTTGTTGGTGAGTAATTTCTGTTTGGGACAATTAAGCCAATTGTTTCTTTCATATTCCTTATATGATGATGATGATGATTTATTGATTTATATACCATGTAATGCCAATATAGGCTTCTAACCTGTTTACAAAAAAATGCACCAGGTTTAAAATATAAACTTTCATAATTAAAATTGTTTTACTATGTGCATATCTAAAATTCTATTGAGTTCTGTTATGGGAATGAGTTGAATTTCTGAGTGGCTCACAGCTATGAGTAGTGCTGGAAACTACCATTTCTAGGGAGCCATAACATAAGGCACAATAAGCATGCATATGCCAACATAAGCCAGAAGAGAACTTTCAAAAACAGACAAGTCATTTTGTCTAAATGTTCAATGAAAAGAATCATGAAAACGCTGAGCTAATTCCACACCAAGCTAACACCCACCAAAAGGCACAACACAGAAGCATATGTAGCTGTAGCAGAGCAAATTTCTGTTTGTACCACTGTAGTAACTAAACCAATACAACCAAACTGCAAAGGCACACTACTGAAAACTGATGCAACACCTGTGTAACCACGCCTTGTGTCCAAACTTGTCTTTTTTCCTCCTACCTCTTTGTGACTGAAAACATACATTATTGTAAAGTACATTATTTTCTTTTTCATTATATAAATGAGCTGGGCATTAGCATATTTAACAATACACCCATTTGTGCAAATGAAAAAGCTTTTTCAGTCACTTAAAAAAACTGATTTAAGAGTATTCATGCAATCAACTTTGTTTCTAAATCCCTATAACATTTTGATGTATTAGACTACAATGCTTCATTAGCTGAGAAAGTGTTATACAATGAAAGTATGACGTGAAAAATCTTTTTCTGGGGGGAAGTGTTGCATTTTTAAAAGCTATGAAATGGAGTTGCTTGTGTATTTGAATAATCAGATATTGCAACTATTCCCCAGAAGTGATAATACATTTTCCCAGAATACAGAATCTGTAAAGAACCATAATTATCTAATGCTTTCCCAAGATCAGGAATTATGCCATTCAACGGCAAATTTTCATCTGAGAGGGCTTTTTCAATTGTGGCCCCCACTTTGTGGAATTCCCTCCCAAATGATCTCCGCCATGCCCCCCTATGATGAGCTTCCGCTGGGCCTTGAAGACCTGGCTCTTCAGGCAGGCTTTTGGGGTGGGTTAGGTTTTATTATTGTTGAGATTTTTTAATGTTTTAATGTATTTGTATGTTTTTATTTTGTATGTTGCCCAGAGTGGCTGGACAGCCAGCCAGATGGGCGACTAATAAATTTAATAAATAAATAAATAAATAAATCTGATGCTTTCTTAAAGCCATTATCTCACATTAGAAAAATAATTTCCTGCAACTGGCTATAATTTCCAACTTTCACAAGCCAGGAAATCAAGTGAGTACAAAAATTGACCTTGTGTCTAGTATCACAGGTGACAAAATAATTCTGTGTCAATTCACTATGTTGGTCTCTTATGCTAAGCATACTTTCTCGTGCATAAACTCTACTGAATTAAATTGTATTTATTCCCCATATCAGTATTTGGGATTGAAGGGTCTATCTGCCAAATTTGACAGGCCTACAATTATTTGGAAAAAGGAAAAACAATTTCTTGTGATATACATCTATAAAATATGGTCCATTACCTACTTCAGCACTGCAAATATATTAACATGTAAAGAAAGGAATTCAAACTAGTTTTTAATTCCTTCTCTTAATTTATTAGATGCTGCTTCAAAAACAGATGCATTATTTATAAAAGGAAGAGAGGAACAAGACAGCAGGGCAGATTTTCAAATCATTACACGCTAATATAGTCTTTTTCTGCCTTGAATTCCCCATTTTATGGATGTAAAATTAGAATTAGCAAGTCAGATAAAAAGTTGATTTAGTCCCAATATCAAATATTCCTTATAATGCTATACACACTAACTTTGTACAACAGTATTTGAATTCCACAGTGCATTAGGTTGCAGTCACTATGAAAGTGTGGTTGTGGTTTAAAATAATAAAACTAAAGAAATACCAAATAGTCAACTGAACAAACAAAATTAGGCAAACAGGATTCTTGGATTTTCCCCTTAGCAATAATTGCATCTGTCAAAGCAAAAAGAAAACACTTGCAGACATTGTCATTTAAAGGACTAGAATAACTTTAAGGCAGACCCAGTAGGAATATACAATAAGTTTATGCAAAAGGACAATTAAGACTGTAGTTATTTCTCCTTCCCCTTTACACAGAGAGCAATTCTTTTTGACAGACTCTATAACTCTTTAACAGAGAATGTTTTGATTATCACATCAGTTTTTTTCAAGTGTTGTTTCTGGATTTACTCAGTGGGAAAATGTGGTCAACTAGGGAAATTCTATGCCCCATGAGATTTTGGTTAAGCTGGAACATAAATCTCCTGTCTTATATTGTTTGTTTCCCATGACAAAGCTAGGATTTTGGAAATAATGAGACTTAGCCATTTCTTTCAAAAGGGGAAATTCACAGGGAGTTCATCATGAAATTGATTTAGCAGCATGGCATTCAAAATGATAGTGGTGTATTGTACACATTTTTCATTTAGGCACAATTCAATAAATAGTTAGCACTACTGAAACGAAACAGGATAGAAGTGTGAGTAACTGTGTGCTTACTGTACAGCTTCACAGTTTATCCTAGCTATGTTCTATTCAAAACGTGCCCACTAAATTTGATGGACACTTAGGATTAAGGCCATGCAGGCCAGTGCTATATCTGCTTAATCAGAAGTATGTTCCACTGGCCATTTTTGCAGGGAAGGAGGTTTTAACAACAAATCTTACTTTCACTGCTTGATTCATTCAGCTCATTAGTTCCTCTACATTTTCATGTTACCAGGAGTCGTGCAATAAAGATTTATGTGACATTTAGCCATGTATTATGAAGTCAAGGTGCAAGTGATGGTAATCAATGCATCAAAGAGTGTTATTATAAAGATTGCAAGGGAAATAATAGAACATGCTAGTTATCCCAACAATTTTGTTATGATTGGATATGTCTCATTTTCATAACATGTTGTAGCATTATTGATTTTTTGTTTGTGATTTATCTAGTTCCAGGTCCAAATATTTACAAAGCTGATCAACAAACTTTGGCATGCATATAGTACACTTCTGAAAGTTTCATACAGATCATATAGTCTGTGATCTCAGGAATTCCATTTATTTTTAAATTGCACGCAACTCCTTTTTGTGCAGGACTATAAGCAGAAAATGTGTTGTCTGCATGATTTCAACAAAAATGTTTTACTTTTAGGAATCTATTGACAAGAGCCATAAGAAAGAAATTTAACATTTGATACCAGACAAAGGAGAGCCAGTGTAGTGTAGTGGTTAGAGTGTTGGACTACAGCCTGGGAGACAAGGGTTCGAATCCCCACACAGCCATGAAGCTCACTGGGTGACCTTGGGCCAGTCACTGCCTCTCAGCCTCAGAGGAAGGCAATGGTAAACCCCCTCTGAATACTGCTTACTTTTCAGCTTGTAAAGCCTGAGGATGTGGACAAGACTCTGGGAGAAAAGAGGGCCACTACTTTTTCTCTTGACCCTTGCCCATCCTGATTAATCAAATCTTCCAGAGTGGGAGTGGGAGTGGCTGACTGGTTGGCATATTTAATTAACACCTCCCTAAGGAAAGGTTCTATGCCAACATTGTTGAAGGAGGCTGTGATAAGACCTTTATTTAAGAAACCTTCATTAGACCCTGTGGATCTGAACAACTTCTGCCCAGTCTCTAATCTCCCCTTTTTTGGGCGTGATTGAGAAGGTAGTGCCTGCTCAGCTTCAGGTTTCCCTGGATGAATTGGACTATCTAGAACATTTTCAATCAGGCTTCAGGCCTGGTCATGGGACAGAGACTGCCTTGGTTGGCCTGCTTGACGACCTACACTGGGCATCAGACAGGGAGTGCATCCCTGTTGGTGCTGCTGGACCTCTTGGCAGCCTTCAATACCATCAACCATGGTATCCTTCTGGGCCGTCTAGCTGGGATGGGATTGGGATACACTGTTTTACGGTGGCTCCGGTTCTACTTGACAGACAGGACCCAGAAAGTGGTGCTGGGAGACTACTGCTCGACCACCCCTGGCTGTTGGCCTCTGGGGTACCACGGGGTTGCATTCTGTCTCCCATGCTCTTTAACATTTATATGAAACCACTGCGAGAGGTCACCCGGAGATCTGGAGTACAATGTTATCAATATGCTGATGACACTCAACTCTATCTCTTCCTACCACCCAACTGCAGGGAGTGTATGCTCATCCTAAACCAGTGCCTGGAGGCTGTGAAGGGCTGGATGTGGGCTAACAAACTGAAACTTATTCCAGACAAGATGGAAGTGTTGCTGGCCAAGGGGGAAACTGCACCAGGGATAGGGTTGCAACCTATTCTGGAAGGGGTTGCTCTCCCCTTGAAGGAGCAGGTCCGCATTTTGTGAGTCCTCCTGGATCCTGTCCTGCTGCTTGAATATCAGGTGGATGCGGTAGCCAGGAGTGCTTTTGGCCAACTCAAACTGGTCTACCAGCTGCGCCTGTTCATGGAAGCAGTTGACTTGGCCACAGTGACACATGCATTGGTGATATTGAGGCTTGATTACTGTAATGCACTCTATGTGGGGCTGCCTTTCAAAACGGTTCAGAAATTCCAGTTGGTTCAAAATACAGTAGCCAGAATGTTAACTGGAGCCTGGCGCAGAGAGCATATCACCCCTGTGCTTTATAACTCCACTGGCTCCCAATTTGTTTCTGGGCCCAATTCAAAGTGCTGGTTCTGACCTTTAAAGCCCTAAATGGCCTTGGACCAATGTACCTGAGGGACCACCTATACCCATATGTACCTGCACGGGATTTAAGACCATCTGCCTCTGTTCTCCTGTGTGTGCCTGGAATGAAAGATGTTAGACTGACAAGCATGTAGAAGAGAGCCTTTTCAGTTGTGGACCCCAAGCTTTGGAATACCCTTCTCCAAGAAGCCATCTCTGCTCCCTCTCTGATGGTTTTCCGGAGACTTCTGAAAACCATCTTGTTCTGAAAAGCCTTTGGGAGGGACTGAAGGTACAGCCTGAAACTGATTTTACGCTTTGTTTTAATTTTACCTCTTTAGTCCCTTCAGTACCACTCCCCTATGTGTGTGTGTGCCTGTGTGTATGTGTTTGTGTGTGTATATAGTATTTTATGTATTTTAATTTATTTTAATGTTTTTGTGATCTTCATTGTGTACAATTTTATTATGTTTGTGTTTGATTTTATTGTAAGCCGCCCTGAGTGCCCTATTATAGGGTAGAAGGGTGGGATAGAAATATTTTAAATAAGTAAATAGTGTTTCAAACTGGAGGTTATGTTCTATTTCTATTGTTGGTGCAGCAACAGTTGAAGTTGAAACTGCAGTATGATGTAAAATTAGACTGATTACAATATGTTGCTCCTTAAGCCATGACACTAGCTGTTGGGAAAAACAAACTTGGCCTACCCAAGATGCATGTTTTCAGCCTGCTATGCTTAAACCACTCCACTTAAGGAAAGGTGGGCATGGTCAATTAAAAACATAGAGCACTCCCAGAATTTTGCTAGAATATATTTCACCTCCCTCTATTTTATCTTGTGCAAACTGAGACACTCCTCATGTCCATTGGAAGGTATTCTGCAGAACAGTCAGTGCTATTATTCTATAATTGTTTTTGGAGTTTATTTAGTTTTGCAAAGTGTTGCTGTACTTCACATATTCACAAAAACAGAAGCAAAAGAAAATGATTTACTATAGGAAACCTCACTAAAATTGCAAAGTAAATCAAACATATTTAAGGTGACTATCTGAATTCTATCAACTGTCTTACTATTGTTGCTTCCTCCCTGCTAAAACGACATCAGCACAGCAGACGTCTGTGATTTTTCTGTTGTTTCTGTTATTTGGGTTGATTGCAGGTGTTGCCTGAGTGGGCAGGAAGGAGGAAGAAGGAAGAGGGGAGAGGAGGGGAGGCAGAAGGGAGGAGGAAGGGAGAAGAGAGGGGAAAGGCAGGTCTGATCATTGGCATGCTTATTGAGTTCAATGGGATTTACTCCCATGCAATCATGGTTAGGATAGGTAAAACTGACCATGGTGGGAGGGGGAGGGGGAGAAGAGGGAAGGAGGGGATTGGAAGGGGATGGGGAAGGAGGGGCAAAGGAAGGGGGAGGGAAGGGGCAAGAGGGAGGTGATGGGAGATAGGAGGAGGGGAGTGCAGATTTGATCATTTGCACGCTTTTTGAGTTCAATGGGATTTACTCCTGTGCAATCACGTTTAGAATAGGTGAAACGGACCTGGGGGAAGGACAGGGAGGAGAGAAGAAGGGCAGGAAGGGGAGGAGATTGGGTGGGTGGGCACTGGTCAGAGCGGAAAACATTGTGAACAGTATCATCCTTTTTCAGTGTTTCCCCCACCTTTTTATTCCACAACAGGCACATGTAGTCTCCCACCCAAATTTAAACCAAAGCTGTCACTGGCCACATTCACACCAGACTTTTATGTCAGTTTAGACAGTCTTGGCTTCCCTCAAAGAATCCTGGGAAGTGTAGTTAGTGAAGGGTGCTGAGAGTTACTAGGAGATGCCTTGTTCCTCTCACAGAGCTTCAATCAGAGCGGCTGACTGTTAAACCACTCTGGCCATTGGAGCTCTGTTCAGGGGAATGGGAAGGAGCACCTTTCACAACACACTAAAGTGAAATCAAGGTCTGTTGTGGCTGTGGTTCCCTGATTAAGCTGTGAATTTGGCTTTTAGAACACTGACAGTTGGTTCTTACTGAGCATCCCCAGCCTTATCATTGAGTTCAATGATAAATTTCTTAAATTAATTAAAAATCAGCCAGGCTTTTTTTTTTTTACTTTTAAACTGCAGAAGATGAAGGTCAGAGGATGGGGCAAGGTCAGTAATAGGATTACAGGTACTCTGTGAACATGGCTGATTTTTAACTAATTCCAACAAATTATGAGAACTCTGACAGAAAAAAGTCCAAAAGGGGTCTGGTTTTCTCTCTGTGTGTGTTTACATTTTGAATTCTTGATTTTCTCTGGCTGTTTTGTGTATCACCATGAAAACCTAGAGGGCGGTTTAGCAAGCGTTTCTGAGTTCAGGATTATAAGTCTTGTAAGGTTTTGTTTTTAAATGAGCTCATGGGAAGCATCAGAATGGCATGGGGGGTATTTTCAATTTAACATTGCAGAATGCAAAAAAAAATCCATGCTGGCTATAGTATACAGCCACTCTCATGGCTGTATAATACCATGGGTGATTGTTTTTCAGGCCCCAGGAAGGTGTTCTGTGGGGTGGCACAGGGTGTCAGCAGTATGCTGATGATACCCAGCTCTATTTCTTGATAACATCTGAATCAGGAGATGCTGTGCAAGCCCTGGACTGGTACTTGGATTTGGTGGTGGAGCTAGATGAGGGTCAACAAAAAGACTCTGAATCCTAGCGAGACAAAGGCACTGTAAGCAGGTAGTTCCTGAGCCCGGATAATTAATCAATTGCCTGATTTGGATGGGGTTATACTCCGTCTGAAAAAGCAGGTTCATAGCCTGGGGGTCCATCCTTGTTAGAGATCCAGGTGACCTCAATAGCTAGGAGTGCCTTCTACCAGCTATGGCTGGTAAGACAGCTGTGGCCCTTTCTGGACCTGGATAGCCTGATCACAGCTGTCCATGAGCTGGTAACCTCCAGGCTGGATTACTATAATGCGCTCTATGTGGGGTTGCCCTTAAGGTTGGTCCAGAAGCTGCAATGGGTGCAAAGTGGAGCAGCATGATTGCTCTTTGGGGCAGGACATCGCCAACATGTCACCCTGCTGCTGAAAGAATTGCACTGACTCAAGGTGCTGGTTTTACAGCTTGGCACCAGGATACCTGAAAGACTGTCTTACTCCTTATATACCCAGTCGATCACTTTGCTCTGCAGGTGAGGGCCTTCTGCAGATACCATCTTGGCACAACATACGAAGCAGACCTTTAGTGTTGTGGCACCTACGCTTTGGAATTCTCTTCCCTTTAATATTAGACAGGTGATGTCTTATGTCTTTTCAGCACCTACTGAAGACCTTCCGTTTTCAACAAGCCTTTTAAGTAGAGACCTTATCCCAGTCTGCATCTGCATTGGAAACTGTTTTTTAAGACTTTTTAAATATTTTGTTTTTAAGGTATTTTATAGATGGTTTTAGTGTTTTATTGCCTATTGCCTATGGGCTCCTTTGTGGAGTAAGGATGGGATATAAATTTAATAAATAAAATAAAATAAACCAGGACAGCACTACATTATGATTTTACAAGCAAGGACATGGGGTATTTAATCAGCATCCCCAAGCAGGCAGCTTTCAAAAAGTGGCAGCCTCAAATCAAAGAGGATGAAGTAGAAAAGATTAGTGGAACATGCCCAAATTCTCGCTAGATTCCATCACAGGTTGCCTTTGGTTAGAACTGATTAACTTTCTCTGGAGTAGCACAGCAGAACAGCAAGCAGCAGAAGTCAAGAAGACAGAAGTCAATTTTTTTGTCAAATAATATTCTTGTTAATCTGCACTACTTAAGTGTTGAGTTAGCTACTTTTGTTACTTGAAAGCTCTTTAAAAAATGAGGGGGTTTTAAAAATCAGAATCAAAGGACTTGCAGTTAATGCTGCCTAAGTTGATTTGGCTGCATCAGTTTTTGGCTCTCATACTGTAGATGGAAAAATAACTTTCAGCTTCCAAAACCAGATAGATTTCATATTGATTAGGTTCCCTCCAGAAGGATAGGATTATGATGTGTTACAAGGCAACTGTATGAAATCCCAAGACACTCATGCAACCAAATCTTAATTTACACAGGTGCATTTTGAAGCCATATATATGCTGCACTATATTTGAAAAGCCACAGAAATTCAGGTAACTAATCAAATTCAGAAGCAGAAAAACTGAAAATAGTTCCAAGCTGTGACATCAAGTTGATAAGTACTTGAAACAATTTGGTACTTTGTGAATGGCATAATGTGCAAAAGTAACTTCAGCAATCCTGTTCCAATCCCCAAATCAGGTCAAGTAGTAGACAGAAAAATGCGTTAATAGTTAAGAGGGAAAGATCTCTGACTGCCAAAGGCTCTATTCAGCGCCATTCAACTAAAATTCCTCCTTATGAACTTGCCAGGTCCTAAAACTGAATAAAGATCCCACTCGAGATTTAATTTTAATAAAGGTAGCCTCTCCTCACAACAAAAGACCAGTCATCCTTCTTAGTTACAGGAGCACTGTTTCTCAAACCTGAAGCCAGCAGCTGTGGCTTCTCTAAGTCCAGAATCAAGGATTATTAAATGAATTTCTAATGAATGGCAGTGCAAATGAGGGATAAAAAATTGAACAGACAACTGGGAAAGAGCAGTTCCTCTATCAAAAGTTTGGATAAAAATGCAACCTCTCCTTTTTCTTAGATATCAGGCTGGAAATGTTGCAAATTCCAATTTGCAAGAAGCATTTGACTTTCGGGAAGCACAATATTGACTTGAAAAGAACAAAAAATCTAAAAACAAATCTCTCTATATAAGTGTGATTGCTTATTCTTTACCTGGCACATCTTGCACAGATGTTCAATGTAACCTTGGCTTGTGGTTCAGCTGTATGTGTACTTCGAGTTTGGTTAAATTTGCTCCCAGAAGAAATGACACTGGTTACCCCTTCCATTCTTAAATCATCAAGATCCTCTGCAAATTAAAAAAAAGAAAGCGTACACCAAGTAAATATTTGCAGAACGTATTCATTTTAGAAACTTCAGGGAAATTCTAGGAAGCTCACTGGATGATCTTGGGCAGGTCAATCTCTCTCTGTCTCAAATATCTCACAGAGTTGTCACGCAGATAAAATGGAGTGAGAATAACCATATACATTGCCTTCTGCTCTTTGCAGGAAAGGCAGGATATAAATGTAGTAAAATAAAAATAAATTAAAAATTCCCATCTGTTCTTGAACAGTAGCTTTCCAGCCTGTTTTGCGTAACTGGGCTCCTGCTGGGAGGAAGGGTGGGATATAAATCAAATAATAAATAAATAAATAAAACTGGACAATGTTGGTAATACACAAGCATGCAATGTCCATCATCCACCATCCAGTCAAAGCTAGAGATACGCAATAATGCAAATATATCTGGGCAGATAAAAGATTGTGACAATCAGTAGCCGACCAACTAAAGGCACTCAACCCTATATACACACACAGACATGTTGACAGGTGTTCCCAGTGTGGTTCTTACAGCTACAAGGTATTTGGAGGGCTATCTCCCAGGTTAAAGGCTGCAGGTTCTCCAAATATTTTTTATTTTCTGCTTCTCTCATTTTTACAATGATATTTATCTAGCATAGGATGAGGAAACTTTTTCAGCTCGAGGGCCGCTTTCTGTTCTAGGCAACCTTTCAGGGGCCACATGCCAATGGTGGGCAAGGCCAGAAGCAAAAGAGGATGGAACAGCAAATGCTAACTTACTAACACATCCCTCTCCATCCAGACAAACAAGAAGCGGTATAAGGACCCATTCTAGCCAAGCAAAAACACTAAAGAGAATGCAAAGCAGGGCTAGTGAGATGTGTCGCCTGAAGAGAAGGGGTGTAGCTGGTGAGAGTCTATAGCAGCCTTTCCCAACCAGTGTGCCTCCAGATGTTGTTGGACCACAACTCTCATCTTTCCTGACCAATGGCAATGCTGGCTAAGGCTGATGGGAGTTGTGGTCCAACAACATCTGGAGGCACACTGGTTGGGAAAGGCTGGTCTATAGCCTGGGGAGAGCCCAGATAGAGAGCCCCAGAAAGCTGCATTTGGCCCCCAGGTCTGAGGTTCCCCATTCCTGATCTAGCATGTACCAATAAAGCATTATAGGAGGGAAGAGTATACATATGTATAATGTATATTTTTTGATACATTATTTGGGTGTTGGTACAAAAATGTCTGTTTTGTAAATCATACTGCTTTCTCAAAATCCAGCCAAAGTTCACAGGAGACTGGAAAAGTTCATTGGAGATTGTCATGTTTCTTTAGTAAAACTCCTGCAAACATATTTGTGTTTGCTTTGTATGTGAGAGGCATCTGTGTGTCATATTCAACTACTAGATTTTAAGAAAATGTTGCCAATAAACAAACACTGAATTCATTACCTTTAGTATATTGTTGAGGTAGCCTATTTTTTCAGGCATATGGCTACACAGCTTAGGTGTGTTTATATAGTGTAAATCAAATTTTGCCCTAGCCTTGAATGCCACACTTGTATTTCTTTATGTTCTCATAGTTTACTCAACTAGTTTATTGTTGAATCAATCTTTGCTAGTTTGCCAAAAGTCTACTGGAAATGCGAACAATTTCCACTCTAAAAATAGTAAGCTGGGGGCAAATCATGAAATTAATCAAACAGTAACCATTTCTAAGCTTAACAGTACTTTATACTGAACAACACTGAAAGATTGTTTGTAAACATTGCATGCTATTGAATTGGAGGTTGGATAGAGGTGCACTCTATGAATCTAAATCTAGAATATTTTAAGCTAGCCTCGGCCTAGGAGCCAAAGGGCTGCTTTAGGTAGATTAAAATACCTGAGTATGCCTACTGGGATTTTGTGTGCATGCGTGCATGCGTGTGAACATAATTGAACAGCAGCCTCTTATGCCTTATCACAAATGGTTTTTGAAAACCCTTTCAGTTTCAAAAGTGCTTTGTCATGCGGCATAAGGGAGGTCTGCTCAAGACACATCAGTGCAAAATGTCCTAGGCACATAAAATTACTTGTATAGTTATTTGGCTCTCAGCTGCTATGTGGCTGGCAGTTTTAAACATCACAGACCCCTTTCAGAAGGACCAAACTGAAGATAAGATTCTTACACTAAGAAAATACCTCTAGGAAGGAATTAGAAATGGATATATATCACCTACACACCTTCATTTTTTCAGCATAAAGATTTAAATCATAGAACATTACTAGAAAGAGAAGAAAGTCTGCTTCCATAGACATTTACTGATTACCATGCTTGTTTTTACTCATTGGTTAAATCACAGAATAAATCTAGCTGAGCAGATTTCAAGCGTACTGATATTAATCCAAGAAGGCAGTAAAGTCCATCTTATATTCTAAGAACTATTACATCTGTGCATGTTTTTGTCTAGTCACTAGCCTGATTCACATGTCATGCTAAACTGAACTATGGCTGTGAAAGCATGTGAGCTACCGATAGGAGCATACAGTTGCTTTGCTCCTTCTCAGTCTTTTTTGTTGCTGTGCCAAGCTAAGCCAGTTTGACTTAGCATGTTGTCCAAACTTAGACTCATAGTTAACCAGGTTTGCACAACACATTAAGCCAAACCTTGGCTTAGCTCAGTGCAGTGCAGCAACAAAAAGGACTGGAACCTGTGCAGTCTCACTAAGCCATGGTTTGGCTTATCGTGGCATACAAACCAGACCAGTGTACTAACTTTGTATCTGTATTTCTTTTAGTAAAGGATAATCTGGCTAATAACCCACGTGTGGATAATTGGTCAATTGCCTGCTTTGAATGGGGTTGTACTCCCTCTGAAAGAGCAGCTTCATCGTCTCGGAGTGCTTTTAGATCCATCTTTGTCGTTGGAGGCCCAGGTGACCTCAGTGGCCAGGAGTGCCTTTAACCAACTGCGTTAATAGCTGCGGCTGTTTCTGGACCCAGATAGCCTGACCACCATTGTTCATGAGCTGATAACCTCCAGGTTAGATTATTGTAATGTGCTCTATGTAGGGCTGCCCTTGAGGTTAGTCCAGAAGCTGCAGCTAGTGCAAAATGTAGTGGCACAACTGCTCACTGGGGCAGGATATCGCTGCTGAAAGAATTGCACTGGCTGCCCATTAGCTACTTGGCTAAGTTCAAGGAACTGTTTTTGATACAAAAAGCTCTATACAACTTTGGACCAGGATACTTCAAAGATCGCCTTACCCCTTATACACCCAGTCGGTCACTAAGCTCTGCAGGTGAGGGTCTCCTGCAGATACCATTTCATCAGAAGGTCCATTTGCACAACATAGGAATTGGGCCTTTAGTATATAAAGTACTTCTTCACACAGCCCATGGAATTCGCTCCCACAAAAGGTAGTGATGGCCACCAACTTGGACAGATTTAAAAGAGGTTTAGACAAATTCATGGAGGAAAAGGCTATCAATGGCTACTAGCCACAATGGCTATGCTCTGCCTCCATACGCGGAGACAGTATGCTTCCAAATACCAGTTGCTGAAACCACAGGAGGGGAGAGTGCTCTTTGCACTCAGGTTCTTCTTGCGGGTTTCCCATGGACAACTGGTTGGCCACTGTGAGAACCGAATGCTGGACTAGATGGACCATTGGCCTGATCCATCAGGCTCTTCTTATGTTGTGGCAGCTACACTTTGGAATTCCCTCCCCTTAAATATTAGTGAGGCATTGTCTCTGTTGTCTTTTTTGTGCTACTGAAGACCTTCCTCTTTCAGCAAGTGTTTTAATAGAGACCTCATCCCAGTCTGCTTCTGTTTTTAAGATGGTTTATAGATGGTTTTACTCTCTGATCGCTTATTTGCTGGTCTGAGCTCCTTCTGGGAGGAAGGGCAGGATATAAATTATTTAGTTAATTAATTCATTAATTACAAGCCTGTCAAGGTCCTCCCACTTCTTCCCCACCCCACTCAAGGGGAGTTTATTATCAGTCGCATTTTTACAGCACTAACAATAACATTAATATCTGCAATTCTCCTGTGATGAAAAAACTGTATAAATGCACTACCACATTGTAAAACCATAACTGAAACAATTTCTTTTCATATGGAAGTGCTTGTTTTATAATGTTATTTGAATACAAGTATTTAATTGCATTGCATTTTATTTCTTTTCATTGCAATCCACTTTGTTTCATTTTATATGCTTTTTGTAATGATCCACTATTTCATTTTTTGAGAAAAGTGAAATAAAAGTTAATTAACTGGATAATTACTAATTTTTGGTTAGAAATGTAACTGCACCCACAGCTATACATATTATTTATTAAATTTATTAGTCGCTTTTCTTCTCAAAAGTGAACCCAAAGCTACTTACAATCATATTGGTTATTCTTCCAATGTTTGAAAGATATTTATTAAAATATCCAACCTAGCTTTCTGCCCAGTGGACTAACTGGTATCTCTTGCATAGAAATAATTTTTATTGAGACCTTGTTCATACATTTGGTTATATTACTGGATCAATAAAAGAAAAACACATTGGTGCCCTCAAGTGGCAACAACCTAATGTTGAAAATCATGCTTCTATGTCAAAATGTTAGTATTAATAAACTTGATTCCGTACAACATTACTTCAAATAAGAATTCTGAACAACAGCCAAAAGCAATAAACTAACAAGGCTGCAATCCTATACACACTTAGCTGGGAGTAAGTCACGTGGAAATCAACAGAGCTTTCTTCTGACCAGACATGTACAGGACTGCTGCCTTTTCCACCAGGTCAAGTAGGAAGAAAGCTGTTGGTTCTACAATGAAGCAACTCAGACTGACTGGGAACTTAAATATGGAGCTGGAGGTACCAACCCTTCCTGGTGGTCAGCTAGGTACTAGTCCTAGCAGTTGCTTCCATGCACTTCCCCCTCCTGAGTAGCCACTAGTTGGACACTTCCACAGTGACTCTGAAGTTCCTGCCTAGCTCACCCTCTCCTCTCATCCTATGGCCCACGAAAGCTGGCCAAAAATCCACACAGCTGGTGGGGGTACCTCCATTCCTGGGGAAGAGATATCTGAATCTATTGGCTCTTCATAGTCACAGGCAGCATGGAGATCTGCTGCAGGGTCCTGTTCCCCTTGCTCTTCATCTGAGGAGATATCAGATTAGAGGTACGATATCTTCCTCTGAGGAGATATCAGATTAGAGGACTGAACACTGACACATGCACTATCAGGCTCTTAAGTTTGATTGTTCAGACATATCAATTGTAACCTAGCTCTTTTCAAGAGCTGCTATGTACTTTTCGTATGTTGGTTTCTCCAAAAAGCAAATTTACAGGGTCTAAATATGCAGCTTCGAGACTTTTTTCACAGTGACAAGTAGCAATTACACCTGGTGACCAGGACTCATAATATTAGCAACCACAAAATTACAAAGAAAGGCTCTTGCTATTTTTCTTCTGCATTAAAGAGCTAGTGGCCCTTTAAAGGCTGAAGGAACGTGCACCAGACTAACCGGCTTTAGGCCCAAGAGCCTCCAGATCCAAGGCAAGCAATACCAGCAGAGGAACCATCTCTGTGCTTGGTTTCCAGTGTGGGGAGGAACATTTAAGGAACAAAAGGTGCTACTGCTCTTAACATTTCTAAAGAACAAAGAGTAGTTACATGTTGACATATAGGTCACTTGCTACAAAGAAAAGACAAACAACATGAGGCCTGAACAACCTCCAACCATCAAGAATCTTTAATCCGCATCTCAAAAATATTACAAAAGAAGAACCCTCCTGAAAAGCTGATGAACTCCTGCAACTAGCATTCACTTTGTAGGCTAAATAGATATAAGAACATAAGAACATAAGAAGAGCCTGCTGGATCAGGCCAGTGGCCCATCTAGTCCAGCATCCTGTTCTCACAGTGGCCTACCAGGTGCCTGGGGGAAGCCCGCAAGCAGGACCCGAGTGCAAGAACACTCTCCCCTCCTGAGGCTTCCGGCAACTGGTTTTCAGAAGCATGCTGCCTCTGACTAGGGTGGCAGAGCATATAAGGAAGACAAGTGCATATCTCAGAAAAAGGTAAGTATGATACATAAAGACACTTAAGTACATAATGAAGTGCCACCCCATTTCTTAAGCACATTTAATAGTCCATGAATTTTACCTCATCAGTCCCAAAGACAATGCTCCACTTGGCTATCACCGTAAGCTATGGCTTATCATGATGGGAATGAGACCCATTAAGGGGTGTTTATTATTTATTTATTTAATTTGTATCCCGCCCTTCCTCCCAGCAGGAGTGCTTCCACTTCTGATTAACCACAGCTTTCTGTGCTATCTGAACCTGCAACTATGGTTTATCGGAACTATGGCTTGTTTAAACAAGCCAATTTAATAAACAACAATTTGAAGTTGGCTTGTTTGAAACTAGCCATAGTGAAATCTAAGCACAGTTTGCTAGGTTCAAAAGGCCTTGTGGGGTTAATTAAAAAATGGACGTGAAAACTTCCAGACTCCTCCCCATAGCAGCACCAGAGGAGGAGAGGGAGCACGAGCCAGAGGCTTGCTGTGACTCATTCCTGTCACAAGAAGCCATGCCTTATCATGACGCCTGAATACTGCCAATGTGAATTATCTTAGTAAAACCTCACCGTAACAGAGATGGACTACTGGGAATTTAATCTAAGTCAAGAATACTAAAGGCATTTTTTATCTAACTTGTATTCTTGAAAATGGGCTCCATTTGATTTCTGAGATTAGTCCCAAATCAGCCTTCATAAGCATTTTGAAATAGGGCTTACTTTAGAAATGTAAATATATCAACTACAGCCAAAACTCCCATTAAGGTAACTGAAAACTCTGCTTCTAGAACTATTATACAGTCTTCCTTTTTAGAACAGTGATCCTCAAAGTGCTACACTGGCACAAGCCCCATTCATTTCAATAAAGCTTCTGCTTCAGTAAGACTTTTCGGAAGTGGCAGCTGATTGTCTGATGTGATTTATAGCTGCCAGGTTTTAACCATTCACTGTGGAATTAGAGGAACATCTACAGTGTGTTGCACTTGGCGGTGATGAGGGAATGAGGATATGTTTTTCCCCAGTACCTGTTCTGTGGAAATTTACTCTTTGTTGTCACACTCCATTAGAGAGGGCAGCCTCTGGACTGTAAGCCATCTGAGGAAGCACCATGTTACCTCTGGGCTTTATATTCTGTATAGCACCTAGCTATTATTGGTACTGAATAAATCAATGCGGTAATACTTGTGGAGCACTTTAAAGCATTCTCACTGTGACTATCGTAACATACAGGCTGGCCCTGAATGAAGATGGGAATGGCAAAGTTGACAGACAGGCTGCTCTCTTGTGCTTATAGCAGGCGCCTATAGCAAAAATTCAAGAAGGGAAGCTTTTCCAGCATTAAAAGGACTCAGTGGGTATAACTTCAGAAATCATTTCTGTTTCAGAATAGGCTTTATGTATGTGGTGGTGGAAATATTCCAATCCTATGTAAACAACAAGGCAGTTTAGAGTTCATGAATAATAATGATATTAATACAAACAATAATAATAATCAGCAGAAGCAGATTATCACTACTTTTAACCATATTTTGCTTATAAAGGCTAAAAATGTAATTTTTCAATAGTAATCAAAATACTAAGTCTGCTACCTAAGCATTCATATTTACATGAACTCCTGAATATCTGGATTCTATTACAGCTTTACATTTCCTCTTCCCTCAGGCCATTTGCTCTTGACTACAAGAAGTTATTTTTCTAATTAGGCTTATCTCCATGGATTTTGTGATAAGCCAATAGCTAATGTGCAGCACAATCCTATGAATTTTTACTTGCAAGTAAATACTTCTGAGTTCAATAGGATTTACTTCTAGGTAAGTGTTCACAGGATTGTAACCTTATACCACAATCTTTTACATGTTTAGATTCACCTCTTTCTACATGTTCTTTTTATGCAAGAGTGCAGAACACTTGTTTATCACAATTCATAAATACGAGTAATATGATTTTTTGGTACCAGAATAAATGCACATTTCTGTATTGTGAAGCTAAACACACAGTTTCTAGCTCAATTTTTGCTCCAAAATTGACAGATTCAATGACAACCAGCAAAGATCAACCTAACCTTTTTTCTTGATATTTAGGAATCTACTCCCCGCTCAACAATCTTCAATATGTTTTAAATTCTGTCCCCTGTCCTTGTAGGCAATCCTATTATTTAATATTAATTCATAAATGACAATTAGTTTGTAACTTTGTTTTAGATTTTTGTTGTTCTGTCACTTTACTGCCTGCTGCCCTAAGAGTTTTTACTATAGGGCAGCATTAAAAACAATTCCAAAGAAATCAATAAATTGGACTACTAATGGAGTGCGAGTGAGGTGAGGACATTTCTGCAATATCCACCAAATAACCTGTGATGAGCAATAGCATAATTGGCATTTTAAAAGTAAATTGCAAGCATGAGGATTAATCCAGATTGGGATTGTGGCATGGTGGGCAGGAGGTATTTAGCCTCCCCCACCTCCACTATCGTCCTCGTCCAGACTGAGATGGCAGTGGGGGGCAAAAGGTTAAAGCCTCCTACCTTTTTTTACTGCAAAAAAGTCACAATTTAACTGCAAAAACATGCTAATTATAGCATTGGTGTTTGGCCCTAAATAACCAATCTAGGGGCACAGCCATTCAACTGATATCATAGGGACAGGTGTCCTTGCCCAATCAAAGACTGGGATAGTCAACATCAACATGTAAGGCTGAGCACCCAACCAATGAAGTGATCAGCCTCTCAAAAGAGCAGTGTTTCCAATCACAACTTACATGGTTAACTGTAAAATTAGTTTCTGTAAAAACACAATCCAAACTATTTCTCTAATGAAACATTTTTATCTTGCCATTCCTCTAGTAAGGTCAGTTTAGCTCTCTCTTTCTCTCACTCACTCACACTCTTTTATTCTCAGAGCAACCCTGTGAGATAGGTTAGGCTGAAAGAGACTAATTAGCCCAAGGTCATGCAGTGGTCTTAAACGGCTGAGTGAGAATTTGAACCCAGGTCTTCCTTATCCTAGTCCAGCATTCTAACCACCACACCGTACTGGCTCTAACAAAGATATATGAGAAGGGAAAAGGCATTTAAAAACAACAACACAAAATTCAGTTTGTGGCCTTTACTAACAGTTTCCACATTACCCAGAAAAAAACCAGAAATCTATTAAGTTACACAGACTTAAGGGATGTTTCATACTAAATCTAACATCAATATGTGCCACAAAGACAGCAATTACTAAAATTCATTATAACATGCTAATTAAAACCATGGCATAAATAACCTTGAATATATATTCTGAAAACATTTAAAATGCAAACCTCAACAACTAAAGTAAAATAAAACTGGAAAAATAGGGAGAAACCAAACTACTTCAAAAAGCAATCTTGCCAATACTTTAAAAAATAATCCGTCTGTAACTGAATTTTGATCCTGAATCCAAAGGATACACAATGAATTCATGTGGGCCCTCAACTAAGAGTGCTGTCATGCCCCCGCAGAGGTACCCTCTTTGGAGAATGACATGGAGCTACCCAAGGAGGAACAGCCCATGTCAAAGGACTGTGGGGCAGAACAGGGGGAATCTGGGACCCTCAGGGGACATGGCAACTCAACCTCCTCCTTAAGACACAGATAGCCCCTTCATAGAATCAGAGGTGAAAGGCAAGCAGTCAGAGAGTCCTAGGGAACACAGGCACCTGACAATGCCATATCAGTTAGCCGCCAGACACTAGAGTGCCTGTCTGATGAACAGGGACGCTTCAGGAGTAAAGGGATACTCGTAAGCTACTCTTCATGAGTAAACCAAATGTTCAGGCAACCTAGATGACCTACAGTTGTGCCCTGGATGGGGCTCTGATGGTTCAGGTAATTCTAGGCACAGTGCTGAAAAATATCTTTGCATCAGCCCCCTGATTCTTGTATACCTGACTATCTAGCTGTTCAGTGGACCCCCCTGAGTTTGACCTTAGAACTGCCTTTTATTTGCTTCTCATGGTGCCTCTGTGTTTGGCCTTTGGAGCCTACTTTTAGTTCTACCCTTGTGTTGGAAGTTGAACTGTTGTCAGATTGGGATTCTGAAACTGGTCCTGGTCAATTCAGCTGCTCTGCCTGCGTGTCAACTGGAGCGGGACAACTGTACCCTAAAACAAATCCAGTTCTCCTCTGCAACTCTGGATTGCAAGGGAAGTCTGGTAGTGGTAGACAAGAACAAGCAGTCTTTTGGGGAAGCTTGTCTGCCATGACTTTCTCACTGAAAAACTCCTGATAAGTTTTCAAGGAACCTCAAGGTTTCCTCAAACACATTTGCAAAACACTTGTCTATATGAATACTTTTCATATTATTAAACTTTCATATTTTTTCAAGTTAACATTAAAGGAATGGAAAGGCACCTTATCTCAGTGAGAGAGCACATGATTTGCATGCAGAAAGTCCTGGTAGAATTCCTGCTGCCTCTAGCTAAAAAGGATCAGGTAGTTGGTGATGCAAACTATGCCTAACTGAGATCATGGAGAGTTGTTGCAAGTAAAACTAAATAATACTAGGATAGGGGAACAAGTCTTAGTGTAAAGCAATTTCCTATGCTTCTGAGATCTGCTAGAGATTCTTCAGTTAGGGTTACATATGTTGTCCACTAGCCTATATAATCTAAGGTTACTAAAAATTGTCTAAGACATTCCAATTAAACTGTACACATGAAACGGGGGGGGAGGGAGTGCACATTAATTTAACCAAATACAAATTGATATACTATTACCTTTAACCAGACTATTAGAGCACCATATTCTTTCAACAACAGCCAAGGATAGGCAAGCAGGTGATAGTGTAGAAACAAATCATTTGAATGAGCAGACAAATACAGCAAAGGCTATATGATATTAAGAGAGAGCTAAAATTAGTGTGATGTGGGAAAATGGGTGACTTCCTAATGATGCAGGGCAACACAGTTTATTAGTGACAGAGGAAGGAGGAAAAAACACACTTCAGTCTTGATAATTTTTAGGTTACCTTGTTAAAGTCTGTGCTTTCAACCCATGTATTTAAGTATCCCTACATTTTAAAAATAAAAAATATTACATCATCCAAAGGGCTTGAGGATTATAATTTCTTGTTTTCACTTTGGGATATTTCCAAAAACACAAAGCATATACTCATAATCTCCATGTGTAATAAGAAGAAGAAAGTCGACCTTCAGTGACACTGGATCTTGTGCAGCAGGTATCTATCAGTAAGCTACAGGAGTCACAGGGTAAATGCAGGAACAGCCAAACCATGCTCAACATCACATGGAATTGTAATGCATGTTCTAAGGTGAATATTTAATTCACATTGGGTCTTAAGTAAAGCCCTATTTGGATGTGCAGCTTGCATGTAAATGTAACAGATGAACAGGGTGAGTGGGGATGAATAGGCTAAGCGCTGCTCCTCTGCCTGCCACTACCATGAGTTGGAGGGCAAGGTCTGAAGCATGGAGCCTCCTCTGCTTGTGGAGGCTTCATACATGATTTAGAACCCCTGAAAAACAGGGGTTTTAAAATGTGGAAGGAGCCTCCAGAAAAAAAGAGGCTCTCTACTTCAGACTTTGCCCCTCAACTCACAGAGAGCTACAGGAACAGTAACACTGGAGGGGAGGGGAGGTTTGTGTGCTCATCCCTCTTTGTGTGTGGCATTGAAAAGTGAGAAGCACATCTGAATAGGGCTTAAGAGTGCACCCTAAAATATGTCCTAAACTTGCCTACAACTCCATATTGCAGGGAATGATTGGTAGCGATGGACATCACCACAGCATGGAGCACTTCATCAGGAGAGCTTTAAATTGAATCCTAAGGGGGAGGGAGACGTAAACTTGGCGGTCATGACTAACAAAGGCTTGTGCACAGTAAGAGGAACTAATGGGGCCCAGTAATAGCCTTCATAAAAATGAGGGAAGTCAGGCCATAAATCATATGGTTCTTGAGGTCTGTATACTAATGCCCACAGTATGGGAAACAAACAGGATGAACTTGAATTCTTAATACAGGAGAGTAAATATGACTTAATAGCTATAACTGAAACTTGGTGGGATGACTCCCATGACTGGAATGCAGCGATTGAAGGATATCACTTGTTCAAAAAGAACACAAGAAATAGAAAGGAAGGCGGCATCACGCTATATGTTAAAAATATATATCCCTGCACAGAAATACAGGAGGATGAGCTTGGTGGCTCCACCAAGTGTATCCGGATTAAAATAAATGGGCTAAGTAACAAAAGGAACATGGTGGTTGGAGTCTACTACCGAACACCCAAACAAGGAGAAGATGAGGATGAAACTTTTGAAAAGCGAATTGCCAATGTTTCAAGGAGGCATGATGTAGTACTAATGGGGGACTTAAATTACCCCAATATCTGTTGGGAGACAAATTCTGCCAAACACAGCCCCTCCAAGAAATTCCTGAATTTCTCCTACAGAAAATGGAGGAAGCAACTAGAGCACCAGCTATCCTTGACTTGTTTCTAACCAATAGAGATGACTTGGTGGATGAAGTGACAGTTAGGGGAACTCTGGGGGAAAGTGCCCACACTATACTAGAGTTCCTGCTTTTAAAGAAAGCAAAAGCTGAGAGTAGCCATATGCGTACCCTGGACTTCAGGAAAGCCAGTTTTAATAAACTCAGAACAATGGTAAGTAAGGTTCCATGGCAAGCAACCCTAATGAGAAAAGGAGTCCAAGATGGGTGGGAGTTTCTAAAAAAGGAAATTCTGAAGGCACAATGGCAAACAATTCTGTCAAGGAAAAAAGGGGGGAGACAGCAGAAGAAGCCAATGTGGCTTACACAGAAAGCATAGAGATAACTTGAAAACAAAAAAGGACATATATAGGAAGTGGAAGGAAGGCCAGACCACAAAGGAAGAGTACAGACAGGTAGCACAGAATTACAGGGATGGCATCAGGAAGGCTAAAGCTGAGAATCAGCTGGGTTAGCAAGGGATGCCAAAAGCAACAAAAAAGCTTTCTTCAGGTACATCCATAGTAAAAGAGAAAAGAAATGGTGGTACAGCTACTCAGTGAGGATGGCAAAATGATAACAGACAACAAAGAAAAGGAAGAAATACTCAATTCCTACACTGACTCAGTCTTCTGCCAAAAGACGGTATATGATCCTTCTGAGAAACGTGAAGTTGAAGAGGCAGGATTGCAGCTTGAGATTGATACACACATCATCAAGGAATACCTAATCACTTTGAACGAGTTCATATCTCCAGGGCCCCATGAACTGCATCCTAGAGTATTGAAGGAACTGGCTGAAGAACTCTCGGAACCACTATCTATTATCTTTGTGAAATTGGGACAGATGGGTGAAGTGCCAGATGACTGGAGGAGGGCTAGTGTCCCTATCTTCAAAAAGAGCAAAAGAAAGGAACCTGGGAAGTACAGACCAATCAGCATGACCTGGGAAGTACAGACTAGTCAGCATGACCTAGGAAAATTCTGGAGCAGATTATAAAGCGGTCAATCTGTAAACACCTTGAAAACAATACAGTGATTACTAAAAACCAACATGGATTTGGGCTGGATGGAACTACCAGGTGGATCCACAGTTGGCTACAGAATCGTACTCAAAGAGAGCTTATCAATGGTTCTTTCTCAAACTGGGTGGAGGTGACGAGTGGGGTACTGCAGGGCTGGGTCCTGAACCCAGTGTTCTTCAACATTTCTATTAATTTCTATTACTTGGATGAGGAGGTGCAGGGAATGCTTATCAAATGATGATACAAAATTGGGAGGGATAGCTAATAGCTTGGAAGACAGAAACAAAATTCAAAGGAATCTTAATAGGCTGGAGCATTGGGTTGAAAACAACACAATGAAATTTTACAGGGATAAATGCAAAGTTCTACACCTAGTAAAAGGAACCAAATGCACAGTGATAAGATGGGGGATACTTGGCTCAGCAATACTACATGTAAGAAGGATCTTGGGATTGTTGTTGATCACAAGCTGAATATGAGCCAACAATGTGATGTGGCTACAAAAAATGCCAACGCTATTTTTGGCTGCATTAACAGAAGTATAATTTCCAAATCTAGTGAAGCATTGGTTCCCCTCTATTCGGCATTGGTTAGGCCTCATCTTGAGAACTATGTCCAGTTCTGAACACCACACTTTAAGAAGGATGTAGACAAACTGGAACAGGTTCAGAGGATGGCAACAAGGATGATCAGGGGACTGGAAACCAAGCCCTATGAGGAGAGACTGAAAGAACTAGGCACGTTTAGCCTGGAGAAGAGAAGACTGAGGGGAGATATGATAGCACTCTTCAAATACTTGAACGGTTGTCACACAGAGGAGGGCCAGGATCTCTTCTCGATCATCCCAGAATGCAGGACAAAGAATAATGGGCTCAAGTTACAGGAAGCCAGATTTCAACTGAACATCAGGAAAAACATGTTAACTGTTAGAGCAGTACGACAATGGAACCAATTACCTACAGAGGTGGTGGCCTCCAACACTGGAGACCTTCAAGAGGCAGCTGAACAGCTGTTGGGTTTGCTTTAATTTGGATTTCTGCACTGAGCTGGGGGTTGGGCTCAGTGGCCTTATAGGCCTCTTCCAACTCTATGATTTTATGCTGTCTTACAGGAAAGCTTCTCTGCCATTACTATTCATAGAGGCAAACCCTCAATTTACATTTTGTAGTTGGCTATGCATAAACAGTGCAAAATTCACGCACATCTTTTCAAGTGAATCAGGCGCATGTCTCTTTAAAAAGAATGCACACAACAGCTAAGAAAAAACTGGCCCTCCTCTTGCAAGACTTTATAAAGATACACATGCCTGTTTCCACATTCATTGACATTTGAGACCATAATTAAGACCTCTAATGCCTTGTTTATGAAAGAAAAAACACCTTGAGTGAATTAAGTTTTTAAATTACCCAGCAATTCCATTGCATCATCTTCATTGTCAATATCTTCTTCTGTTACTGATGGAGCTGTGCTTTGTACAGAATCAAATGAATCCTGGGACAGCATGGCAGCTAGTAGCTTCTTATGTTGCTGCTGCTGCTGTTTCAATCCTTTAGTCTTTGGTTCCATCTTTAAACTAGAAGAAAAATAATTATCTTCTTGATTTGTCAGTCTCTCAATAAGTGCATCTATTTTCATCCTGGGAGAATCTATAATTTAATTTTATTAAAATTATTCACTGCAACCCATATAAAACAAGACATACAAGGAAGCAGACTTGCAGACTGGTACTATGTGCATATCACTGGGATCACAAATACAATTTCAATCCAGAACGTAGGCAATGCCAGTGTGTATTTAGTCCATTCTTCCCCTACTTGGTACCCACCAGATGTTGTTGAGTTTCCAACTCCCATCAGCCCTGGCCAATGGTCAGGGCTGGCAGGACTTTACAAACATCTGTAGGACATCAAGTTGGGAAAGGCTGGCTTAATTAGAAGATGCCATTGGACGTTGTATCAAAAAGGAGTCAGGAGTTTCCTATTGCTGTTCTGTTCTTGTTGGGGCGAGACAATAACGTTCTTCTCTAGCTTCCTAAATGGCTAGCACTCCAAGCCTTACATGGGAACAAACTCAGATTACTTTGTTTTTGGAGTGGTGGTATTAGAGAGTCTAAACCCTTGACCCTGCCCAATTTCCCTGCTTTTTAAAGTTTGATAGAAATATCTGTTGGCTATGTTGGTATATATGCAAGTAATCATATATATACATTGACTGGGTTGATTTGCACAGCACTTTTTAAACCCTGCTTTTAAATGCCTCCAACTGAAACGATGTAAATCCAATTTCTGTTTGTAAAGTAGACCTGTTTGATCATTCCTCAAATAAGTAACCATTCTTTACTATTTCTTTATGTATATGGATGCTTTAAGACCGCATATATAATTAGATTGCTGTGTGTTTTTATATTGCTGAAAACAATGGAGTTGGATCTAAAGGAGTGAATCCAAAGGAAACCTTCCATTCATGAAAGGACTCCTTCCGGCCATGCGAGTGGAAGGTCACCTTTGGATCCAACACAGTAAGTTTATGAAGGAGCAGCAGGTGAAGTGTTTACTTTTGGGACAAAATAGCTCCAAGATATTAACCCATAATTAATCTCTACAAAAAAAAGGAATTTCTTGATCACCAAAAATTGTTCTGGCTTCAAGTATACTACCTTTTCACATCAGTTTATAGGAAACAGTGAATGCAAATTCTGATCTATCCTACAACATTTTAACTTTACATCAACAGTATCTACCTAGTTAAATAACATATACAGTACGAAATATATAGCAGGAAGAAATTTATTTATATATTTATTTATTTATTTTTAAAACTTATATACCGCCCGACTAGCAATAGCTCTCTGGGCGGTGAACATAGATAAAATAAAAAACAATATAATACAAAACATCAGTCTAAAATCAAATTTCACAATCTAAAAACAGCAAAGGCTAAAATCAAATTACAAACATTACAATCATTAACAAAAAATTAAAATGCCTCGGAGTAGAGAAAGGTTTTAACCTGGCGCCGAAAGGATGATAGTGTCGGCGCCAGGCGAACCTCCTCGGGGAGACTATTCCATAGTTCGGGGGCCACCACTGAGAAGGCCCTTGATCTTGTCACTGCCCTCTGGGCCTCCCTATGAGTCGGGACCCGGAGGAGGGCCTTCGTAGCAGACCGTAGTGTACGAGCCGGTTCATAGCGGGAGAGGTGTTCCGACAGATATTGAGGTCCCGCGCCGTATAAGGCTTTATAGGTTAATACCAACACTTTGAATTTGGCCCGGAAGCGTATTGGAAGCCAGTGCAAGCGGGCCAAAACACGTGTTATATGGTCAGACCGTTTCGTTCTTGTTAGCAGTCTGGCCGCCGCATTTTGCACCAGCTGTAGCTTCCGAACCGTCTTCAGAGGTAGCCCTACGTACAGCGCATTACAGTAATCCAAACGTGAGGTTACCAGAGCATGTACTACTGATGTAAGATCCTCCTTACTCAGGTAGGGACGTAGCTGGGCTACCAATCGAAGTTGGTAGAACGCATTCCGGGCCACAGAGGCTACATGAGCCTCAAGTGACAGGGAAGAGTCTAGAACGACTCCCAGACTACGCACCTGTTCCTTTAGGGGGAGTGTAACCCCATCCAGGACAGGATATGTATCCACCATCTGATTGGAAAAAACATCTACCAACAGCATCTCAGTCTTATCAGGATTGAGTCTCAGTTTGTTAGTTCTCATCCAGTCCATTGTCGCGGCCAGGCAACGGTTCAGCACATTGACCGCCTCACCTGAGGAAGATGAAAAGGAGAAGTAGAGCTGCGTGTCATCAGCGTACTGATGACAACGCACTCCAAAACTCCTGATGACCGCACCCAACGGCTTCATATAGATGTTAAAAAGCATGGGAGACAAAACCGAACCCTGCGGGACCCCACATTGGAGAACCCACGGTGTCGAGCAATATTCCCCAAGCACTATCTTCTGGAGACGGCCTGCCAAGTAGGAGCGGAACCACTGCCAAGCAGTGCCTCCAACTCCCAACTCCGCAAGCCTCTCCAGAAGGATACCATGGTCGATGGTATCAAAAGCCGCTGAGAGATCAAGGAGAATCAACAGAGTTACACTCCCTCTGTCTCTCTCCCGACATAGATCATCAAACAGGGCGACCAAGGCCATCTCAGTGCCGAAACCGGGCCTGAAACCCGATTGAAATGGATCTAGATAATCGGTTTCATCCAATAGCGCCTGGAGCTGGTCAGCAACCACTCGTTCCAAGATCTTGCCGAGATATGGAACATTTGCTACTGGTCTGTAGCTGCTGAAATCCTCTGGGTCCAGGGAAGGCTTTTTCAGGAGTGGTCTCACTGCTGCCTCCTTCAGACAGCCAGGGACCACTCCCTCTCGCAAGGAGGCATTTATCACTTCCCTGGCCCAGCCAACTGTTCCCTCCTTGCCAGTTTTTATTAGCCAAGAGGGGCAAGGATCTAGTACCGAAGTGGTTGCACGTACCTGTCCAAGCACCTTGTCCACATCCTCGAACTGAACCGACTGAAACTCATCCAACAAAACATGATAAGACTGTGCACCAGACACCTCACTAGGGTTAACTGCTATAAAATGAGAGTCTAGGTCCCGACGAATGCGTAAGATCTTATGCTGGAAGTGCTCAGCAAACTCATTGCAGCGGGCCACCGAAGTATCTACAGTGTCCTGAAGGCCTAGATGGAGTAGCCCTCGGACAACTCTAAAAAGCTCCGCTGGGCGGGAGAGAGATGCCTTAATAGTGGCGGCGAAATATTGTTTTTTCGCCGCCCTCACCGCTCCTATATACCGCTTGGTGAAAGCACAAACCAGCGTATAGTTGCATTCATCAGGAGTTCGTCTCCATCTCCACTCAAGCCGCCTCCTATCTTGCTTCATCGCCCTCAACTCTGGAGTATACCAAGGAGCTGAATGAGCTCTGCAAAGGAGAGGGCGCGCAGGAGCGATCGTGTCGACAGCCCGGGCCATCTCCGCATTCCATAGATTAACCAGGGCTTCAACAGGAGCGCCGGTCCTATCAGCCGGAAAATCCCCCAGAGCCCTTTGAAAACCTTCAGGATTCATTAGTCTCCGGGGGCGGACCAATTTAATAGGTCCCCCACCCTTGCGGAGGGAAAAGGTCGCTGAAAGTCTAAACTTCAGCAAGCAGTGATCTGACCATGACAAAGGGAGAGATGTAAAACTCCCCACATCCAGATCACTATCCCCATGTCCAGTAACAAAAATAAGGTCAAGTGTATGCCCCGATATATGTGTTGGGCCACTAACATATTGGGACAGCCCCATGGTTGTCATGGAGTCCATGAAGTCCTGAGCCGCCCCAGACAAAGTAGCCTCGGCATGAATGTTGACATCCCCCAGTACTAATAGTCTAGGGGATCTCAACAATACCTCCGAGACCACTTCCGTCAACTCAGTTAAGGAAGCCACTGGGCAGCAAGGTGGGCGGTACACCAAAAGGATTCCTAGTCTGTCCCTCTGGCCCAACTCAATGTGCAAACATTCCAGACCAGTAGTTGTATGGACATGGTGCTTGGTGAGTGAGATGGAACTCTTATAGACCACAGCAACCCCACCTCCCCGACCCTCAGATCTATCATGATGCTGAACCAAATACCCCGGTGGGCAGATCTGGGAGAGACTAACTCCTCCCTGTTCGCCCACCCAGGTCTCGGTTATGCATGCCAGATCGGCTGCCTCGTCCATAATCAAATCATGGACGAGGGGTTTTTTATTATGAACCGATCTGGCATTAAAAAGCAGCAGCTGGAGATCTGAAAGTTGGCTGAGAGGACAACCAACAACCCTGTGGGTATGAGAAGGACCGGAACAAGGCACAGCCACAACATGTCTGGGCCGCGTTCCCCTTACCTGGCACGTCCTTCTCATAACACCATACCTCCCTCTGCCCGTCACTATGGCAATTGGGGCCCCCTCATGTCTCCCCGCTAGATGGAAAGATCTCTTCCCCAGGCACATTATAAACTATAAATACAAAAAGAAAAATACAAAAAATACAAAAAATAAGAAAACTGTACTTAACAAAAAATGACAATGAGATAGGACTAAATTGTTCCATATTCAAATCCACTGGTACTGTGACAGCTTCATCTATTCCATACGACTATTATTTAAACTGTTCCGAGAACACAAAATCATGTTAACAGGCAAAATAGAAAAAGTAAAAGCATTCCCAGGTATATTAGCTTTAGTCTGTTTCACTCTTACCTCAAACAACCCTCCTTGGAGCTACTACATAGTATCATTTATGTATAGTATTATACAACCACAAGAGCGGCTGTATATTATAGTCAGCATGGATTTTTCGCATTCTGTGATGTTAAATTGAATATACCCCCATGCCACTCTGATGCTTCCCATAAGCTCATTTCAAAACAAAACCTTACAAAACCTATAGTCCTGAACTCACAAACGCTTGCTTAACAACCCTCTCAATTTTCATGGCAATACACAAAACAGAGAATTGAGAGTTCAAAGTGTAAAAAGAGAGAGAGAAAAAACAGACCCCTTTTGGACTTGTTTCTCTCAGAGTTCTCATAATTTGTTGAAATTAATTAAAAACCAGCCATGTTCACAGAGGACCTGTAATTCTATTACTGATCTTGCCCCATACTCTGACCTTCATCTTACGCAGTTTAGAAGTTAAAAAAATGCCTAGCTGATTTTTAATTAATTTAAGAAATTTAGCATTGAACTCAGTAAGGACCAACTGTCAGTGTTCTAAAAGCCAGACTCACAGCTGCTGGGCTTGCCTAATCAGGGGGCCACACCCACACCAGACCTTGATTTCACTTTAGACAGTCATGGCTTCCCCCAAAGAATCCTGGGAAGTGTTTGTGAAGGGTGCTGAGAAGAGACTCCTATTCCCATGACAGAGCTCCAGTGGCCAGAATGGTTTAGCAGTCAGCTGCTCTGAATGAAACTCTGTGAGGGGAATAGGGCATCTCCTAGCAACTCACAGCACCCTTCATTAACTACACTTCCCAGGATTCTTTGGAGAAGCCATAACCATCTAAAGTGAAATAAAGGTCTGGTGTGGATGTGGCCAGGGACAACTTCGGTTTAAATTTGAGTGGGAGACTACATGTGCCTGTTGCAGAATAAAAAGGTGGGGAAAACGCTGAAAAAGAATGATACTGTTCACAATGTTTTCCTTTTGGAAAGGAAAGTGACTTCCTCTCTGACCACCCACACAATCTCCCTTCCTCCCTCTCCTCTCTCCCTCCCTCCCTCTCCTCTCTCCCTCCCTCCTCCTGCTCCCCTGGTGCATTCACTATAGCTGCCCAATCTCCCTGCTTTTTGAAGTTTGATAGAAATATCTGTTGCCTATAGGTACGTTCTTAAACCGCAAGGTTTTGCCTATTAGTGAATAGTATCATAGCTGTAAGCTTTCAAGTCCAATTCAATGTGCTGGTTTTGACCTATAAAGCACCTTATGGCTCAGGGCCTCAAAATATTTTGGAAAGCCTCTCCTGATATGAACCTACCTAGACTCTTAGATCTTCGGAGGCCCTTCTCCAGGTCACCTCTCTGAAGGAGGCTTGGTGTGTGTGACAAGATAGAGGGCCTTTTCAGTTGTGTCTCCGTGTCTGTTGAATACACTCCCCAGTGAGATCTGCCTGGTGCCTTCATTGACATCTTTTTGGTGCCAGTTAAAGACTTATCTTTTTTCCCAGGCATTTGATAGAATGAGATGATGTCATTGTATTAGTGTGCTACCAAAGCTGTATGGGGGTTATTGTTTTATTTTGTTTTGTTTTATGTATGATATATTATTTTGGCTCTTAATTATGTTGTAAGTCACTTGGAAACCTTCAGGTAGCAAGCAACTAATAAATCAAACAAATCATCACCATCATCATTTGTGGACATATATTCAATTTGCCTTAAATATAGTCCCAGGAGGCCAGCTGCTTCTCCACTCTTCCCCAGAGCCCACTTTCTGCATCACCAGTAGGCTAATACCAAGTTTCAGCTACATTCAAACCATAATGAGCACGACCCAAAAGGCATAAAAGGCTCAGCACATCTAACATATTGTTAATATTATTCTTAATGAGTTAATAAAACAAACATTCACTTTTTTTTACTACAGCTGTGGCTTCAACAGCTCCTTAGCTCCTACTCCTGACAAAACACCAAATTACCTTTTAAGCTCCCAGTACTGTTAAAATTGAGGTAAAAACATTCTCCATCACACTTAACATTTACAATGATCTGACAGTGTTTATAAATTAGCTCCCCCTAGATGTACAAGATGTACTTGTAAATATTATTTACAAGTAGTAGAACTACTAACTCAAGGCTAAATAATTAAGTTGAATTAAATATTCGTCTAATCAGATGGTCTTAGATGTTGGAGTCATACAAGCACTGTAATTAATGAACCATTTAATAATTAATTAAATTGAATTAACTCTGTATACAGATATGTCACGCTGAAATGACTAGCTTTTAATCAGTTGCAATACACAGGCATCTATGTAGGTTTAAATAGCTATCTGTCTTGAACTATATGGAGATTTTGTGTGTGTGTGTGTGTGTGTGTGTGTGTGTGTGTGTGTGTGTGTGTGTGTGTGTGTGTGTGTGTGTGTGTGTGTGTGTGTGTGTGTGTGTGTGTGTGTGTGTGTGTGTGTGTGTGTGTGTGTGTGTGTGTGTGTGTGTGTGTGTGTGTGTGTGTGTGTGTGTGTGTGTGTGAGAAAGAGAGAGAGGGAGAGAGAGCTGCATCCAGCAGGGAGGGGACACAGCAAGTGGTTGGCTTGACAGCATCCAATGGCTGCACAGTAGCAGGTGACAGAGGCACACACCCCAGGCAGCATATGGGCCAGCCAGGACCATCAATAGAGGGAGGGGAAAGGAGGGAGACATAGACTGGTTGGCGGGCAGGAGGATGGAGGGACAGACAGGTGGGAGGAGAGAAGTGTGATGACTGGATTGAATGGTTGAGGGCAGGCAGGATAGGGAGGGAGATTATGTCTGAAACTGATTAGCCCATCTTGCTTGCTAACAATTAACAAATTGATAAAAAACAATGGATAGTGAGAAAATAAAGAACAGGGACTGGTAACTTCTGCCAGTTTGGCAGAATGCATTCTGAACAGATTCCATCATGCAGATCCCAACCCTAATGTACAGTAGACTATATTTATGTCTTGATTCTAGCGAATGCCAAACAAAATACGTAAAGTGAAACCTTTTACTGACCTACAGTGTATGTGTTGCATACTATCTTACACAGAGCTTATTCTCAACTATTTCTAAGCTATCTTTCTGCATTACAGGTGTGAAAGGAGCCCTCATTTAGAGCAAAGTGCAGACCTGTGCCACTGGTCACACCAATAACATTGAGGCTGGCTCCACCCCAAACATCTGTATGTTCACTGTGGATGTGTGAAGAGGAACCAATATGAGTGAGCAGTGAGTTGAGCGAGCAGCTCCTCACTGAGGGAAGATCCATGCTTTTGGGACTTATGATTATGGGAGTGTCCCAATTGTATTGAGCCTGTATGCATTAGCAACTGGTTACAGGTAGGCTTCTCTTCAGATGCCTCTGGTCAATGAACAAAACATGGAGGGTGAGATTAGCATAGCTGTGCAATATCAAGACATAGCCAACAGCAACTCATGGTAATATTTCTTGTTCTACGAGTGGACCCTTGTCGGGCATGTAATCCATGCAGGGAGCGACAGAATATTTTTTGCAATGTGTTAGTCACTTCAGAACATATGCTTATTATATAATAGTTGTATAATAAGAATTGCTTAGCAAAAAGGACACTGCAAGAATTTAGACACCATGTACTGAGACCAATGTGACTGTGTGCAGAGGATTCCACTAGAGCTCAATTATCGTATGATTCAGGGTTAGGGGGTTTGAACTGGGGCTTCCAGCAGTGCGCCACCAGTGCTCTGGTCTCAATGCAAGCCTTGCAGACTGAGGCGTGGGTTTCTAAGGTGTTATCAACCTGTACAAGTCTGCCTGAGTATTACCAGCTGATCCTAAGGGCCAATTCTGATGCACAAAGCCCCGCAGAGGTTTACTCATTTAGTTGTTCATAGTCCAGTGGTGAAGAGCCCCTGGCCCACAGGCCTAATTAGGCCCGGCACAAGTCCCAATTTGGCCCACAAGGCCATTCCCCACAAATCACAGCCACCTGCCTCTCAGCTGATGTCATATGAAATCTCAAGTATGGGGCAGGTATGGACGCAGCTACAAAGAGCTTAAAGTGGGCTGACTGACACTGACATGGAACCTGACTGGGATCAGCTGCACTAGGGAGGTCTGACAGTTGACCAGCACCCTCACTGGGAACTCCCTGGTGTAGCTGAGGGGACTTACTTTCTCTATTTTGAAGGAAGCAGTTTGGATGCAAACAGTTGTCAAAACAGATTTGAAAGGGGCTCCCTGTGAGTGCCAATCAGCCGTTACAACGACTTCCTTTGAAGTCTGACAGCTGTCAAAAAACCCACCTGTCAAAGTCAGCCTGCAGCACGACCTTCTTTAGCCCTTTAAAAGGCTTATACCTTACTTGTCTCTACTGTGAGAACTCTGCTTAACTTCCGATCTCTTGGAACTTGACCCCTGCTTTTGACTACTTATTTGCGTCTGGCTTTTCCGATTATTGCTTCCTGTTCCAGACTTTGACTTCTGCCTAACCTTGACTATACCCCTGCCTCTAGTTTCTGATCCTTCTTAGGCCCCATCTGCACTAAACATTTAAACAGTATTATACTACTTTAAAAAGTCATGGCTTCCCCCAAAGAATCCTGGCAGCTGTAGTTTGCTAAGGATGCTTAGAGTTGTTAGGAGACTCCTATTCCCCTCACAGAGCTATAATTTCCAGAGTTCCCCAGGAAGAGGTTAAACCACAGCACCAACATTTTATCAGGATCCAACTTCAGTTCTATTGCCCTCATCCAACCCACCACTTCATCCAGACACAAGTCCAATTCATGTAGCTGGATAGGCTAAAATGAGATTGTTGTGACTGGATACTAGTAAGGGGCAACTTCAAAGCCTTTGTTGAGGCCCACGTTTTTCAGAATAGCAGCAAACTTTACCTTCCTCCAGGACTGTTGCTATCTTCACTATCCCACTGCTCCATTTTGCTTCTTGGTATTGGAGGTTGTAGCATTTCAGCAGCCAATGGATCTGCATCATTCTCTTCACGGCCAACCCATTCTCCAACAACACGGGGTCGTAGAAGAGGAGCATTAAAGGCTGCTGCATCCTAGGCGGGAAAATGATTTGTTACTTGCTTATTTATAGCAATATTGGAATGAACAGCAGGACAGGAATATGCAGTTTCACACCCATTGATGCTGCTTGGGAAAATGCAAAATTTGTAACAGAAAAGTTCTAACTTCTGGGCAGTATCTTTACGCATATCACCTTTAAGGATACAAGTTGTCAATGCAATGCAATATGATTTGAAGATACAGATAATTTGGAGTTACCTGAAATCACCCTTCAGTGGTATATAGAATCTGCCTTTCTAGACTAGACCAGAAGGTTCATCTAGTCCAGCATCCTGTTTCCTGCAGTGGCCAATCACTTCCCTCCAGAAAGTATGCAAACAAGGCTTTCACTTTTGCTCCCTAGAAACTGGTATTCGGTGGCATATTGCCACTCTAACATGGTGGTTCCAAATATCCATCAAGACTAATAGCCACGCAATTTGTCTAAGCCCTTTTAAAAACCTTCTGAAGCCCTGTATTTCAAAGCAAGTATGAGGAATGCATGGTGGCTCTGACCCAATGTCTCCGCATGGGCCAGGTCTGCTTGCTCTACTCCTCAACTTTCCCATGTTGAGTAGGAGGATCTAAAGGGGTCTTTCTAAGAGTATTTGGTAGAACATGTTTATTGCTTCCTCACGATCAAGAATCCTGACAGAGACAGTACCCTTTTTAATGCATTTCTGTCATCAGTTGAAAATTATATAATTCTTTTCTTTTTTGCAAACTTCCAGTGTCATCTCTGTTCCAGTTAACTACAGGCAACATCTTAACCACATGAGGCCAACTTCAGGTGAGGGTGGGCTGTTTGTATGTCAGAATGCTGGAAACTATCCCGGAGAGTTTCTATTTGTGCATATTAAGCCTTCATTGTATGTATGAGATACTTGTTAATGTATGAGATACTTGTTTGTTTATTTATTTATTTTATTATTTAACAAAAAACATTAAAACTATCAATAAAACAGTGAAAAACAAGTAATTAAAACATTTAAAACAATTAAAACAGCTACTAAGTAAAAAAATTAAAACAGATCAACATCCATGTGTCTGGAAAGGCTTGGCAAAACAGAAAATTTTTAAGCAGGCACCAAAAGGAATACAACAAAGGCTCTTGCCTTTTGTCAATAGGCAGGGAGTTCCAAAGAGCAGATGCTGCCTCATTAAAAGAACAATTTATTACAAGTGTGGAACGAGTATTGTGTGGCACCTGCAACACTGCCTGTCCTGCAGAGTAAAGTGCTCGAGTGGGCACATATGGGGTAAGACAGTCTCACAAGTAAACTGGTCCCGAACCATTAAGGGCTTTATATACTATCAGTAACACCTTGAACTTGGCCTGGTACAAACTGACAACCAGTGCAGATCTCTGAGCAGAGGTATAATAGGCTCACATGGTCTCGCCTGCATCAGCAAACTGGCTGCAGCATTCTGCACTAATTGCAGTTTCTGAGTCAAGTGCAAGGGAAGCCCCACATAGAGTGTATTACAGTAATCCAGTCTTGAAGTAATCAGTGCTTGAACTACTGTGGCCAAGCTCTCCAGGTCTAGGAATGGTTGCAGTTGTACACCAGGTGTAGCTGATAAAAGGCATTTCTAGCCACTGAGACTACCTAGGCCTCCAGTATAGAGCTGGGTCCAGAAGCACCCCCAGACTCTGCACCTGTTCCTTCAGGGGGAGTGCAACCTCATCCAGGGCAGGCAAATGACCAATTTCTTGGACACGGCAACCACTCACCCACAGTGCCTCCATCTTACAGGATTCAAGTTTAGCTAATTTTCCTTCATCCATCCATCCCACCACTGTGTCCAGACACTGGTCTAAGGCCTGCACAGCCTCTTCTGATTCGGATGTTATGGAGAAGTAGAGCAGAGAGTAATCCGCATACTGGTAACACTTTGCCCCAAAATGCCTAATGACTGCTTCAGTGGCTTCATATAGATATTAAATAGCATTGGAGATAAGATGGTACCCTGCAGGACCCCACAGCACAACTGCCAGAAGGCCAAATTCAGATCACCCAATTCTATTCTCTGGACTCAGTCCTGTACATAGGGCTGGAACTACCTTAACATGGTGCCCTCAGTTCCCATTCCACAGAACCGGTCCAGTAGCGTATCGTGGTCAATCGTATCGAAAACCGGAGAGAGATCAGGAAGCAGGAGCATGGTCACCCTCCCTCTGCCCCACTCTCTATAGAGGTCATCCATTAGGGCATCCAAGGCTGACTCAGTCCCATGGCCAGCCTGAACCCAGATTGGAACAGATCTAGACAATCCATGTCATTCAAGAATGCCTACAGCTGCCCCTTAAATTAATTAACTAGACATAGCCCTTACCTTATCAAGCTCATCAGAAATGGCAATGCCTACAAATAAAACAAGATTGTATTTTTAAAGTAAACGAAATAAACCAATTTACATATGAAAGTATTGACACAATGTACCGTACAGCTGCTGCATGGCCATCTTTCTATTAATAAAAGTGATGCCTGATCTGATCAGACACTATAGTTCAACATTACATGCAAAAGCCTCAGGGTTCACATACTTCCCCGTCCCTTCTCTTTGTTCAGCATGACACAAGGCTAAGATGATACGTTTCTGCTTTTGTTTTCAACTAACCTCAGTTACTCATTATATTTGAACCTGAACAATGTACCTGGTCTCAACTATGGTTTATGAAACAAACTTATAATCCTGGTTTCTTTCTCTAAACCATGATCAAACATTAAACCACAGCTCTCAGTTCAGACAAAAAGAGCAATTGCATCTAGTTGAAAATGGAAGCAAAAGCTTCTGATCTCCTCCATGTGGTCCCTCCAGAGGACAGGAAAGGAGGGAGGGTACAAACCCAAAGCTTGTCCACTTCATTCCTGTAGAGCAAACCCTGTGGCAGATTTTGAGGGGATGTGTACAGAGGGCTAAACTAAAGTTACCTTTCTCCCCTTCCATTCATGGCAATCCCAGCTAGATCAAAGGTCCTTCCAGGAACAAAAGGACCATGGGATCCAGAATAGTTGTAGGCCCCCAAAACCTACAAATACATACATATTATCAATATACTGTGGGCTTGTTAAACACTGGACAGATGTTTGGTTTTTATTTTCTTAACAGCTTTTCAAAACTGCCTATATATTGACCAACTTTTCAGTCTAGATGACTTCCTTTTATTGATTTTTGTGTTGCAAAAAAGCACAGTGTAGTGCAGAGTACAGTAATTAACATTTTATGACCAGATCAATATATGGGGGGGGGGATGCTAGCCATTAATAGATTTTTTTCCACCATGCATTTGCCAAGTACATACATACTGAACAAAATGCACTTGGTTTCTAGCAATTAATCTGTTTTTAATCTTTTGGGGATTAATTTAGCAATGAAAGTACTAAACCTCCATCTCTAGTTTGTGGGTGTTTGCAGGAGCTAGAAAACAAAACAAAACTCTAAAGATTTAATTTAGCTCACTGTTCATTCAGATAGCTGCTCACCAGAGCCAAGAAGAGAGAGAAAACCAGCCCACTCGATCTCAACTTGGTCCATCTGCACATATGATTTCCCCCCTTGCATTTTAAACTTTGAATTTTCTCTTTTTCTAATTTAATTATGTCTGTATCATCTTCAGCTTTCAACTTGCCCGTCATTCCTTTTGAAAAATATGATCATATTTACCACATAGGAAGATAATAGGAAGCTGCCTTATACTGAATTAGACCCACTGGTCCATCTAGCTCAGTACTGTCTACACTGGCTGGCAGCAGCTCTCCAGGGTTTCAGAGAGGGAGTCTCTCCCAGCCCTACCTGAAGATGCCAGGGATTGAACTTGGGACCTTCGGCATGCAATGCAAATGCTCTACCACTGAGCTACGGCCCTTCCCAAACATTACATCAATTACTTCATCAGTAATGATGATGAACAGCAATGGATCCAGGAAATAATCGTTTCCTCTTTTTCTAATATTGAAATGTTGATTGAAATGTCCAGTGCTTATGTAGCCAAAATGGAGCTACCTATGCACAAGAGAATGGTATCAGCAGACTCAGCAAAGCCTCAAGGTTTGCAGAAATACAAAACGTTATGGTTAACAAGCCCTAGAAGTGTGTGTGCTCAGTAGCCATGGAATGCTGACTGTTGGGGAAAAAAGCAGAAAAGTGTTTGGGAGAAGAAATTGAATTTATTTAAGAAATTTATACCTTGCTTTTCACCATATGTCTAAAAGTATCTTACATAACAACATACAAAATTTGAAACATAGATTAAAACATCAGAGTAGATTGTTAGGACAGCATTCATGGTGCAAAAGCCTCTTAAAATAAAACTATTTTAATCTGATGTCTGAAATTTAGCAGAGATTGTGCATGCCTGATTTCTAATGGGAGGGAGTTTCACAGAGGTGGGCCCAGTACAATGAAGATATGACTCCTTGCTGACATGAGTCATGATTCTAGTCCATGGGGTCCACAGTTCTCCCCCAAATAATCTCATACAGTTCTGGAACACAGCATGGCTGGCTGAAACACTAAACAGATGGGACTCTATGCTACACCATTTTGTTGCAGGTCCCATTTGTACCACTTACTAGCTTTATCTCTTTCCAACTTGACACAAAATCAGGAGTTACAACCCTCTACCATGCTCAAAATCTTCTTCCTTCACATCAAGAGGATATGTGCAAATCATCACTGAGAGGGTCTCAAACAGCTATTTTAGTTTTTTAAGGATTATAAACTGAATCACCGGAATTCAAGAACAAAAGAGGTCCCTATTCTCTTTCATGGACTCATTTGACAATCCCCATCCACTTTGACTCTAACTCAGATAAAAACTAATAGATCAAGTCCAGATCTTTGTCTGACCAACAGTTCACTTGAAACTAGAGATAACCACAGAGCCTTTATTTCTCATTCCTTGATCTTCTATGTGACCTTCACAAAGACATCATCCTTCATTTTCCAATGTTAAATAACCCTTAGTTATCTATTCAAATACTGACACAGGCTGCACATTGACCATACTCTTAGTTTCTGCTAGGATATACCAGATCTACCTTGATTTGATGTGTAAGACACTTCCTGCAGATTATATTCTACCTTATTCCTCTGTGGCACCCCTCCGGACAATACCTATGGAACTCCTCAGCTTGTTGTTGTCACACTATAGCTCTTTCTCCATATGTATATTGAATGCCTGACAGGGGAAACAGGATAACAGCGTGCCCTGATCTGCTCTCCATATTTTCAGCGTGAACAGAGCCCTACATTCTTATAGTTTTATGTGCATAGGATTCTAAGCTGATTGTTGGAAATTGGAGACATGGACAGCAACCGCAATTTCCCTTTCCTGTTCTACAGGCATTCACTGAATGTGTGGCAAGGGCTTCTCTCTCTGCTCTAACCAGAAAATGATTTTGTGGTTGACCAGAACTTGAATATAGTAGGAAGCCTGGCAAACACTGAAGGTCCAGAACTATACAACTATAATTCTTCTTGCTCACTGTCTGCATATTGTTATGTAAGTGAACTGCCTCCTAATGCAACAGCCTCTGCATTCACTCAGTCTGACCTCAGAACCTGGTTTATCCCTTTACCAATTATTAATGATAAAATGCTTTAATGCACACACTCAAGTCAAGAGATGGAGTCCTGTCTATTGGTCTGGTTATTTTCAATTGCAGTTTTCTATCCAAATTGTATAGACATAAAGATATATTCCATATTTGTTTGGCTAAATAAAACACAACATACTATTGAAAATTGGTTTCAGAATATTAATCTACTTTTGATTTCCCAGTATCTCTGCAATCTTGTTACACTAATGAGCATCAATCATGGGCAAACGTTACCTCTATGAGATATACCACAACTACCATTTTCTAGTGGGGATAAGGCCAGAAGAAATCTCAAGAGCTGTATTACTTCTTAAAAAGTTAGCAATCACAAACCGATGATGCACATCTTTAAAACAATGTCTGTTCTGAGAAACAGGATATTATTATTATTACATTTATGAATGGGTTTCCATGAGGCATCCCAAAGCGTTTTACAATATAATAACATATATAAAAGTTACATATATAAAAACACTTAATACAATTGCATATATAAAATCAATTATAACAAAATTATAAATATAAAAACAATAGCACATACATAAAATAAATTCCAAAAATGGGTAACACACCGATCAGATCATTCCCTTTTGGTAGTGACATTTGAGGGACCATTGTTCACATTTAAATGGTTGACTCTCATACTCATCTTATTCACAACATTAACACAAACCCTGTGTTAAATTAAAGGAATTCTTGTGTTAAGTGGACTTAAATTCTTGTCCAAAGTATAAGTGCAGGAAGATTGCATTACCACAATTTTAATATAACCCAGGCCACTTTTAATCACACTGTTGGAAAAGAAGGCATGGTTGCCTAGTTTTCTTAAGGACATCTTATTTAAATACACAAATGTCTCTTATTTAAATAAGAGTCTATGCTGATGCATTTTTCTGAATTGCCAGCAGATGGCCTTACTAAAGACCCAATTTTTTGTTTTGTTTTGCTGAATTAAATATGTTGGTTTTGATACACCACAGCTGGATCATTTTTCTCTTTCAGAGTGACTTTAGCTTATATGAGTAAAAGACAACCATGTTCATCCAGTACCGGTCTATGTAAATATTACATTTGCTGAATTTACTTCAGCATTGGTTTACTCTATAGTCAGTAATACATCTACCCAGTTTCCAAAACAGGTCAGCTGATCATGCACTTGGAGAAATATCTCAGGACACAATAGTGCAAACTACCTGTAATGGAAATGCAGGAAGATATAGTGAAGCAAATCTTTAGGATTGGAGGACAGTAGAGTAAAAAGGAACCCCTGTGTAAGTATAAACCCAAAACACTATCTGACAAAGGAACAGGAAGAATTAACACACAGTCCACTTTCTAATAACATTATTCTTCCCTCTCAGTTATTTTAGAGCAGTACAGGGCTTTATATTGAAAGGGAGGACAGCATGATTCAAATCAGTACAAATTTAGGAATTCATATATCACTATAGGATATGGTTCAATGTGTATGTGCATGCAGAAGCATGTATGCCATTAGATATTAATATTATAAACCTATGGTGACAACAGTGGCAAGTAGGACATAATTAGGGTTGCCAGGTTCTTAGCCTGAGACTGATCATCTTTAGGTCAGGAGAAGAGAAAGTCAGCCAAGTGCAGGTGTTCTTGCAAGGCTGTAACGGGAAAAACCACAAGGTGGAATTCTCCCTTCCCCCTGCACAACTTTTAAAGATACAAAAGACCTCTTGGAGGCCGGGCCTGGCAACCAAGAGGTCTTCTGTATCTTTAAAAGTTGTGTAGGGGGAAGAAAGAATTCCACCTTGTGGTTTTTCTCATTACAGCCTTGCAAGAACACATGCACTTGGCTGACTTTCTCTTCTCCCAAAGGTACAGGATCAGTCTCAGGCCAAGAACCTGGCAACCCTAGACACAATGGATACTGCAGGCATTGCGGAGCAATAAAATGATATGAAAAACTGTAATGCTCCAAATATTGACAGTGATGTTATGTTTGTTATATGACCTTTCTTTTTATGCTGGCATAGGGGCTGAGAGTGGGGTCTGAGAAAGGTTAGGATTTGGATTAAGTCTCACTTTATCCCCACTGCCCATTTCCACTCTGCTCCACCCCTCTGCCACCATATTGCTGGTGATATGCTGGAATGCAATCTCTAGTGGTGGCAAACATCCAAGATGGAACACAAGTTTGCACAAATGAGAGTAGATTGCAAAGTAAACATGGCATTTTCTTCCAGATAATTGCACTTGGAATCAGGGTGTCAATCTCAGACAGCACTTTGATTTTGTTTATTATATAATGGACAAAAATGCATTATTTGAGCAGAAACAGTATTATTTAGGAATCGTAACATGGGTTAGATAATTTTAGTTTGCCTTAACATTTACTGAAATGTATTTAAAAATGTCAGTCATAGAAATTCCTACTGAAGGCATATGATTTTGAAATGGACAGAATAATGAACATAAATAAGGGAGATTCCAGAGAATCTATAGTCTGCCTATAATTCAAAGAGTGTATCAGGGTGCCACTCAAAAGTAGATGTCCAACCATTCAATAAGTTGTGTTAACTATTTCTGAAAACTATGCAGAAATTGAACTACATGAATTGAACTACATTTTTCTGGAATATGTTCAGTAGGAAGTGACTGATAACAATTCAACTGGGTATTATAATAATAAAAAGAACATTTTACTCATGGTTTCCTGAAACAGATCTACAATGCTCTTAGGATGTTGCATTTTCTGGCAACGGTTTAGGTTTGCAATTTTAAAAATGAAGAAAACCAAGCAATATAGCTTTGAAATTTTTCAACTGTGCTTCAAATATCACATAAGCAACACATTCAAGCTTAACTGAACAAGGGCACCATGAATAATTTTTTAAACAACTGTTTAAAGATTCAGTTTGTAGAGTTATTCCTAATCTGTACTCTTGTACAAAGCCATGTAGTTTTCAGTACATGGCTGACATGTGTGAAACATTCAGCATTAATCAACTTACTTCGAGAAAGATTCTCCAGGGCTTTACCAAGCTTCTTACTTTCTTGAAGAATGTGATTTAATTCATCAAAATCATGATGTTCTGATTTTGTCCTCCAATCCCATTTGGGGTGTTCTACTGATCTTGGCACTAAGTAAAATAAATTGTTTTTTTAATTTCAAGTTATAAAAATCCATAACAATAACTTTTCCAATGCTAACAAAGTCCTCCTGCATCCCCTCCCCCGCTCTTTGCTTCATCAATATTTTAAAATTTAAAAAAACCAAATACATTGCTTTGTTTCTATCAAAACTGGTCTTGTAGCTTCGTTTTTCCAGAGTCCTGGTAACAATGCAATGTCATAATCTAGTGTCATTTCGAGTGGTTTTAGAAGCCCCATTTCCCAACTACACTGCAACGTACTCTGCTGATGAGCTGCAACGTCTTTTTCTTACTATATAATATTTTGCTAATCATGTTACTTGCGAATGCTTCTGCACAGGTGGGCACCTGCACAGAAGCATTCACAAGTAGTGTGAAGCTGTGAGGCAAGGCTAGGCTAGGTGAGGCAGGGTAGCAGAGGCATGTGAGGTGCCTAGTGTTGGCAGCAGAGACGCGCAAGACAGCCAGCGGCATGCGGGTGAGTAAACAAGCAAGGGGGCGGAGGTGGCTGTGCTGGCAGGGCGGGTGACCTGTGGAGGGGGGGAGGATGACCCACAGGGGGAGGGCAGGTTGGTGACCCATGGGGGGGAAGGGAGGGAGAGCATTGGCGATCTGTGGGATGGGGGAGTGCTGGTGACTCATGGGACAGGGGGAGCACTGGCGACCTGTGTGCAGGGGGAGGGAGTGCTGGTGACCAATGCGGAGAAGGAGGGGGAGCGCTGGCAACCCACAGGAGGGAGCACTGGCAACAGTAGGCAGGGTTGGCGAGCGAAGCGAGCAGTGCAGAGCCCCTAGTAAAAGTTAAAGAAAGAAAATAAAGACACCAACCCTCAGACCAAATTCCCTCCAAATTCACACTCCTCCCACCTCCTTCTCCTGATTTTCAGGTGGCATTTAGCTCCCCCCATCCCCCACAGAGACTCCATGATTGTGTGTGAAAACCTTTGTATACAAACATTTGGGCAACCGTTAGCAGTATCATTGCAAAGTATCCTGAGCAAAAGCCCCCACTACTGAAATGTTCACAGTTCAATACAGAAGAGTCATGTGCATTTTAAAGAGAGCGCTCCTTATGCGAACCAGATTCTGTGCTGTTGTAAAGTGGGTTTCAAACAGGGATGGCTCACTTATGGCCCCTGGCCACTGGCCATGCTTGCTGAGACTGATGGGAGTTGGAGTTGATGGGAGTTGCATTACAGCAATATCTGGAAGGCCACAAGTTAGCCACCCTGGCTTTACAGAAAAAGTTGCAGTGTGAAGTGCTTCTCTTCATTGTTCCAGCCAGCCAGCCTTCTTCAGGATACCCCATGTCATCTCCCCTCTCTTCCAATTTTCTACTTTATCCCCTTGCTACAGGCACCCAGCATTCTGGGCAAGGTCTTGGAACGGGTGGTTGCTGGCCAGCTCCAGGCGCTATTGGATGAAACTGATTATCTAGATCCATTTCAATCGGGTTTTAGGCCCGGTTTTGGCACTGAGACAGCCTTGGTCGCCCTGTACGATGACCTATGTCGGGAAAAAGACAGAGGGAGTGTAACTCTGTTGATTCTCCTTGATCTCTCAGCGGCTTTTGATACCATCGACCATGGTATCCTTCTGGAGAGGCTCGCGGAGTTGGGAGTTGGAGGTACTGCTTGGCAGTGGTTCCGCTCCTACTTGGCGGGTCGTCTCCAGAAGGTAGTGCTTGGGGAACATTGCTCGACACCGCGGGCTCTCCAATATGGGGTCCCGCAGGGGTCAGTTTTGTCCCCCCTGCTTTTTAATATCTACATGAAGCCGTTGGGAGAGGTCATCAGGAGTTTTGGAGTGCGTTGTCATCAGTATGCTGATGACACGCAGCTCTACTTCTCCTTTTCATCTTCTTCAGGTGAGGCTGTCGATTTGCTGCACCGTTGCCTGGCCTCGACAATGGACTGGATGAGAGTTAACAAACTGAAGCTCAATCCAGACAAGACTGAGATGCTGTTGGTGGACGGGTTCTCTGATCGGATGGTGGATATATACCCTGTCCTGGACGGGGTTACACTCCCCCTAAAGGACCGGGTTCGTAGTCTGGGAGTCTTTTTAGACTCTTCCCTCTCACTTGAGGCTCAAGTAGCCTCGGTGGTTAGGAATGCGTTTTACCAACTTCGGTTGGTAGCCCAGCTACGTCCCTATTTGAGTAAAGAGGACCTTACATCAGTGGTACATGCTCTGGTAACCTCACGTTTGGATTACTGTAATGCGCTTTACGTAGGGCTACCTTTGAAGACAGTTCAGAAGCTACAACTAGTGCAAAATGCGGCGGCCAGATTGCTGACAAGGACCAAGTGGTCCGAGCATATAACACCTGTTCTGGCCAGCTTGCACTGGTTGCCAATATGTTTCCGGGCTAGATTCAAAGTGTTGGTATTAACCTATAAAGCCTTATACGGTGCGGGACCACGATACCTTGCGGAACGCCTCTTCCGATATGAACCGGCCCGTGCACTACGTTCTGCTACGAAGGCCCTCCTCCGGGTTCCAACTCACAGGGAGGCCCGGAGGGTGATGACAAGATCTAGGGCCTTCTCAGTGGTGGCCCCCGAACTATGGAACAGTCTCCCTGAGGAAGTACGCCTGGCGCCAACTCTGCTCTCCTTCCGGCGCCAGGTCAAAACCTTCCTATTCTCTGAAGCATTTTAAGTTACACTGATTTAATTTTAAAAATGTTTATTGTGTTGGATTGTTGATTGTATTTTAGTATTGTTTTGTTATTTATTGTATTTTTATGCTGTTTTATGTTCACCGCCCAGAGAGCTATTGCTAGTCGGGCGGTATATAAATTTAATAAATAAAAATAAATAAATAAAATAAAATTCTGTGGCCACTAAGAATGCTTAGTGTCCTTATTGGGCTGGGTTTGGGTGGGGAGAAGATACCCTTTCAGGGTTTTTCCCAAAATATTGTTCTACATCTGCAAACCTTGTAATTCTCCTGAACATGTTTATACCACCCTCTTGGTTGTTGATAGCCCCTTTTTGGCTACTCACACATCATAACTCAGCACCTAGTATGCTACTTATGCAGTAGAGTGAAATGGAAAGGGAAACATGTTACATTTCTTCACCCCTTAAAAGTGTAGGTTTTGATTCTGAGTCTATCACTGTGAAAGGCAGTTGGTAATGAATGGCATAGGTGTATTATAGGGCAATACTGGACTTTTGTTTTGTTTCTAACAGCAAAACACACAACCTCCAATTGAGAGTCATTGTCCCTAACTCAGCATTAACATGCCTCTGCCTCCTTTTCATGACAATGAGCAACGTAAGAGAGACTAGGATCTGGGAGACCATGGTTCAAATCCCCACTCACTGACAAAGCTCACTGGGTGACCTTGGGTCAGTCACAATCTCTCAGCCTAACCTACCTCACATGGTTGTTGTGGGATTAAATGAGCAGGGAAGAAACCACTTTGAGCTCCTTGGAGAAAAATGGGATATAAATGCAATAAACACACACTCACACACAGAACCCCAGACCATGCCGTGGCTCATCTCCATTCCAGCTTACACTCTCAGATAAGTGGGTTAAATGCTGGCACAGGAAGGATTGGTAGCAGACCTGGTGCCAGGTGATGCCCAGAATAGGCACTAGCCAAGCGCCCCAGGAGCTGCCCTCCCCGCTGGGTTCCCAGATGCTTTTCAGCAGTGGGCACCATTGCCACTTTTGAACGTGAGCAAAGTTCAGTTGCCACCCACTTTTCCCTGCCCTGGTTTTGGGGGAAGTATCATCAGCACTGTGCCAAGGACCCTCCAAAGTCTTGTGCTGGCTCTGAATGATGGTTCCTTTCCCATGACTTGGGACTTCTTCAGTTACCCCACAGGTGCAGAAAGGAGGACTGCTACAGTTCCCTTCTCACCACAATAACAGGAAATAAATCAGCCCATGAAAGCTACATCTAGCATGTTCATTCCACACATATACAAAAAACATTTCTCAATAAGAATGACACCAGTTTCATTGTTTATCACTATTATCATTATAATAATTTCTTATGGAAGATATAGAGTAATTCCTTACTAACTCTCTTGACCTTCTCTGACTTTAGTCACCATTTATTAAAATCAGAATGGAAGCTTGTTAAATCCCTCATCATATTACCTGAATAAACAATATTTCATATTCCAGAAATGGATAGTACCCAGCATGCAAAGTATTATTATTAACTTTATTTATACCCCGCCGTTTTTCCAAATTGGAACTCACGGCGGCTTCCAGATAAAAAACAGATACAATTAAAAAGTAAGTAACTATAGGGCACTAGATTTCCTATGGTTTATGTATAAAGTTTTTTTTAGCTTTTTCCTCATTTCATACCAAAATTGCTTTCAATATATAATAAAAATGTGTTTGTTCACTTAACTCCTTTTTTATTTTTTCCCATAAAGATGTATATGGTCCTTCAATAACTTATTTTATTCCCCAAAATTATGTTTGTTTTCTGTCACTCATTACAAAAACCAGGAAATGAGCACATTTGTGATAGATAGTGGAGACAAAAGATTCATAAAGAGAGAAAAATTGCAGTGTTGTCAAGAATCTAAACTGACGCTCTAACCACAATAGGTGTGCCATGTTCCAGATGCCCTAAAAATGGGGTACAAGATGAGGAAGACATGGATTCAACAACAGTGTTACTCCAGAAATATGCCTGGATACACATCAGAAGCATGAAACACGAAACGTGTATTGCAGTGGAACAAGAGTGTAAGTGTATCTGCAATACACTCGTGCTAAAAGCAGTTGATGAGTTGTGTTGCACAGCACAATTCATTTTTAAACCAGTACATCACAGGACAGGACACACATAAGCTGGTTATTGCCTAGATCACATCTACACCACAAAATAACTGTTTTTAAAGGTGATAATGCTCCCTTCTCACAGAAAACCTCAGGAGCTGCAATTAATGCAACCCTGCAGAGACTTCTGCTGTCAATTCCTCTTGCCCTCACTAGACTACAATCCCCAATTCCTCTAGTAGGGGAACTCATTCTTCTATTATCACTTTCGATTTATGTTTTAAATGGAGAAATCAGTTTTGTTTTACATTGGAGGGAGGACTCGGTAAAAATGCTAATCCCAAATCTTACATAGTCACAGAATTAGATTGAGTTAATGGATCTTGTAATACTACCCTCCATCTTCAAAACAGGATTTTCTATCTCTGTGTGTGGGTGTGTATTACACACACACACACACACCCATGACCTCCACTCTTTGCCCAATTTTCAGTGATTTGCTCCTGCCACTGAAGCTACAAGTGCCACATCTCAGTCATTTCCAGAGTCTCCTGACTCTCAGGAGAGCTTCTTGATGGGAAGGGGATGCAGGTACCTGCAATGGGGGTAAGAGGGTGGGAGAGTCCTATTGCAAAAGCAGACTTCCACTTACACACTTCTGGACCCAAATCATTATGATTTTTCTCAATAGCAATCTAATGGTAATAAATTCAGAACAATGGTAAAGTTCCATGGCAAGCAACCCTAATAACAAAATGAGTCCAAGATAGGTGGGAGTTTCTAAAAAAGAGAATTCAAAAGGCAAAATTGCAAACAAATTTTCCAACAAGGAAAAAAGGTAGAAGACAGCAGAAGCAGCCAATGCGGCTTCACAAAAACCTTAGAAATCACCTGAAAACCAGAAAGGACACAGAAGGAAGGCCAGGCCACAAAGGCAAGGTAGAACAGAATTCCAGGGATGGCGTCAGGAAGGCTAAAGCTGAGAATGAGTTTAGGTTAGTGAGGGATGCTAAAAGCAACAAAAAAACTTTCTTTAGGTACACCCATAGTAAAAGACAAGAGAGCCAGTGTGGTGTAGTGGTTAGAGTATTGGACTATGACCTGGGAGACCAGGGTTTGAATCTCCACATAGCCATGAAGCTCACTGGGTGACCATGGGCCAGTCACAGCCGCTCAGCCTCAGAGGAAGGCAATGGTAAGCCCCCTCTGAATACTGCTTACTATGAAAACCCTATTCATAGGGTCGCCATAAGTCAGGATCGACTTGAAGGCAGTCCATTTCCATTTTATAGTAAAAGACAGAGAAGAAATGGTGATTCAGCCACTCAATAACAATGGCAAAATAACAGATGACAACGAAAAGGCAGAAGTGTTCAATTCCTACTTTGGCTCAGCAAAAGATTCTCCCAAAAGATGGCCTATGACCCTCCTGGCAAACATGAAGGGCCTGATGAACTGCATCTTATAGTGCTGAAGGAACTGGCTGAAGAACTATCAGAACCACAGTCTGTTCTTTGTGAAATTGTGGAGGATGGGTGAAGTGCCGGATGACTGGCTAATACGGTCCCTATCTTCAAAAAGGGCAAAACGAAGGAATCTGGAAACTACAGACTAGTCATCTTGATATCAATCCCTAGGAAAATTCTGGAGCAGATTATAAAGCAATCAATCTGTAAGCACCTTGAAAACAATGCAGTAATTGCTAGAAGCCAAAATGGATTTGTCAAGAACATATCCTGCCAGACTAATTGTATCTCATTTTTTGTTCTACACCTAGGAAAAAGAAACCAAATGCACAGTTATAAGATGGGGGATACCTGACTCAACAATACTACATGCCAGAAGGATCTTGGAATTGTTGCTGGTCTCAAGCTGAAAATGAGCCAACAGTGCAACGTGGCTGCAAAAAAGGCAAATGCTATTTTAGGCTGCACTAACAGAAGTATAGTTTCCAACTCATGTGACATTCTAGTTCCCCTCTATTCAGCACTGCTTAGGCCTCATTGTTAGTATTGTGTCTACTTCTGAACACTGCATTTTAAGAAGCATGTACAAAGTAGAACAGGTTCAGAGGAGGGCAATGAGGATGATCAGGGAACTGGAAACAAAGCCCTGTGAGGAGAGACTGAAAGAACTGGGCATGTTTAGCTTTGAGAAGAAAAGACTGAGGGAAGATATGATAGCACTCTTCAAGTACTTGAAAGGATGCCACACAGAAGAGGGCTAGGATCGCTTCTTAATCATCCCAGAGTGCAGGACATGGAATAATGGGCTGAAGTTATAGGAAGCCAGATTTTGATTAAACAACAGCTTCCTGTTAAAGTGGTATGACAATGGAACCAATTCCTTAGGGAGGTGATGGGCTCTCCAACACTGGAGGCATTCAAGAGACAGCTGGACTTCCACCTATTGGGTATGCTTTAATTTGGATTTCTGTGTTGAGTAGGGGGTTGGGCTCGATGGCCTTACAGGCTCCTTCCAATTCTACAGTTCTATAATTCTATGGTCACACAACCATACAGGTAGCTTATCTTTAGTCATTTTGCCTTAGCAATATATGTATCTCAAAGACGTTTAATATTTGGTATTTGGAATCTATGCAATCCACCATTCTTACAGCCAGTAAATCCTTTAACTTTTGCTTTTACATAAATTTAAATTTATCTAGCAGCTCTAGAGTAATAATTTTTCTACACATTTTGTTTTAAAATTGAATCAGAATTCTGAATTTCTTATTCATTTATCTTGCTCAATAATTTTCCTTCTAATACACATATTTGTTCAAATATAAATTGTTTCCACACAAGGTACTATCATATAGAAAACAAAAGAAATAGTATGACACCTAAACATAATGTTTTAAAATTAATTCTTATTATGACTAGCAACCCTTGACTTGAACCAAGAGTCTTTCGCATTTACACATTTTAACTTAAAAGGGCAATTCCTATTTTGCTTATATGTCAGCCCGTAAGAACCATAAAGTACAAGTTTGAAGAATTCACTTACTACAAAATGTGCTTAACATTTCCTTACATGATTTGGACTCTGGTGATGGGGGAGAAATGTTGGAAACTGCAAGGTCACTCTTTGATTTCTTAGGCTTCTTTGCATTTGTCTGCCAGGGTTTATCATAACTTCTGAAATCCCTTCTTGTTCCCTTGTTTTCTGTTGGGGGAAAGAGACTGTATTTACTTAGTAGTTTTTTGATGTTGATATGTAAAAGATATCCTGATAAAAACATACCCAGGCAAACTAAGACACACCGTGTAATAAACATGTCAGACCATGGCCTGGTTCACACATAACAAAACATGTTATTACATATATTAGGTTGTTTATTGTTTAATATTTACGCTCTACTGTTTCTGTGATTTTATTGTATTTTATCTTATGTTGTGCACCGCCCTGAGAGCCTTCGGGCTGTGGGCGGTATATAAATAGAATAAAATAAATAAATAAATAAATAAATAAATTGCAGCTGCTTTGCTCCTCCTCTGGTCATTCTCCCACTGCACTATGCTTAGCCAAGCCATGGTTTGGCTTAGCATGTCACCTAACCTGGGCTTGTGACTTAGCTCTTTCCAGACAAGCTGTAACCAAGGTTTGTCCTATGGTTTACAACTCATGGTTTCTCGGGGAGAGCTGAGCCATGAGTCTGGGTTTGAACAACATATTAAGCACTGTACAGCAGCAGAACGACCACAGGAAGAGGGGAAAATATTCCTTTGCAGGCATGGCTTTGCACCTTTGTCACCTGTTGCTATACTGAGGTCAGACAATAGACAGGTGGGGGGCCTCACATGAAATGGGATTCTGTTCCCCACCCCTGAAATAAAGCTTTGTCAGGTTCAATCATGGGAGGGGATGAAAATTAATGGATCTTTCACATTCACAAGAACTCAACTCAAAGAACAATGATTAGCAAATACTCTTGGATTGATTAGCATGTTCTTGGGAAGAAACATACAAATCTCACAATGACCAAATGATATTTAAATTATTGTTAAATTAAAAACTCAGTTCTAAAGTTAAGTATCTTTCCTGATATTCCTGATTATTCCTGTCAATAAAACATCTAAGTTTGGTGATTTTCTAGAAAATGTTACTTTTTCTGATTTAGTAATTCCACCACTCCTAGTTCTGGGAAAACAGACAGAACAATAGCATTTGCCAGAACAGCTCAAACTATGCATCTTCAACCAGGGCTGTGGAGTCGGTATGCCAGACCTTCGACTCCGACTCCTCTGTTTTTTTACTGTCCGACTCCGACTCCTTCATAAATGGCAAATGTATATTAACTAGTAATAACAAACTTACTGTAGTAAAATGGTAGCGCAAGGCATTTCATCACCACCATGTGAATTGGTGGTGATGAAATGCCTTTTGCTACCATTTTACTACAGTAAATTTGTTATTACTAGTTAATATACATTTGCCATTTATGAAGGAGTCGGAATCGGTACATTTCTACCAACTCCGACTCCACCCAAAATTGCTCCCGACTCCGACTCCATAGCCCTGTCTTCAACCCATTCTTTAATTAAACAGACAATAACAGCTTGTCGACTTGATGCAACTTCTGGGAACCTGTAAGTCTTTCAGCCAGCAAAACTAGAAAGCGATGACCTTAGGTGGGATTCAGGATAGTAAAGTCAGCTGATCAAATGCCTTCAATATTAAATGAAATATGAATATACAGCAAGGTAATATAAATCCAGATCTACAGACCATGTAAACTATATAAACAAATGCCAATTTCTGGGCCAAAATCAATTTGCTAATGTACACAAATAAGAACCACAATCTAACACAAAGTTAAGCATAGCTAACCCACGCTGGATTATGATGAAGGAAAAAGCACGCCTAGACAGTTCAGAAACAGTAGCAGACATCTGGACCAAACCATAGATAACTCATCTTAAAATATTCCTAGACACATATTAAGAATAATTAGCATGCATCATTTTAGAAATGGTGTTATGGATTACTCCACTCAAGAACAACACTTGTAACTTAAATCTGGGTAGGAAGGAAAGCAAAAAAAAAAAAAAAAAAACATCAGGTACAAAGAGACAGAAGAGATGCATGAACACTCTCTCAACAGTTTTTTTTTTTACTGTAAAGTAGCCACATGAAGCTGCCAGACTGGTCAGAACAACAGCGAAGTAAACATTCTATTTAACTTCTTCCCTGTTATTCAAAGTCACTGTCCCCAAGGTGTTTTCCTCTTACATACCTGTAGTTTCACTTTCTGCCCAGAGAGCAGCAGATCCAGACAATGTCCTCTGAAGCTGACTACGACTACCCTGTTTTGACTGGAGGTGGTCAATGAGAAATGGGATTGGATGGTCAGGAGTCTCTGTTATCAGCTTGGTCATCAATTCCTTAAAAACATAAAATCAAAGGAGTATAACATTCACTTTATATTGGTAGGAATTAATAGTGCTCATTAATCAAATCCTGTTTTAGAGGAGATTGTGGCTTGCATCCAACAAAGCTGTCCCTTTTGCACAAGTACTTCCACTTGCATAATATAATTTCTCTCCCTCTCCTCTCCATCCCCCTCATGCACCACCCAAAAATGTTCTGGACGTCCCCCCAACTCTCCAAAGCAGATTGGTGGGGGTCATGAAGGGAGATGAGAGGGAGAAGTTCCATTGTTTAAGTGGAAGGCCTTGCACAAAGATGACACTTCAGCAGGATACAGCCAATTGATTTTTGAATATTTGCTCACAAAAACCTTTAACGAATTTTATGTGTATAGTATGATATACTTTACTTTGGGCAAAACTACACATAACAAACAGCAACTCTGGGGACAAGAGGAAGCTGGAAAAATACTTGGTGAGAAACCGGTGCAAGGTCCTAATCTGGACCAAGAGCGTGACACAGGATTCTGCACAGCTGCTTGTTCTTCAAAAGGAGAGTGGCAGCACTGAGCAAACTTTTAAAAATGATTAACGTAATGTGCAGTTTGCCTTCAGCCAGCAATCCTTTATAGTATGCAATTCCTTCAGAGCAAGTCCCAATGAACTCAGGGGCATTTAGAAGTTAAGTTGACACAGGACTACATCTATCCAGGGCTGTGGAGTCGGAAGCAATTTTGGGTGGAGTCGGAAGAAATGTACCAACTCTGGCTTCAAAATAAATTTTGATTGACAATTTTTTTAAAATATACATTCAAAATGTCAAAGAAGCTTCCCATGAAGTCAGCTGTAGTTGAGCATTTCACCATAACTCAAGATGGAAAACATTTTGTGTGTCAGTGTATGACACAGGACCCAGATGAAGACAAATGCTGTGATGCCAAGATCAGCGCATATTCAGGCAGCGATAAAAATGCTCCTATGAGAGCTTCCAATTTAAAAAGACATTTACGGCCCTTTCCAGGGCTGTGGAGTTGGAAGCAATTTTGGGTGGAATCGGACAGTAGAAAAATAGAGGAGTCGGAGTCGAAGGTTTGGCGTACCGACTCTGCAGCCCTGCATCTATCCCCAGGATCCTGCTGGTATTTAAACAGTGATGAGATTATAAATGCACCTATAACAGTGAATTGCAGGATTCTGTATACACAAACAAGGCTTTGACTACAGTTAAGGCCAATGTTTGATCACATGGAATCTGCTGCATTGGTTTCAGCAGCTTAGATAGTGGGAATGAAGATAATTTATAAGAGCCAAGTAATCATGGGAATGGTGTGGTCTGATTTTGTGGGCTTCAGATGACAGGCACATAAGTGTGCAAGATAAATGGCAACATGCATGTTCATTAATCTTTGCCAACTTCATTGTGCTCAAAGGAGCAAATAAGAACCAGTGTGATTGCTGTATTGATCTGCTGCTAACTCACTCACTATTCCTCTCAAGTTTTTTATTTTCTACTACAAGTTGAAAATAAAGCCTTACAATCTTTATATATATATATATCACAAATTAGGATAGAGACCATCTTTTCCTTATGCATATGTACATTGATAGCACAAGATAAAGAATAATAAACTGGATTATTAATATAAAAAGTAGATACAACACTGAAATACCAATATTTTCACTAAAAGTGGAATTAAATTTTAACTACTCCATCTGGTTGCAGCAATTGTCATTTGGCTTGGCTCCTCTCTCTGAGCTGCCATCCATCTATTAGGAGCCATTCTGCCCGGCTGCAGCAAAGGGAAAAGTGGGGCCCACTCCATTAGCTCAGCTGAGAGAGAGACCAGCTGCCATTTGGCTCTTTTGTTCCCTGAACCGTCTCCATTACGACTGGCCATCGTAAGAATATTTAAGAAGTGGGGCCTGAATTAGTTTTTCTTCTTCCTTCCTCCCCATCCCCTTTTTTCTCTTTTGTGTTATGCTTATTAAACTGTAAGCTTAGGACAGGGACTGCCTTGTTTTAGCCTCTGTTCAGTGCCTATAAAAGTTTAGGTATTTTTAAAATTAATAATAGTGATTATAGATATTTTCATCCTTGAAATAGGTATTTTCTTCAAACAAACAAACAATAATGCACGAAGGCTAACTAACCTAACCCCTAACCCTCCAGAGCAGATCTGGGGAGGGTGTGGGATCACATGGGGAGAGGAGAGGGAGGGGAAGTTCTGGTGCACATGTGAAAATCCTTGTGCTCGCGGAAGCACTTTGTTGGATACCCCCCCCCATTTATATAGTTCAGCAATCTACAAAATTTGGCTTGTTTGAGAGCCAGCCATTATTTGCAGTCACTATTGAGCCCATATATGTAGATGATGTGAGGAAAGGGGTGCCTTTCACTTCATGACCGGCTTTGCAGACACTTGCTGCTTCTTACTACTTCAGAGTGTGTCAAAAGCCCAGTGAGAAATGAGAATGTTTCCTGCCATGAGTTCTCTGTACGTGCCAGATAACTCAAGGAATGAATGGAGCCTGTCATGAAGTGAGAGACCTCTCCCTACCTCCAAGTTCTCTGGAATGTATGGAGAAGTCAGGGGAAATGGACGTTCTCTCACTTTTTGCTTGGCTTCAAGGTGACAGGTGATAGCCAGGAAGAGATTTACTGTTGCTGCTAGCAAGCTGGTAACTAACTGTATCTGTGGTCCCCCCTCTGTTACTTAAGGACACTTCATGATTACAAATGAATGTATGAAGAACTGCCCGCACTGAAAAAGACTGAGGTTATATGAAAGCCTGGGGTATAGTGTTTGACCTGTGAGAACGCTTTCATTTTATGTTTATTTTTAATGTATTTATTTGAAATATTTATTTATTTATTACATTTATAACCCGCCTTTCTTTTCACCATAGAAACCCAAGGTGGCTTACATATGGTTTCCACGTGGTCTCCCATCCAGTCACTGACCAAACCTGACCCTGCTTAGCTTCAGCAGGGTGCTGGCCTCATGTGCCTTCAGACCATATAGCCTGGTCTTTCCAAAAAAATATTGAACACAGCATTAAAATATAATAAAAGGCAAATCAATACTAAGCAATGACACCTGGAAAAAAACCAAATCAGACACGGTAGAAAAAATGGGATAAAACCAATTGTTCCTATGCCAACAGAGCTAAAAGTTGTTGCTATCACTAAATAATAAACATGTATACATGAAGCCATCTTTTACTTATGAGTAATACAGATTTCTTAAAAAGTTTCTGCACCAGTAAAATCAACACTTTTAACATGTTTAATATTTTTTATTTTTGCTGTAAGCTTTCCATTGAGTGTTTTATCAGCTACTAAATAATAATAATAAACTTAATAATAAACTTTATTTCTACCCCGCCCTTTTTTCCAATAGGACTCAGAGCGGCTTACAACTAAAAAACAACACCATTAAAACATACAAAAGTATACAATTAAAAATAGAATTAAACTATGAGAAAAATTAAAACCATAAAACATACGTTAAAAACAGAAGACAATTTAAAATAATAAGATCATATAATGTAGTCACCAATCCTATGACACTTAATCCTGCCCATTACCTACTGGCCATTACCTACTGTCCTCTATCAATAACAACCTGGCAGCTTCACTGTATCTCACTGTATCTCCTCTCATTAATACAGGAAGGATTCACTTCTAAACTCTTTACTTGCCAATTTATTATTCTGAATAACTACTTAATTGTCATCAACACTCCTTCTCCTTTGATTTTCCTGATTGATGTCATTCACATATTTGATTTTTCTTCTCACCAAACCACCACCCACATCCTTGTTTAAAGGTACAGCACTATTCTGCAGATTGGTTTTTGAATTACCCCCTTTTACTTCTTTCACAAATGTTACATTTTCAGTACTCTAATCTTGCCTCTTTTGAATGTTTTTTCCCCCCAGCATCCATTCCTAACTATGGCACCACTTAGCAACCCAACACAAGCCTACCAAATCCATACCTGCCCACAAAGGCTTTATCTTTGCAAAGGACCCCTATGCTGCCACTGTGCTTATAGGGGACTGAAATAGAGTTCAGCATTTCATTTACAATATGAATCTTCTCTTTCTTTGTAATTTTGGAGTGGTCTACCTCCAGTCTAATTTGCCATTTCTTCTATTGTTTTCCAGGTAAGCAGATGCAATGATACAGAGTGCAGCCTCAGCATTTACTGCATTTCCCCAGCTTAGCGTGCTGTGGCTGCTCAACTTGTGCTCTCTCTCTCTCTCTCTCTCTCTCTCACTTACTCACACACAGCTGGCAAAGAGAGAAAATGAACTCAGACTGGGGCAGCTATAGCATACCACAATGTTTCTCCACTGAAGAACACAGTAGTGTGTTAAGGTTGCTGCCTCTCCAGTAATGACCTTCTCTCTCTTACAGAAGGGAAAAACAGAAACAGCCTAAAAGCACCCAGGCTGAGGCTAGTCCAATGCTTCTTTCCTTTTGGCTTTAAGACAAGGGCGTTTTTAACGGTGTCTACCAGTTCCAGTTTCCAGAAGGCAGCGAGGTACCATTGCTACAGCAGAAGGATAAGACAGCACAGTACTGGTGGCTGCTGCCCGTTCAGTTTCAGAAGTCCTCACCATGTAATCAGACTTTATCCCTCACCCCCACCCTCACCTAAGATTTCAGGGTGGTTTTTGTCCATAATTAAATTTGTAGGACAATCTTTTGGCAAGTTCTTGAAAGGAATCCATGAAAATCTGAATTTCTATATAGCTAGTTTCCAGATCATCTTCAAAGCGGCCCTATGTACCACACATTACAATAGTCAAGATGGGAGGTGGTGGTTGTTATGTGCCTTCAAGTCGATTACGACTTATGGCGACCCTATGAATCAATGACCTCTAAGAGCATCTGTCATGAGCCACCCTGTTCAGATCTTGTAAGTTCAGGTCTGTGGCTTCCTTTATGGAATCAATCCATCTCTTGTTTGGCCTTCCTCTTTTTCTACTCCCTTCTCTTTTTCCCAGCATTATGGTCTTTTCTAGTGAATCATGTCTTCTCATGATGTGTCCAAGGTATGATAACATCAGTTTCATCATTTTAGTTTCTAGTGACAGTTCTGGTTTAATTTGTTCTAACACCCAATTATTTGTCATTTTGCAGTCCATGGCATGCGCAAAGCTCTCCTCCGACACCATATTTCAAATGAGTTGATTTTTCTCTTATCCGCTATTTTCACTGTCCAACTTTCACATCCATACTTAGAGATCGGGAATACCATGGTCTGAATCAACCTGACTTTGGTGTTTAGTGATACATCTTTGCATTTGAGGACCTTTTCTAGTTCTCTCATAGCTGCCCTCCCCAGTCCTAGCCGCCTTCTGATTTCTTGATTATGGTCTCCATTTTGGTTAATGATTGTGCCGAGGTATTGATAATCCTTGACAAGTTCAATGTCTTCATTGTCAACTTTAAAGTTACATAAATCTTCTGTTGTCACTACTTTAGACTTTTTGAGGTAACTAGAGTGCACAAAACTGCTGCCAGGCTATCTCATGAATGACCATAGCTGGCAAACCAACCATAGCTGGAAATAGATGCTCTTAGCCACCAAGGCCACCTGTGTCACAAGTGACAAAGCTAAATCCAGGAGCACCCCCAGACTATGTACCAGTTTCTTCAAGGGAAGTGTGATTCCTTCTAGAACAGGGAATATCCCAGTTCCTAGACATGAGAACTACCCATCACGAGAGTTTCATTCTGTCAGGATTCAGGTTCAGTTTACTGGCTCTAACACTAGCACAGCTTCATTTGCCACCCTGGGCTCCTTCAATCTGGTCCAGACGGTATAGAGAGGCAGAGCTGGATTTCATCTATGTACTGGCAGCACTGAGCTCCAAATCTCCTGATGGCTGCGTATAGCTTCATATAGAATAGATGTTGAATAGCATTGGGGAGAAGATGGAACCCACAGGAACCCATAGCACAACTGCCATGGGGCCAAGCAGAAGTCATCCAATTATACTCTCTGGAAGCAGCCCTACAGGTAGGTGCAGAGCAACCATATCACTGTGGCTCCAACCCTAATCCACAGAGCCGCTCCAGGAGGATACCATGGTCAATGGTATCATAAGCCACAAAGAGATTAAGGAGAATCATCAGTGTCACACTTCCTCTATCTTTCTTCCAATATAGGCAATCAACCAGACAGCTATCCCAGCACCAAAATCATCCCAGAAACCAGGTTGAAATGGGTAGAATTAATCTGTTTCAACCAAGTACATCTGTAATTGCACAGCCACAAAACTCTTTGGTACCTTGCCCCAAAAGTGAACATTAGCAATTGGACAGAAGTTGTTTAAATCCTCAAAGTCTAGGGAGGGCCTATTGAAGTGCAGATGCACCACCACCTCTTTCAAGGCAGCAGCAACTAATGTTATGGGTTTGGGGTTGAGATGGATAATTTCTCTGAGTCCCTTCCAGCCTCTGATTTGGAACTTTGTGCCTGGGGCTGAGAAACCCACTCGGCTGGTCAACTGAGTTTCTTTTGTTAATCTAATAGAGTGGCCAGGTGGGTTAATGGGTCTATCAGGTGCCCATCAACTGGTGAATGGGCCAGGGAGATCCCCTTGTCATTGAAACTCTTCAGGAGAGCCTTCCCCCCCACCTCCTGGGGCTGAGGAGAGGTTTGTGTTTTTAATGTGTCTGAGAAAGGCTGGGAACTGGAGGCAGGCGGAGAGACTGGCTCTCTGCACCATAGCTTTGGGGTGCCTCCTGTAACCCTGATGGAAAAGCTGGATATTGGACTGCTGATGCCTTGAACCCCTACATCGTAAGCTCAGGTTGGAATGTGTGTAAATAAATAAATAAAGCATATTTCATAAAGACACTAGGGTCTCCGCTGACCTTCTTTCCAAGGAAACCAAACCCTGGGCGACTGCAGGGACCCCTGGAAATCTCACAGCTTGGAGACTGGGGTTGCGCACAACACTATCTTATTTTGCAAAGAGACATTTACCATCCCCAGGATTCACCCAATCAACCCCTAGAACTTATAAGCCAGGAAGGGCAGGGACTGAGAGCATATAATTGACCAAACCCTTATAAAGTGTCTTCTCCTCATCCTCAGGCTGCAATAACTGAAAGTGATCCCAAACAACAGGACCAGATGGTTCTCTAGACATCTCCTCAGATACTATGTTAATAGCAGTGCTAAGGTCAGAGAGAAGACAAGCAACTTTCTCCTCAAAATGCCTTACAAATTTGTCATAGCAGGCTTCAGAAAGTTCTGTTGTTACTGGTTGTGATCCATAATTCACTAGCCTCTTTATCACACTGACAAGCTCTTATGTATGACTACCTGAGGATGCAAGTAGTCCTTCCACACTGCCAATTATGTCTCTTATACATGTTTGATCCTAACAGGACAGCTTTGGCATATATACCCCACAATGTAATCACTTCACTTAACAGTTCTCCAACAACACCCCAGAAATGGCCTCACCCAGGGACGCAGCTGAATAGCAGAGTGGGCAGTACACCAACAGGATCCCTGTTCTGCCTTTACCAACCAATACGAAGTACAAACCCAGTGCCCATGGCACTGGCTTCCTGGTAAGAGAGATGGACATTTTCTAAATTACAGCATCTCCTCCCCTCCCCTGGCCCTTCAACCTATGCTGGTGCTACACAAAGCATCCAGGGGCATACTGATTTCTATCAGTAATTTTTACTGTCTTACATTTGCTGCTTGATCTTATAAATCAGGACACCAATCTAATAATCTATATTCCTGATTGTGTACTGACAGCTGGAACATATTACAGAACCAATGGTGATAGCTGCAAGTAGTCTTTAAAGATCAGCAGTGCCGTGTAAAGGCCAACATAATGCAGTACTGTGTTGCAGTTGTTTATTTTTTAAAAAATTACCATGTAGAGTATTTGTATAGTTTCTTTTCAGAAGCTATCTTCTCAAGAGATTTTTCAGAAATCACAGTGAAGTCCTATGTTTACTTGGAAGTTAAGTATGCATAGTGTTATGGGATTGGGGGATTGAGATGGATAGTTTTTAGGGGTCCCAGCCCATAATCTTGTGCCTCTAAAGGATACCGTTTGTGTTATAGAAACCTGCTCCACTGGTCAAGCAAGTTCCTTTGATAAGTTAATCACTCTGGCCTGGCCTGGCTCTTTGTTCTCTGGAATATGTATGTATGTGGTCCAGAGAAGTCCTGTTGACGTAGGAAATCTGGGAGAAGAATGAATCCCCCCCCCTCAAAAGTAGTTTACATGTGTGTTAGAGTTAAGTCTGAGGAAAGGCTAGGAACTGAAAACAGAGGTGCTGGCTTGCTCTCTATGTCTGATTCCCAAACTATAGCCGGGAAGACTCCCCTACAAGCCTAATGGGGATGCAAGATCTATTGGACTGTTAATGCTGAGAACTCCTCCATCTTACGTTCAGGTTGTATATATGTGTAAATAAACCATACATCATAAAGACACCACAGTTTCCGCTGACCCTTATTCCAAGGAAACCAAACCCTGGGAAGTGCATGAACTCCTGGAAGTTTCGCACCACTCTGAGATTGGGCTGCACACAACAACAGGACTGCACTCTAACAGCACTATAAGGAGCTATACATATATCCTTGGAAGTAAGTCCCACAGAGTTCAATGGATCTTACTCCAGGTTAAGTGGATATGGGATTGAGCCTAAATCTTTGTTAGACCATTTCATAAACAAGAAAGAAATAGTGTATTAAGGTTATGGCTTCAATATGCCATGGAAAAAACTATCACAGCCATAGTCCTCTATCTGTCTCTGTCTCTCTCGCACACACACGTTCAAAAAAAACAAAAAAAACCTCAGATGTAAGTACTAAATCAAGAAAGAATTAAAATGTAAATTCTTCCAGAACTGAATTGCATATTAGAAATAAAACCTCATTAATCCTCCTATAAGAAAACCAATAACAATTTAGGTGAATATTGCAGACTTCTCCTCTCCTTTAAGTGTTTCATTGATTTCCATTCTCATGAGGTTAAAAAAAAAGCCAACTATCTTTTAAAATTTCAGGTCCTACTCATTCAGTGATTAGGAGACAGGAAGACAGAGAGGCTCTGTAGAAATTAGATGTTCCAGATTTTACCTGTCAGCTTCTTGTATCCCAACCTTAAATACATTTGTCGAAATCCAAAACTCTATTGCAATATATGCACAGGACCTTTGTGGGAGCACGGTTGTTTTAATCACTTCAGTGATGGGAACTAAAACACAGGAAGCTGCCTTACACGGAGTCATACCACTGTTCCATCTAGCTCAGTAGTCTACACCTAGCCAACTCACACCTAATGCTAAACTATGGTTTAGCAGTCTTGAGTGCTCCATCTTCCGCTGGCTAGGAGGAGGAATGAACCAGGGATCAGTTCTGCTGTACGTTATGCATGATCCAAGAATTGTTGGATCATGCTTGTTATGCATGATCCAAGAATTGCTTAAAACAAATTTCAGGTTCATAACCTATGGTTTGAAACTGGTTTGTTTTGCAATTGATTTGAGTGTGTTTTAAAACAAGATTCCTAGTAAAAAGCCATGAACTGGACAAACGAAAACTTAATCATGGTTTATTCCCCTCTCGGCAAAGCAGAGAGGAAGCAGTGCTCAAGCTCAAGATTTTGGTCAGGCTCACAGAGGCTCATGCACATAATGCCAAATCAAGGTTTAGCATTATGTGCTTACCAGGTCACTGACTGGCAGCAGCTCTCCAGGGTTTTAGTCGTGTGTCTTTCCTAACCCTACCTGAAGATGCCAGGGAACTTCTGCATGCAAATCATGCTCTCTACACTGAGGTACAGCCCCTTCCCTTGCTCTGAGTACATGGACTTGAGCAGGCCTACTCTGGCAGTGAGGAATATTGAAAATATTCCTCAACTGGTCAGGTAAACATAGCAGCCTTCGCCCAAGCAGACACCAAAGCTACAGCTTGCTAGAAAGTCTAGCTGATTTCTAGAGCGTGTTTCCACATAGGTGGAAGTTTTGGCTTAAACTGATGCTGTTTTATTTATACATTTGAACATATAATTATTTGTTAATTAAAAAACCCCAGACATAAACCACATCATGGTCTTTTTTTGGGGGGGGGGGAACTTATGACTAAAGGCTTGTTCAGACATTATTTCCCTGCCAGGATTCTTGGTTTATCCAAACGTTCATGCAATTTGTATGAGCTTGTCTGTAAAGCAAATGTGGAGGGGGTGGAGAGGACTCCACCTCTTTCTTTCTCACTCCCTATGCACTTCCCCCACAACAGGTTTACTTGAGAAGAAGGTGAACAGTCTTCTGCTCATGACCTGCAAGAAGGAAATGCAAAATGGGCATTCAGGTACCATTCAGTTCCTCTAGTTCTTATGCTTAAACATCTGCAGCATGTAGAATAAATGCCTTCTTGTCTCTTTGCCCACTCTATGTTTACACTTACTGTGGGGCAGAATGAATTCTGCTTGTTCCAGCAAGTTAGAAGGGGGCTATAGGATAAAGGGATAAAGGAGAGGTACTGGTTTCATTCTCATTCATGGCTGTGGGGCTACTGAAGAAACAAAATGACTGCGAAGTAGAAATCTTAGACTGACCTCCAACACACAATTTTGAATGCATTTTACCAGACTACCACAGTTTAGGGTGGACACTTACACATCCTCAGAATAGGGCACAGATTTGCATACACTAATGTGTATGTATATATAATTTAAAGAGGAATACAATGTATCTCACCATAGTGGGGAAGGCTGTCTGCCTGCCTAGTATGCTATCTTGGCGCTAACTGCTGATGAGCAATTTCAAGGACCCAGCTCTCCCCTCCTATGGTTCTTTATCTTAAAACTGGACATGGACCACTCAGCCCTTCAAACAGAGGACTCCAAATAGAAGACTGTCTTTTGATGGCCCTTCAAATAGTCTTCTGTTAATTGGCCTCTTACCACACAGACTACGGAGAGTTACTCAGAAACACTGCAGTGAAACGTCAGCCAATACTGGAAAAACTGGATGAACTGATGGCATTTTACTGATCATATGTGTGCCCAAACTCAGCCATAAATTCTTCAGCCCTTATTTCAGCCTTCATTCAGGATTACATGAAGCTTAAACAACAGACAAAAAAGACATGCTTAAACACAGGCCTACCCCAATTGCACATAAGCGGCAGGAGGAATCTGATTTTTAAAGCAAAAGTCTCAAACTATATCCGATTGCATCCTGTTTGTTTAAACTCCGGTTTTCTCTAATTATATAAAAAGGGGAAGGCTGATTTTTAAACCCACACACAAAAAGCACACACAAATGCAGGAACCTGAACTTGCCTGCTTGTTATTTCCCTATAGCTTGTCCCTCCATCTGCATTTCTTTTTTCTTGCTCACTGGTGTCATTTCCAGTTATCAGAGCATGGATGGGAAAAATAGGCTGTACGGAAATAAGTGGGAGGGAAGCTTAATATTTCCCCGACCTCTTACTTTATGCATTATTGGAGCAGAGCTGGGTTTTTGTTTTAAGGACTACATCCACCATGTTTAGTTTGAACCAAAAACAGCACTTAAAATTATACACACTGTATGAAACTACATCCTGGCAAAAAATGTTTTTAACTACTTGCGAACAAGGTTCTTCTGATGCACCAGAGTATAGCCGTTAATATCGGTGGTCTTAAAGATATATCTGTTGGACTAGGAATTCAAATTCTGTTTTCAGCAAAAAGGCAGATAGCTTGATTTATATATTAGAAGCCTAATATTGGCCCAATCCAAAGAATATTTGAAATAAAAAACAGCACCAAATCTCTTCAGCGCTAGACACTGCTGCAGTAGAAACAGCAAAGAAATCTCCAGCTGTGTGTACAGTTTTCTCCTTTGATTGCACAAGACCTCTCTGGATTGTCTGTGATTTTTTCAAAAAACCAAATGCCCTGCTAAATGCAGGAAATGAAATATATCCAGATAAAGAATGTGTATCTTAACACAGAACACTGGAAAAGTCAAAATTGTAAAAGCCCTGCTTTTTATGCAGATTCTGATGGGTTCTTTTATTATTATTTATTGGCCACATTGCCTCATTTCGTTGTTTTAAAATTTTCCAGTTCCTTCAGTTGTTATGACTACTTTATGGTGTACTATGAATGCTGTTACCCACCCTGAATACCTTTTTTTTATTAAGAAAAGGCAGGATATATGTTTTTTAAACTAATAAATAGAATCATGTTAGCTTTGTTAACATCCCCAAGTAAGCTGTTATTACTGAATATGGCAAAGTTAAAATTACTGAAATATATGCCTAAATATTTTTTTGTCATTACTTTTTATTCAAATTTTTCAAAGACAAAAAACCAAAACAAAACAAAACAAAAATAATTAAACAATAAAATAAAATGTTGACTTCCGATTTGTCGCAGATCAGTTATAGGTCTACAATATACAACAATCCTGTCTCTTATATTATATTATAGAATCACTTTCCTCCAGTAGTTATCTTAATTAATCATCAAATCTCATAAACATTACTTTATTCTTTGCACAAAAAGTCAAACAGCGGTTTCAATTCCTTGAGAGATATATCTTTCAATTTTTCTCCGAATAAACATGTCGATTAATCCTACGCCCCTATCTGGACAGGGATGACCTCGCCTCAGTTGTTCATGCTCTGGTAACTTCTAGGCTGGATTACTGTAATGCGCTCTACGTAGGGCTGCCCTTGAAGACAGTTTGGAAGCTTCAGCTAGTGCAAAACGCAGCAGCCAGACTGCTGACGAGGACCAGCCGGTCAGCACATATAACACCTGTTCTGGCCCGTTTGCACTGGCTACCTATTTGTTTCCGAGCCAGATTCAAGGTGCTGGTTTTGACCTATAAAGCCTTACACGGCGTGGGACCGCAATATCTTGTGGAACGCCTCTCCCGCTATGAACCTACCCGGTCACTTCGCTCAGCATCTAAGGCCCTCCTCCGGAGGACAGTTACTCGATCTAGGGCCTTTTCTGTAGTGGCCCCCGAACTGTGGAACAGCCTCCCCGAAGAAGTACGCCTGGCGCCTACGCTTCTATCTTTTCGGCGCCAGGTTAAGACCTGGCTATGCTCCCAGGCATTTTAAGCATTTATGTTATAATTTAAATTTTTTATTTTTTTATTTTTTATTTTTCTTTTGTTGCTGCTTGTGTTTATTGTTTGTTGTCTGATTTTATTGTTGATATTTTGTATTTTAACCTTTTTGTACGCCGCCCAGAGTGCCACTCGCTATAAATGAAACAAATAAAATAAATAAATAAATCTCATTCAAATCTGTTAGGCCCAATAGTTTCAATAACCATTCTTCCATTATCAATATTAATTCCATCTTCCATCTTCAATAGTCCTGTTAAGTCCAGTAGTTTCAGTATCCATTCTTCCATTATCAGTATCCCATGATAATCTTGCTGTCATAGCCATAGTCATATAATAAGAGTGTGATGGGGATTTCCTTTATCAGAAATATTTCCTTGCCATCAATTCTGAGTATGTTGCTGAAATATTGTTGTAAAGTCATAACTCTGTTCTTCTTTTTTACAAAATGCACTGGCTCATCTCTTGAGAATTTTTCCATTGTCACATATCTGTAGTTAATTCCACAGATTTTTTCTATGTCAAGCTCCATCACATCATTCCAGTCCAGAAAGTTATCCAAGACATTGATAACTTTATCACTAATATCTTCATTAATTTCTTCAGAGACAACGTTGAATTCCAAACAGTAAACTTTATTTCTAATATCCGTAAACTCCAGATCTTTTTCCAATTCCACGTTTGTTCCAATCTCCAAGGCTTGTATCTTCCCTTTAATTTTTCTTTTCTCATTTCTAATCTCATCAATCTCCTCTCTCACAGAATCCCCTATTTCTTTAAGCTCCTGCGTCATTTTGCTAAATTCAGTTTTCATCTCCTGTCTACCCTGTCTCAGGGTTTGTTTCGTTATCTCAATCTCATCCATTATTTTCTGAAACATAATTTCTTCCATGGTCTCAGCCACTTTCCTGGTTGCCATTCTTTAAACCACGAAAACAAAAATTATTTCAGCCACAATTGGGTTAATATTCCAGGCTTGCTGACATCAGAGTGTAGACTGTACAGCCTGCCTTATCTCTTATATGTTCAGGAATACAAAACAAATTTAGTTCCCAGCATCAAAACAGTTAGTGGCGTCGTGAACAAGCAGATTCGTCAAAATGAAATAGACCAAAAAGAAAATAGTCCCGGACATATAATACTCCAAAGTTCATAAATCAAATTTATTTATTTTTTTCCCTCCTCGAAATAGAAATCCCTCTTCCGTTAATATCTTTAGAATGCACTTCCAGGTCAGCTTTTTGCAATAAAAACAAAGATAAGCTTTTTCAATTTCTTTCCTCCTTAATTTCGTGAATAAAAGAGAAGAGTTAAAACTCACCCAGAAATTCTTTATAGCTGATTCATTGACAAATCTCTTTTTGCTGTAACAATTTAAATCAAGTGAAGAAAAAATAGAAAGAAGGATGCTTGCCTGTTAAAGTCCGTTTTTCTTTGAAGAAAAGATAAACGTGTTGCTTAATCAGTTAGAGCTTGATGGAAGTCCGTCTGGCATTGCTGGCTGAACCTTCTCTCATAAATTAATGAAATCCAGTCCTCCCAACAAAAACAGGCTTTGTGGTTAATCTCTACGTTTCTCCCTGCCCGGGAGAAAATCTTTACCAGTCAAAAAGAACGTTCTGACTGATTTTAGAACTGAAAAAGCTTCTTCTGAGACGAGAGCTCGTCTCACAAAGCAGGCACAGGCGAAGTCATCTTTCCCGGAAGTCAAATATATGCCTAAATATTTATTGACATATCTTAAAATGATACATAGTTTACTAAGATGAGATTATTCTGCAGCCCTATTCACTCATTCATTCATTGGCAATCACTTGTGACTGAGTAAGATTGTCTTCCGAGATAAGGTCTTTAATGGTGGGTCTGTAAGTGACTGTGGAGGCCAATTCTAGATCCACACAGCCTCCCACAGTGAGGACATAGGTTTCCAGATGGAAGACAGTCATGATGAGGATTTGCTTGACGTGTCTTCTACTTAGCTCGTTTGTCCCATTCGCCCTGTATTCGTGCTTCTTCAAAGTCCACAGCACCTTTGATAATAGCCGACCTCCACTTGGGACATTCATGGGCCAAGAATTCCCAGTTGTCGATGTTCCTGTTACATTTTTTTTAATTCTCTTTAAGAACATCTTTAAACCTCTTTTGCTGTCCACCAAAATTCCATTTTTCATCCTTAAGTTGGGAGTAAAGTAGCTGCTTTGGAAGACGGTGATCAGGCATTCAAACAACATGGCCAGTCCAGCGAAGTTGATGTTGAAGGATCATTGTTTCAACACCGGTAGTCTTTGTTTCTTCCAAAATGCTAACATTAGTCCGTCTGTCTTCCCAAGTAATTTGCAGAATTTTCCAGAGGCAGTGTTGGTGGAATCTTTCAAGAAGCTGGAAGTGGGGTTTATAAATGGACCATGTTTCACAGACGTACAGTAAGGTCAGTAGTGCAATGGCTTTGTAAATAAGCATTTTGGTCTCCCTGCCAATATCCCGATCCTCGAACACTCTACGCTTCATTCGGGAGAATGCGGCACTCGCAGAGCTCAGACAATGTTGAATTTCAGCATCAATGTTAGCTTTTACAGAGGGATGGCTGCCAAGATAGGAAAAGTGATCAATGTTCTCCAGCAATACACCACTAAGCTGGATTGATGGTGTTACAGAGGGACTAGTTGGCACCTGTTGATGAAGCACTTTGGTTTTTTTTGATATTGACAGCCCAAGCTTTCCATAGGATAGTTTGAAGATCTTTCTCTGAATGTGTGGAGACTACATTACCATCGTATATTGAAGTTCTATGACAGGGGTTGACATTGCCTGACTTTTTGCTTTCAGCCTACTGAGATTAAAAAGCTTTCCATCTGTTCAATATATGTTTTCCACACAAGTAGGAAGTTTCCCCTCAATAAGGTGCAGAATCATAGCAATGAAGATAGCAAATAAGGTTGGAGCAATGATGCATCCCTGTTTTACGCTTGATCCGACTCTGAATGGATCACTCTGAAAGCCATTGTTATCCAAAATTATCGCTGTTATGTTGTCATGAAGGCGTTGCAAAATATTCACAAATTTATCAGGGCATCCAGTTTTCAGAAGGATGGTCCAGAGAACTGTTTGATTCACAGTATCAAAGGCCTTAGTCAGATCAATAAACACCATATATAAAGGTCGATTCTGCTCCCAGCATTTTTCTTGAAGCTGCCATGCAGTGAAGATCATGTCCATCGTCCCCCTGGAAGGGCGGAAACCATTTTGGAATTCGGGGAGGACATCTTCTGAGATAGGTAGGAGGCGATTTGTGAGGATCCTTACAAGGATTTTACCTGCAGCAGCAAGAAGAGAGATGCCTCAATAGTTCCCACAACCTGTTGTATCACCCTTCTTAAAAAGGGTGATAATTATGGTATCCCTAAGGTCTTCTGGGATCTCCTCCCTCATCCAGATTTTTTCGATGAGCTTATGAAATTGTTGTGTAAATTCAGGCCCACCTTCTTTAAAGACTTCAGCAGGAATCCCGTCAGGTCCACTACTTTGTTATTCTTCATTTGATTAATGGCTTTACTGACTTCATCCAAATTAGGGGATTCTGCAAGCTCATCTCTACTTTGTTGTTGTGGAATTTGCAAGAAGACCTCACCAGCCACAACAGAGTTACTGTTAAGAAGGTAGTGGTAATGCTCTTTCCATCACAGTGCAATAGACTCTTTATCCTTAAGAAGTTTAGTACCATCCATTGAACGTATGGGATTTGTACCATAATTTGTTGGTCCATAGTTGGCCTTTGTGGCATAAAAAAGCCCCATGCATCATGAGCATCTGCAAAATGCTGGATTTCTTGAGTTTTCTTTATACACCAGGCATTCTTAAGTTCTCTAGTTCTTCTTTGGACCTCAGCCTTTGCACTGACATAGATTTGTTCCTTAACAGCGCAGTTAATGTCCTTTTGCCATATCTGGCAACATTTTCTTGTTGATGATATGTTCAATCTCACTATCACTGTGAGCAAACCAATCCTGATGTTTCTTAGTTTGGTATCCAATAGTTTGTTCACATGCTGCAATAATGGAAGTCTTCAGTTTAATCCAGTGTTCCTCAACGTTTTCAGGGAGTTCTGTAGGTAGATGTTTCTTGAGAGTTGTTTGAAAGCAAGCTTGCTTAATAGGATCTTGAAGAGCGTGGATGTTCATTTTATGCCTTGGTTTTCTTCCTTGGAGCCTATGTTGAGGAACCATATTAATAGCTATAGTGGATCGAATTAATTGGTGATCTGTCCAGCAGTCATCAGCACTCATCATGACCCTAGTGAGGAATACATCACGATGATCTCTGGCACGGACAACTACACAATCCAGGAGATTCCAGTGTTTCAAACAAGGGTGCTTCCATGATGTTTTAAATTTATTTTTCTTGCGAAAGAGTGTGTTCGTAATAACAAGATTATGCTCTGCACATTTAGTCAGAAGTAGAATGCCATTCAGGTTGCTATTGCCAACTCCTTCTTTCCCAATGGTTTCTGGCAATAAATCAAAATCACATCCAACTCTTGCATTGAAATCGCCCAGGAGGATAATTTTATCCTCCTTAGGTATCTCTGATAAGATGGCGTCCAGATGGGTATGAAATTTTCCTTGATGTCTTCATCAGCATCTTGCTTGCTGATTTTTGGCGACTTATAACTGGAGAGTTGAGAGTCGTTCATTAATGCCAGTAGGAACTTTTGATAAGAGCTTCACAAGCAAAGTCTACTCCATGTATTTGTCATTCTTGTTGAGACAGTCCTTTCCAGAAGAAGGTATAACCTCCTTTTTTTCCCTTTAATTGTCCTTCGCCTGCTCTTTGAGTTTCTTGGAGTGCTGCTATGTCAATATTAAAACGTCTCAACTCCCTCGTGATGATGGCAGTCCTGCGTTCAGGACCTTTACTATCTGTGTTGTCCAGCAATGTCCGTATATTCCATGTTCCAAACTTCAATTGTCTTTTGCGACTGCTAAGTGGTGACCCCACTGGATGTGGTAATCCAGTCAGGGAGAGAGAAGAGGCAACTATGTTTAGAGCACCTCTTCTAGCCCCCTCCCCATACAGGGTGAGCAGAGTGGATCCTGAATAAGACTGCTCAGTCGTGGATATAGTTGCCGAACTACTCAACTGCCTTGGTCCTTGAGCAGGACGACTGAGTCTGTATCCACCACCCATGTGCAGGTCCAACACTAGGGGCTTCTGGATTTCACAGTCCTGCCCCCATCGTCATTTGGCAATCGCCATGGGACTTTTGGTTTGTTTGTTTTAGTTGGAAGACGCCTGTGCATGAATGTGTTTTATGTGTGGAGATCGGCGCACAACCATCAACATACAGTCTTGACAGAAAAAGGCTTTGATCCAATGGCATGGATACCACAATTGGAAGTCTTTTATCTGTTTCAGACTTCATCCGCCTTCACAGCTGTTGTAACATACACACTATTATCCTCCACCTGTTCTGCCGTTGAAGACATTCTTGGATCGTTCTATGTCTGGTTCCTCTCCCTTGACCTTACCTCCATGGGTGACCCTGCTGGGAGTACATGACTCCCGACGGCATCGCTCACAGGGTTCACTGGAACACGCAAGCCCACTCACCGCTACAAGGTGACAATCCAGCGGGCAGGTGCAGCCTTATGCACATTTACTTACTCATGAATAAGCCCCATTGGATTTAGGGCCAAACTAGAAATTACTAGAAGTGTGTGCATGTTTCAAAAAATACAAGTAGCAGCTGGGAGGGGTGTGTGTGTGTGAATATGTGTAATAATTATTGAGACTGTAGCAGGAAGAGAGGACAAATTGAATCCTTATCTTAAACTCCTACCAACCTCCCGGGTGGAAAACCCTTTCCAAAACTAATTGGATTTGGAGAAAATGCCCCAATAATTGTTAGCTTCCCCAGTGACTGCTATCTGCTTTTAAAAAAGCCGGCATATTAATTGCAAAGAAGCATTTAATGTCATGTCTAATTTGCCCTTAGTTATGAGTAAACCTGCATAGGTTTGGGCCACAGGGCTGCATACCTATGCATATTTATTTGGAAGTAAACTGCAATGAAATCATTTGGACTTACTTTTGTGTAAGCATGACATAAGCTCAGACCACCACAATAAGCTATTTTATACACATTTGAATTTTTGACTTTGATCATAGGCTTCATAAGGAACAACTCTAATCTTAGACTATTACCCAAAAGCCAAACCCTGTAGCCTTAGAATGACATGGAAATTTATTTTTAGAGGAACATTAAGATATTACTTCATAGCAATAGAATCTACATTTGGCAAAGGGATCTGTATAGCAAGGAATCTGTAGTCAAAACTAATTATATTGATTTAGCAATCAGAAAAGATCATTGCAGATATAATTGATTTGATTTTCACTCTTAATTCCCTTTTCACACAGGTAAGGAATACTGTTTCTGCTTTTTTACAGGTCATACTCAAGACACAAATCTGTCAGCTTAACTATTTGACAGCTATATAACACCTCTGTAAAGCACTACCCCTGAAAACTATTGGAACTAAGGTATGTATTTACATTTATTCATGTCATTTTGATGCACTGTGCTCTGTTCTTCCAGCATATGTTTTCATAATCACTCAAGGCACCTTCACACTTGCATCTTAACTCAAATTGGTAGCTCCAGAGACCACCACCTTGTGCTCCCTTAAGCAAATACAATATATGAACCAAAACAAGTGACCATAGCTATAATCAGGAAAAAATGTATTTGATACTGTATTAATCGTTATGCTATACAAACTGGGCACTAGCTTCCCCAAGGGTGCAATAACTAATGAGTTTCTCAATGTAAAAAATCTGTGCTCAGTTTTTCCCCTACACCAGGCTTCTTGTAAATTCTCCATAGTTCAGAACATGGTGTCTGCCAGCTGGGGGAAAATGTACGATATGGTTATCCTGATCATTATGAATAGCAGAATATTCCTTGTACTACAAACAATTTTAGAGACAGAACACAACAGAAAAGAGTGAATTAGACAGTGCAAATGTGGATGCATTTGGACAATGTTCACTTTCTTTATATAAGTGTTGATACATGAGAGGGATGGAAACCCCAGAACATGTCTTTGTTCCAGACTTTATACAGCAAAGCAAAACGTCATTTTCCACAGCAAATACATTAACTGTGGCTGCCATACATGCATGTCTATGTGGGGCTGCCCTTGAGGTTGGTCTGGAAGCTGCAGCTGGTGCAAAATACAGCAGCACAACTACTCACTCAGGCACGATATCACTAACATGTTACTCCGCTGCTGAAAGAATTGCACTGGCTGCCCATTACCTACTAGGCCAAGTTTAAGGAGCTGTTTTTGGTGTACAAACCCCTACACAACTTAGGACCAGGATACCTGAAATATCATCTTATCCCTTATATTCTGTAGGTGAGGGCCTCCTGCGGATGCCATCTTATCAGAAAGTCCATTCCACACAACATAAGAAGCGGACCTTGGTGTTGTGGCACTGACACTTTGGAATTCCCTCACCTTAAATATTAGACAGGCACCATCTCTGTTATCTTTTCAGTGCCTATTGAAGACATTCCTCTTTTAACAAGCCTTTTAAGTACAGACATCCCAGTCTGCATCTGTGCTGGAACTGCTTTTCAAGATGTTTTTAAAGTTGTTCTTTAAATATATTTTAAGATGTTTTGTTTTAATATGTTTTTAAATATGTTTTATTTAAAACATATTAAAACAAAGTCTTTTGTTTTTAAGAATCTATAAAGCACGTTTAGTGATTTCGTTTGCCACCCTGGGCTCCTTCTGGGAGGAAGGGAAGGATAGGAATTAAATAAATAAATAAAACACCTGTGTGCATATAAGAACCAGGACTGGACTAGGAACCCCAGACACACATACATGAGTGTTTGTTGTGAATATGCTACATGTTTGTTGTGAGAAACACACAGAAAAAAAATTGCTTAGCATAATGTTTCATACTCTGCCACAAAGGGCCCCCCACAGATGGTTTTATCATTCTCCATGGCATAAAAACATGACACATACAAATTTCTACCCTGACAATGGGAACAGATTCCAATTCTGTATGTTTCCTTGCAGCATACACGCATCACATCCATGTTAACTCAAGGAGGAATATACAACACTGCCTTTCCTCAAATAATGTTTTAAATGACTATGCTTACACATGACCGTGAAAGCCTAGAGATGTCAGATTCAAGAGGGAATAAGATACAGAGAAACAGAGGCCAACAATGAGAGACAGAAAAAAATGTGCCATATAATACAGACAAGGCCTCATATTCAAAAAATGAAAATATTGGCAAGAAATCAAGGCACTACATACAACATAAAGAATGTAGGATTTTACAGAGGATGCAAAACTGATATAAAGTTTTATATCTTTATAAAAGCAAAGTGGAAAGAATATGTATGTCCTAGGCTTTTACTCATCTCCCACACACTTCAAAAATGTAGCTCAAAATGTTCACCACGTTACAGCCATAAGAAAGCTCTATAATAACCACTTTTCAGCTCTCTAAAACTAAAATTTATCATAAAATTAAAAAAAAATCTTCAACCAGTAAGAGAGTTTAGGGAAATATTCAAAACATTTTAAAAAGTTTACACAGATTAGAAGATCCCTTTGAGTAAGGAAAATGAACCCTTTCACTTTTGGTTAATTATTCCTGGAATCGTGATCCTAAATGCAATTGCAGCAAAAGAGAAAGTCCAAGAACAAACTTAGTGTCTAAAAGGGCTGATTGTGCAATTATATAATACTATTAGACCTATATAACCAGTAAAAGTGATACACAGTAACAAATTTGGCCTGAATGCTAATCAAGCCTTTGATTAGGGAATCCAAGTCAGAATGTATGGCCAAAATGGCCCTATCTGTAAGCCACATGTAAAGACCAACAGACACACCTGCCAGCACATGGCTTCACTGTTCAGATTCCTCTTGCCATCTTTGCTTTTATCTTCACCCCCTATTTTTTCTTCCCTAAAAGCCCCCTGTGTTGCCCCACTACTTTCTCTAGTACCTTTCTTAGTCCCAGTCCCTCTCTACTGACATTACGTCTCCAGACAGACTTCTGGCTCTTTTTTCTTTTGTAATTTTCAGAGGGAGAAGGCAGATAGACCTACCAGAGTTCTTCAATATTCCATCAGGCTGGCAGCCACCCTTTTAAGTTTCCCAGAAAGCCCTCTTCCAAGGCATCCCCCCCCCCAAACAGGAACATTTATTACCACCTATCCCGGGGAAAGATTTTAGAAGAGAGGAGGTGGCAGGTGAAGACCACATCAGAGCATGAATCCAGTTGGGCTTTCCCCTCCACAAGGCCATTCTACCACCAGCTGCCCTTAGGGAAGGATCCTGATGACTTTTAATGTGCTGATATTCCTTCTTGTGGTTTTCTAAATGTAGTGTGATGTTAGGAGATAAATAAGCACTATACACATACATACATTTTGGGGAGAAAGGGACAACGGCCAGCCCAATGAAGCATTGAGGAACTCTGGTAACTCCGACCCCCCAAAATTATGCCCCCGCTCCTGAAAGTACAAAAAAAAGCAAAGCGGTTTTAGCCCCTCTTTTGTCACCAACCCTCCTCAAATTCAGGCCAATCTTTTCGATTTTTCAAAAGTTTCTGCAAGCTATACTGTTTAATTCAAGTCTGAGGATAAGGATGATAATTGCATATGATGACCTAAACCAAGGATTAGGAACCTGCGGCCCTCCAAATATTGCTGGACTACAACTCCCATTATCCCTGACCATTAGACATCTTGGCCCGAACTGTTCCATGCACAAAAAGTGTGTTCCATATTTACTCTCCTTAGGCTTGTTTGACTGAACATACAGAGCTGAATCCATGAAGGGGGGGAGGGATGTGCTCCTAATGTCCCAGTGCATATTGCCTAACCCACTCAGTCCCCTACCTTCCCCATGTAGACTGGGGAAGATTTGCAGGGGGCTAAATTTGCATTGCCTTAAACATAAGTAGAACACTTTAAGTGATCGGGGACTGTGATGAAGCAGGGTCCCCAGTTTTGAAGGTGTTCTACTCACATTCAAGTGAACATGAGTAAAAGCCCCCTGCAGACCCTTCCTGCTCAACATGTGGAAAGTTGGGGTAGGCAGGGCCACATGAGTAGGAATGCATGCACATCCCTGTCCCCCATCCACATTTTTAGCCTAGGCATGTTCAGGCTAACAGTAGAAGAGTCATGTCTTTAAACATAAGTTTGCTCCACTCACATGTAAAATGTGAGGGTGTGATTTAAAGTTCCCCTCCATCATCACCCAAAGTCTGTCATCTGCTCCACATGGTGATTTTTTTCCCACTAACCAGGATCTGTAAGCGGGAAAGCAGACAGCACTTGAAATTGCTGTCTACTTTTCATATGATTTAAGATACAGATCTGGCACTATTACATGAAAGGGTCATAGCTGAGTGATAGAACATACATGAAGAAGGTCCAAGGTTCAATCCCTGGCATGTTCAGGTAAGGCTGGAAATATCCCCTGTACGAAACTCTGAAGAGCTATTGCCAGTCAGTGTAGAGAAGATAGAGATGGACCAAAGATCTGACTCCTATGTACCTGAAAGTTTGGTCCAATCAAGAGCAGATAATGCAGAAAGTTAAAAAGGTTCCAGACACCATAGAGAATGATTTTACTGAATCATTAGCTTTGTAGGCAACAGTCTATTTCATCAGATGCATATGATTAAGTAGGCATTGTTCCCTATGAAACCAATTAGACACCAATGCACAACAGTATTTTTTATCTGTTACAAATATGGCTGCTCTTTTGGAGTATAAAAAAGGAACTATTCATAATGTATAAGGAACTGAAATTTCAATCAGGGTAACATATAAGCACACAAATACATAAATACAACTAATGTGGGAGATATAGAATATTAATTTTGTAGGCTTTTCAGATTTTGCTTACTGCATAAATTGTAGAAGCAAGGGCTTGTGCTTTTCACATCACACTTATGCTGTAAAGAGGGGTAGCTAAACGTTTTGGGGCTGAGGGCCACATTGAGTCATGGATGGTCAACCCTCTGGGGGCCACATGTCAAAGTGGGCATGGTCAAAGTCAAAATTTAGTTTCACAATTAATTTTATAATAAATCTCATTGTTTTACATGAATTCATTCAATATTAATCAACTATTTGTTAAGAAATCAGTGCATGGTTAATTATAAGCAATCCCACTCCCTCCAGTAATGCATGTTCAAAAGTCATTTACAGTGCCTGAGAAACACTCATCGTTGATACCCATGCAATGCCTTTCCCACACATAGGATGCTTACTGGTAATTTCTTAAACTTGGTGAAGTTTCTGCTTATTTAAGGTTACTGCTCACTCTCCACTTAAATCTCAGGAGCTGCTCATTCACTGTTGCTCTCTGTCCACTGCCTCCAATCTCTCATGATCCTTCTCAAGGAATGCTTCATGTGCTTTCTGTTGCTTCACTCTTTGGCTACTCTCAAGAATGACTGTATCTCTGTGACTGTGGCCAGATACAGCTTACTGGTTAGAGGTGCTGTAAAGTATGTCTAAAATAATGGTATCAGCAAACTACAAATCGACATACATAAGTGTGAAGTTTGTTTCAGTTTGCATATCCAAATCTAGCTAGTAAACTGAACATTTAGACCACTGTTGTATTTTATGAATCAAATATATAATTTAAAAAAACTTTTAGAATAATTCAACTTTGTATAAAAGTATCAAATGTCAGCCTAAAGGCAGTAGGGATGCATGTGGTGGGGTGCAGCTGCCCGCCCAACACCAGTGTCATCCCCACCAATGTATCCATGCAATCCTGACTGTGCCACCACCCCAACCTCATCCAGTTAAGCAGCAGCAACACCAGTGTTGAGAGGCAGCTCCACCCCCACAGCACATGCTACAACTGCCAAAAGTAACCTTTAAAATGCAACTCCACCCCAAATATCTAAACAGGACCCTATATGCAAACATCATAGAGCATTTTGTGGCTTCTGTGAAAATTAGAGCCAGTCAACCATAATTATTTTTTTAAAAAAAAATAGCTTTGAGGGCAAAAATTCAGAATCCTATTTGGAACAAACTCTTCCACCACTAAGCAGCTTATAATGTTTTTCATACTATCCCTTTGAAAAAGCAATTTCAGCCATTTCACCAATAAAATTAAAAATGTGTCTTACTACCTATCAGACAATCTCTTGGACATTTTATGGAAATAAAATATCCTTAAATACTATTTTTCTCATTTTTACTAAACTGCTTTTGTTATTGCTGGATGGCTGGGTTAGTTTGAGATAGCTCAAACTGGAATTTCTCTCTAGATCATGCAATTAAATACATATTGTTTGCAGTTTAGAATGTACTTTGTACTTTAATTAGAAGCAGGAAAACCACTGGTAATACGGGTTCACCACCATGAACATTCTGAATTAACTAACACTCATTAATGAGTCAGCTGGCAAACAAGGTTTCAAAGTATCCTTGTTCTAGTACGTATCCTAAGGAAGAAAGGACACAAGGTTTCCTGTGGAACAAGCACTAGGGGACAGGGAACCAACAATCAAAATACGATAATCATAAATATCTTTTTGTTACCAATATCTTGGGTTATAGAAATGATAACGTTTGTTAAATTTTCATTATTTCTTAAAATGCTGCAACATTCTCAGATTTGGGGTAATATTAGCTAAAACCACTCCACAATACAGTATTTTTAAATATTTCTTCAGAAGAGATAGTTGTATTCTGAGAGTCACAAACAAAGATGAGTATTCAAAAGCTTCGATCTCAGTTACATTTCAGTACGTAAAATTTGAATATTAGTTTTTTGTTATTATCTGCAAAACATTGAATATTTTTAGAACATATACCTTCTACAGCACAATCCTACACGTTTACTCAGAAGTAACCTTTGAATTCATTGGGATTCACTTGCAGGTAAATGCGCTTAGGATTGCTGCTCTAATGTATAGTCCACATGTTCCCAAATAAATTCATATAATTCATTATTATAACCATCTTCATATGTATATAACTACAATGAATGTACTTATTCTGCTTGATGTTTGCACCACTTAAACCTCTCATTCACTAATAGAAGTCAGTAAGTTTAGACAGTTTTTAACTTTTTAATTATGTGTGTTTACACTGTTGTAACCTGCCCTGGGACCTTTGGGTGAAGGACAATAAATTCTAAAAAAATAACCATACCTACTCTTTTAAAGAAATTAAAGGTATTTTTCCTATCTATAACTATATTTCTTATAATAATAATAATAAAAATAAAATTTTATTTATGAGTCGCCTATCTGGCCGAATTAACGGTCACTCTAGGCGACGTACACTGACATAATAAAATACAATATAAAACCAAAACCACATTCAATAATTAAGCTAAGCAATGTTAAAAGCTAACCCATCCCAGAAATCCCATAGGCCTGCCTGAACAGCCAGGTCTTCAAGGCCCGGTGGAAACTTATCAGGGAGGGGGCATGACGAAATTCGAAAGGAAGGGAATTCCAGAGGGTGGGGGCCACAATCGAAAATGCCCTCTCTCTGGTCCGCACCAGCCTAGCTGTTTTAACTGGTGGGACCGAGAGAAGGTCTTGTGTGGCTGATCTTGTCGGGCGGCATAATTGATGATGCTGGAGGCGCTCCTTTAGATAAACTGGGCCGAAACCGTATAGGGCTTTAAAGGTCAGCACCAACACCTTGAATTGGGCCCGGTAGACAACTGGTAACCAGTGTAGATCTACTAACACTGGAGTGATATGATCACGGCGACGGCTGTTCTTAATCAAACGTGCTGCTGCATTCTGTATCAGCTGTAATTTCCGGACCGTTTTCAAGGGTAACCCCACGTAGAGCGCATTACAGTAGTCTAAGCGGGAGGAGACCAGAGCATGTATCACCTGTGGGAGCAGATGGGCAGGAAGGTAGGGTCGCAGCCTCCGTATCAGATGAAGTTCATACCAAGCCACCCGGCTCACTGCCGAAACCTGAGCCTCCATGGACAGCTGGGAGTCAAGGATGACCCCAAGGCTGCGGACCTGGTCTTTCAGGGGCAGTTTTACCCCATTAAACACCAGGTCCATATCTCCCAACCTTCTCTTGTCCCCCACGAGCAACACCTCAGTCTTGTTGGGGTTCAGTTTCAGCCTATTCCTTCCCATCCATTCACTTACGGAGTCCAGGCACTTGGACATGGTGTCCACAGCCAATTCTGGTGAGGACTTAAACGAGAGATATAGCTGAGTGTCATCCGCATATTGGTGGCACTGCAGCCCAAATCTCCTGATGATGGCCCCCAGCAGCTTTACATAGATGTTGAATAGCATGGGGGAGAGGATAGAACCCTGTGGCACTCCACAATTGAGAGGCCAAGGGTCTGAAACCTCTTCCCCCAATGCCACCTGTTGACATCTACCGGAGAGATAGGAATGGAGCCACCGTAAAACAGTGCCCCCAATTCCCAATCCCTCCAGGCGATCCAAAAGGATACCGTGGTTGACGGTATCGAAAGCTGCTGAGAGATCCAGGAGGACTAGGAAAGTATATTCTCCTCTATCCAACGCCCTCCTCATATCATCCACCAGGGCGACCAAGGCTGTTTCAGTTCCATGTCCAGTCCTGAAGCCCGATTGGAATGGATCTAGATAATCTGCTTCATCCAAGTGTGTCTGTAACTGTTTGGCCACCACTCGCTCAATCACCTTGCCCAAGAATGGTAAATTAGAGACTGGGCGAAAGTTATTGAACTCTTGGGGATCCAAGGAGGGCTTTTTCAAGATGGGCTTTATTACTGCCTCCTTGAGGGCTGATGGCATTGCACCCTCTTCCAAGGATGCATTTACCACTGCCTTGATCCCTTCGTTCAGCCTCTCTTTGCAGCTCATAATGAGCCATGAGGGGCAAGCATCCAGCAGACAGGTGGTTGGCTTCACAGTAGAGAGCACCTTGCCCACTTCCTCAGAAAGAAGAGGCTGAAAACGATCCCACCGGACCAGGATGCAACTGGCCGACTCTAGCTCGCTTCCTGTATCCACAGCGTGCGGAATCATGCTCTTCAGGCTCTCAATTTTATCGGCAAAGTGTTTAGCAAATATGTCACAAGAGGCTTTAGAATGCTCCATGGGTTCCTGAGCAACTGGACCGACCAGGCTTCGGACCACTTGAAACAACCTCCTGGGACAACACTCTGCAGACGCAATAGAGGCAGCAAAGAATTTCCTCTTTGTTGCCTTTGTTGCCACCTGGTAGGCCGCTATTGCCGCTCTAACCAGTGTCCGATCGTCTTCAGAGCGAGATTTCCGCCACCGGCGCTCTAGTCGTCTCACCTCCTGTCTCAGACTCTGCAACCGTGGTGTATACCAGGGTGCTATCTGAGCTCTATTCAGGGGGAGAGGACGTTTCGGAGCCACCCGGTCTACTGCCCTAGTGATCTCCCTATTCTACTCCATCACCAGGGCTTCGACCGGGCATCCTTCAGCAGGCTCCAAATCTCCCAGCACATTCAGGAATCCTTTTGGATCCATCAGGCGCCTGGGGCGGACCCAGAGCTTGGAAAAGTTACTTTTTTGAACTACAACTCCCATCAGCCCCAGCCAGCATGGCAACTGGATTGGGCTGATGGGAGTTGTAGTTCAAAAAAGTAACTTTTCCAAGCTCTGGCGGACCATCCTAATAGGTCCTTGTCCCCTGCGGAGGGTGTGCGTCATTGAGAGGTCTATATTCACCAGATAGTGATCTGACCATGACACGGGGTTAGAAAGAACAGCCCCCATTTTCAGAGCACTTCCCTCCCCTCCTGAGACAAACACAAGGTCAAGAGCATGACCGGCTACATGGGTGGGCCCTATATTACTAAGGTACAGTTCCCAGGAAGTCATGGTTTCCATGAAATCCCAAGGGGCTCCAGTGAGGACGGTCTCGGCGTGCACGTTGAAGTCCCCCAAAATCAATAGGTTGGGGGAGAGCATCCGTACACCCGAGACCACCTCAAGCGCCTCGGTCAGGGAGTCTGCTGTGCAGCGGGGTGGGCAGTACACAAGCAGAATCCCTAAACTGCCCTTTGGGCCCAACCTCCAGTACATGCAGTCAACAAACTTGGTCTCGTGGAGAGGAGGTCTGGCGAAAACCAAGGACCCCCGATAGATGACTGCCACTCCCCCTCCCCGCCTACCAACCCTCAGCTGCTGTGCGTAACAGAAACCGGCTGGACACATGGCCTCAACCGTAGGAGCAGAGGCCTCATCCAGCCAGGTCTCTGTAATACACATCAGGTCTGCGCTCTCATCCAGGATCATATCATGGATGAGCGCTGTCTTTTGCACCACAGACCTGGCGTTACACAACAGCAGTCGAAGGTCGGATGGAGTCCTGCGTCCCTCAGTAATCTTCTGGTGATAGACAGGCCCGGAACAGGGGATGGATATTATGCATCTATCCCTTGTTCCCCTATACTGGCATGGCCTGCCACCTGCACCTTTCCAGGATCTGCCGCCTAGCCTTTTAATATCATATTTATGACGCATTTTAGCTGTCTTCTCTTTAGGAAGATCCTAAAAGTTAGTTTGGTAATTGACAAAAAGAGAAATCAAGAAATCAACTAAAAATGTTATACATTCAGAATTGGTAGATCAGAAATCAAAATAAACCTGTGTCTTAAGCGGGCGTGGGAATAATTGTTATTCCAAATGTTCCCCGGCAAGTTGCAGCCAGAGTTGCCCTTTCATGCAAAATCCCTCTGCATACCCTTGAGGTATGCAGCCTGTCTATTATTTTATATGGAAAATAAGCTTTCTAGAGAGCATATGAAGCACATAACAAACAAGCAAGGCCTGCTCTAGGTTTGAGAGGTCCCATCATAGTGCCCTCTGATGCTCCCCCTTACTACACTGGCAGACTTACCTACTGCTGGAAGTGGCAGCAGTAACATTAAAGATTAAAGTGGGCAGCTATAACCTACCTACCATTTTAATTATCCACAATACACCTCTAGCATCACTCTGGGACACTGTGCAAAATTAAAATCCTTCTTCCCCGCATTTAAAATTACAGAGAGCTTATAGACCTCACTGCCTGGCATAGGGGGCACATGAGCACAGGTCAAAATGTTGAGGTCTATAATGGAATATTATATTTACATCTCATAGTGCACTGGTTAAGTATATGGCCCAGGAAGAACTTGGTTAAATCTCAAATCACAGCACAATTCTAACCACTCTGAACTTACTGAATTCAGTGAGACTTACTCCCAGGTAATTGCAGTTAGGATTGTTGCCTTAGCCATGAACTTAGTAGATGGCTTTAGGAAAACCATTATCTTCCAGCCTCAGCACTACACTCTTGCAATATGGGGACAGCTGACCCATGTTTATGAGATAAAAAATTTTGAGACACTTTTAAAGCTTGCTAAGAACTATGTAAGTGGTAAGAATAGCTTGGCCACAGTGATCCACACTCTGATAACTTCTAGAGTGGGCTACTGTAGTGCTCTCTACTTGGGGCTGCCCTTGAAGACAGTCCAGAAGCTGCAACTAGTACAGAATGAAGCAAGGCAAATATTATGCCAGTCTTAAAAGATCTGCACTGATTGCCAATTAGCTACTGAGCCCAATTTAAGGTGTCTATATTGACATAAAAAGTCCTAAACAACATGGGCCCCAAATCTCTAAAGGACTGCCACACTGACCTGCCCAGGTGTTAAGATCAGTTAGGGAGGCCCCGCTGGTAGTGCCACAACCTTCAGGGATTCAAGGGTGGCAGCAAGTGAGAGGGCTTCCTATGTAGTAGCTTCTAGGTTATGGAAACTGAGGTGCATCTTGCATCATTGCTTTATGCTTTTTAACTAATGGTCAAGATGCACCTATTTCCCAGGACCTTGGCTGAGTAGATGTCTTCCCTCCTCCCACATTGCTGTTTTGTGCTGCTATTTTATTATTTATATTGGTTGGTTTTCTGGCTTTATTTTATTATGTTACTGTATATTGTACTTATTTTAATTGTGGTATTATTGTGAACTGCCCTAGGACTACTGGTTGAGGATGGCCTGTCAGTACTCATAATAAATACATAAGAAGTATCATTGGCTACTCTTACTGAGAAGGTACCAGAATGGTCTAAATTTAGTAGGCTTTAAACATCAGCTATGTTGTACCAGTGCATTCAAAACCCACAGGCCATCCAGAGTTTACACCAACTAGAAGTTCTATATAAGTGGTTCATGAATATGGCTATGCCATATTCAGCAAAGATATATAATGTACTGACTGTTTTAAATTGCTCATAGTATACAAAAAGCCAATATATTTGTTAATGCCATGCTCATGTTTTTGTTCCCTGTTGCTCCAAAGATTAGGACCCAAACCAACAAATTAAAAGAAAGGGGGCTTCAACTAAACAAACTTCCTGTTGGTGTGAGCTATTTGACAATGGAACAGGCTGCCTTGTAAGGTGGCAGACTCACCTTCATTAGAGCTTTTAAAGAAGAGGCTGGATGGCAATCCAATGTTGCAGCTGCAATACTGGGTTTGTGGCTAGACTAGATGACCTTTGAGGTACCTTCCAACCCAATTATTCTCTGACTACATTCACAAAGACAAATCAGGTTTAAATAGATGTGATTTCCCTGACATAAAAACAATACAGATTAGCATAGCATCTGACCTCTAATGGCTAACTAGAACTACGGCAATATCACATTTTGAGAAAAATGTAAATAAAATGTACAAATTAAAACTACAGTATTTGACACCTCTTATAATGGCTAAACAATAAAAATGAAATTGGAGTTGGAAACTGGACACCTCTTTGCTCCTCCATGACTATATTATTTAGCAAGACCGTTTGGTAGTAGTCCAAGAATGGTTTTTGGGGAAGAGGGAAAAAGTACATGTTGCCCAAGAAACAAGACCTATGTTGACTTTTTTATTTTTCATACATAAGATAAATTTGCACAAGACAACCACTTGCATCACAATAATTTTAATGGTAGGAAATGAATAAAATACAAAAAGCAAGATTGCTTTAAAAATACGTTACAGGGAAATTTGGCCAGCCCTGGGATTTTTTTGATGAATAATGATTAGCCAGAAAGTTAGATTTTACTACTAAATCATTCCATAGTTTTATAGATGTTAATATCAAAGCAAAACCTATACAGAGAAATGCTGTAACCTGTGGAGGGGAGAATAATGGCAAATGTAAAAGGACAGGAAGAATTTAAGCCTTAACATACTCCAATGGGATGAGCCACTTTTATAACTATCTTCTCTCTCTCTTCTTTTTTTAATCTGCTTTGTGCTTCCAGCAAATCCTGAATTAATCTCTTGCATGGTATTTTATTTCAGATCAGTCAAAAGAAGATAATAGCTCCGGTGTTATCCACGCTGGCGTGCGTGGCATGCTTAAGACTTCAGCTATCCTCTAGTTTGCTCTCAAAGCATAGTAATGCTGCTTTTGCATTACATCCTGAAGCAAACACTCCCATGTGCTGAGTCTGCATGTGCAGCCCTCATCAGTCCCCCTGTCCAGTGAGACTCCAGAACACTCTCCATCCCTCACGCTGAAATGACAAGAAGGGTGAAGTACAGCTGCCTTGTGCTGTCTTCTGTGGCCGGGCAGTGCAAAGTCACTCTCTGACCCTGAGCCTTGGCAACTAACAGGGCACTTTCCACCCGGGAATTGCACGCAGAGGGCCAGGCAGTGATCCACAAAAGGCTGGGCTATGCACAGACCAAAGGTGACAGATGATTCCACCTCAGTCCACTTTGTCTGACTCTCAGCAAGCCTAGCAACAGAAAATTTAATCAAGGAATGCCTTCAATGGGAGCAGGAGGATATATTTGTACCTCTCTGCACATCCAATAGCTCATCTTTAGCTTGTTGTTTAAAACATTAGGCCCATGTAGGAAAATAACATGTGCAAGAGATAATATATACACACAAAGCACAAGGAACACAATATATATCTAGGCAAAAGAGTTAGGTAAAGATTTTTTTTTAAACCGTGTGTGAGAGAAGAATGTGTATCAATGGGAGAAGTGAAGAGCAGGCAAAAAATTGGGGGGTGGGCAGGTCAGTTAATAAATACCGAATATGTAGATTAATGGGAGCATATCTGTGCAAAAGTCAGAAGAAAGGGTGCACGTGTGGATGCAGTTAAAAAGAAAGAGAATATTAACATTCAAGGAAGACTTGTGTGCCTGTCAGAAAAAGAAAAAATTCAATCGGGTTGCCCTGTTCACTGTGAGCAAGGCTCCATCCTTGTCCTTAACAGGTACACAAAAGGTACTGGCATATTACTGGAGCTTCTTCCAACAGAACACTGTATGAGGGGAGAAGCTGGGCTTGGTATGGTTCTTCTGTGCAATTCTTAAAAGAACGGGAGCCTGAACTAAAAATGGGGGGGGGGGAGAAAGAGAGTTTGGAATGGAGATGAATGTAAAAGCAACGGGGAAAGAACAATGAGAATAATATGTGTGAGAAAGAAATAGGAGGCGCAGGCAACTGTCGGAGATAAAGCATGCTCTCATGCAAACTGCAGCGAGGCACAGATGCACAGGTAGTCCCGCTCGCAAGCGCTCAGCCCTCGGAACAGCAGCACTTGTTCCGAGTGTTTTGCATTTCAATTAAGGCGAAGCGGAAAGTTAGTCGGTGTGACCCGCGAGCGCTTTTGTCTGGACGGATTGCGCGCGCGCGCGCGCCCAGGGTGCCTGCTACCGGAAAAAGCCGAGCGCTCCGGGCTCGGTCCAAGCAAAGAAAGCCAGCCGGTAGCCCGACGCCGCTTACCTCGAAGAGGGGCCCGATCTTGTTCTTCTCCAGGTAGGCTTGAATCCTGTTTTGCTGGTGAGACGCCATAAGATTAGCTACCGAGGCGAGGGGCTGGCGCTCCCGCGTTGCTGCTGCTTCTGTGCCGCTTGAGGTCCCTTTTCCCGGCTCTCAAGCAAAAGCAGGAGGGAGGGAGGAGCCGGCAGGGCGGAGACTGAGAGACCGAGGCGAGGTCCAGCGAACGGCGTTAACTGGGCTACCTAGGAGCCAGTCCGCGCATTAGAGCATAGCCCAGGATGCTAGGCGGGAAAAAGCTGGAGTCTCTTCCTCCATTGAGGTGGGAATAGGAGCGCGCGAGCTGAGTGAACCGCCTGGTGCATGGAGAGAAGAGGGGCTGGAAGCAAGCAGAGCTCTGTGTGGGCTGTGTCTGCCGCTGTACACACACTCGCTCCTTGGTTACAGGGAGCGAAGCCCCGGCTCCAGTTGGAGCCGCCTCGCCAAGCTTGCCTCCCTAGAGACAGCGCCTCTCGCAAAGCCAATGGCAACGGCGCTGTGCTTTCCAAGCGCGGCCAGACGGGGGAGCCGCTTCCCTCACAAATGGAAAATGGTTTCCTAGGCGTTGTGGCGTTCTCCCGCCCCCAGTAAAGAAGACGGGAAATCTTACAGGAGCTGGAATAGTGTACATCGTAATGCAGCATGCACAGAGGATGCTTCTAAAATGCGTGTTTAACGTCACTTGTGAAAACGCTTTCGGACGCCAGGAATACAAACCCTTCTAACCTTCAGTTTCAGGATATCTATTTCAGGCAGGGTCTTTCACGCGGTCTGTTTATTATTCTCTTCGGCTGTTAACAAGGGAGAGGAACAAACTCCCGCACAATCTGGATCTCCTTTTTTGCCCGTACGCACAAAATTTGGGAGACTTTCTATGATGGAGGGTTTACAAATTTTAGAGAACTATGCAAGTATATGAACAGCCTGTAGAGAACCATCTATCTCTGTGGTTCCCAACCTTTATGAGCACGGGACCCCCTTTATAAGCTGGAAAAAAATTGTGACCCCCCCCTCCCCCCAGGGAGGCAGGCTGGCTGCCAGGAAGGAAGGGGAAAAGCATCTTTTCTTTGCAGGCTTGCTTCTCTTTGCTTCACAAAAAGCCCTCTCCTCTCATCCTAAGTAAGAGTGTTGCCAGTAGTGGCAGTGCAAGGAGATGGGAATCAGTGATAGTAATCCCCTCTTCCTGGTAGCTCCACCCTCAGCCTCCTTTGGTATCTGCCATGTATTTTATAGGCAGATGCCTGCCCTTAGTGCCCCTGAAAGAAGCTCTGGCGCTTCAGCAAAAGGCCTCCCCTCTCGTTTGGAGCAAGGGGAAGGTGTCATCTGCAGCGGCAGTGGAAAGCAGACAGTGTAGAAGGAGTGAAGACTTTTTTAAAAAAATTAATAATTCATTTCTTTACTGTTCACGGCCCCGTCTGGATTACTTCCCGGGCCCCAGGTTGGGAACCACTGATCTATCTTGAATATCTTGACACATGACTTTTTTCTCCTACACGTGAACCAGACAGCCCCAGTAAAAAGATTTAATAGTTTTTCAGAAAGATGTTGAGGTGAGTGCCCCAAGGTGTACTGCCGACCATTACTGGTGGGGCTGCCATCAAAAATGCTGTTTCATTAAAAAAAGGGGGGGGGGAACAAGGGCTACTCAAGTAGTATGGTGAGGCCAGTGGTGGGCAACCTCTTTCAACCTACAGGACGCATTCCCTCCCAAGGAACCTTCAGGGGCCACATGCCAGTTGTGGGTGGGCAAAAGCGGATGGAGCGATAGGCTGAATTCCAACAACGCAATACTGTAGTCAGAAGTTTCAACATACACTCATCCAAGTAAGCAAGAGGCATTTTCATAGTTACCAGCCAGACAAAAGCACTCAAGGACGGTGGAAAGATCAAGGCTGATGAGGGGTGTAGCCTACAGGTAGTCTAGAGGACCACATGAGGTCTGGAGTGCTGCTGCTGCTTTAAGGTTTGGCCTTTATTTCTGGATAGAGATTTTGCATTGGGGCCACTCAGAAGTAAATTCCATTGAGTTCAATGGGACTTACTTTCAGGGATGTGTCTATGTGATTGCCATCTTGGGCTGCAATTCAAACCCAGACCCCTACCCCACCCACACCAGCAGGGCTGTGTGGAGCAATGGAGCCACCACCACATCTGCTTATAGTGGTGGAAGGCTGGCAAGACAACTGGGCCAGATTCATGTGCCAGCTCCAGGCTGAGGCAGCAATGAGGTATGAACTGAGCCAGATGCCATCAGGCAATCGGATTGCCTGGTAGCAAAACCAGATTGGGATCCTGCAGATGCTGGGCTAGCTCAGACCCACCTCAGAAAGTGGGTGGAAGGGGCAGATTGGTGAAGAGTGACATTTGCATCGTTCCCCTGGCGAGTGGCTGATTCAGCCAGCAGTGCTGAGCAGAGGGGCGCCTCTGTTTAATCCAAAGCCCCTGCAGCCTGGTCTAATGGGAGAGGGAAAAGAGGTTGGATTGCTGTGTTAGCTTTGGAAGGAGACTTAAAGCATGTCCTAACAATGTCTACTCACAAGTAAGCCCTACGAAATTCAGTGGGGCTTACTCCCAGGTAAGTGGAGTTAAGATTGCATGCTTGGAATAGATCCACTGAAATCAATGGGACTTAAGTTACTCCCACTGATGTCAACAAGTCACCTATAAGCATAATGTAAGTCCGGATCCAGCCCTTAGTGTATTAAGTGGTTTACAATTCTTGCGACCTCGGGAGCTGCTCAGCTGATTGAGAGTTGTGTTTGAGTGCCTCTCCAAAACCCAGTATTCGGTCCACTGCATTATATGAGTTCATACCCATTTTATTGTTTCTGCCATAAATTATGTCTACTTTGATAATGTCTGTTCTGTTTCAAAAGTGTTCCATGCAACTTTGGTAGATGGATCTTTTCCAGATTCATTTGGGTATATGCCCTTATATCAAGGGCAGTTTATTTTTGTATTTGTGCACTGTATAATAGTGAAATTTATCTTTTGGGTGCAATCCTAAGCAGACACAAATATATAGAAACTGAGGTGGCTTTTCAGTAAATAAGTTTAGGAGAAAGCCGTTTTCCTTATCTTAAAGTTTAGGACCTAATCCATTAAAACTCCATTAAGAGTGTTTTGATTTAATGTAAGGAAGTACTTCTTTACTCAGCGCATAGTCAAACTATGGAATTTGCTCCCACAAGATGCAGTAATGGCCACCAGCTTGGATGGCTTTAAAAGAAGATTAGACAAATTCATGGAGGACAGGGCTATCAATGGCTACTAGCCATGATGGCTGTGCTCTGCCACCCTAGTCAGAGGCAGCATGCTTCTGAAAACCAGTTGCCGGAAGCCTCAGGAGGGGAGAGTGTTCTTGCGCTCGGGTCCTGCTTGCGGGCTTCCCCAGGCACCTGGTTGGCCACTGTGAGAACAGGATGCTGGACTAGATGGGCCACTGGCCTGATCCAGCAGGCTCTTCTTATGTTCTTATGTTCTTAAACAAGAAATAATATGCACAAATCTTATTGTACAAATCGTATTACAAGCATTGGCCTGTCAATTAATTGCTGAGATAATTCATGTAGCTAAAAATGTATTTTATTTTATTTATGAAAATTTATACACCACATACTCAAGCTAAAGACTTCCAAGCAGTTTACAAAATGAAAATGGACTGCCTTCAAGTCGATCCTGACTTATAGCGACCCTATGAATAGGGATTTCATGGTAAGCAGTATTCAGAGGGAGTTTACCATTGCCTCCCTCTGAGGCTAGTCCTTCCCAGCTGGTTAGGGCCTGCTCAGCTTGCCACAGCTGCACAAGCTAGCCCCTTCTTTGTCCGCAACTGCCAGTTGAAGGGCAACTGGGCTCCTTGGGACTACGCAGCTTGCCCACGGCTGCACAGGCAAAGGAGACCTTTAAGCGGCATATTAGTCATTTTCTAAATTTTAGCTTTTAAATACAGGCATACCCTGCTTTAACATACGCAATGGGACCAGAGCGTGTATGTAAAGTGAAAATGTACTTAAAGTGAAGCAATTATCTATACATGTCCTGCACTGAAATCGCCACTAGATGGCAGCAGCGTCATGCCATTAAGTGTCCATAATTGCAAAGCACGCGTACATTAAGCGGGGTATGGTGGCGTATGGAGCATGTACGTTATAGTGAGGTGACGGTAAGTGAAGCGACATTAAGCGGTGTATGCCTGTATACTCTGCCATGGCTTTGAATAAAGTCTTGTCTACACAGAATGAAAGACAGTTTTATATTGAAAAAAGTTAATGAGCTTTTAACAGTAATTATGGTCTATTTATCATATTTGAATAGTGCAATCCTGTATCTATCTACAGAAAAATAAGCTTCATTTAATTAAGTGGGACTTACTCTCTCATAAGTATAGGATTTCAGCCTAAAGTGATGTTGTTTTCAGAAGACTGTCTCCCACATAATTTAGGATATATTTACCACTTTCTTCTAGTAATATAAATTTTGTTTTTCCACTTGTGAATCTTTAACATCCCTGAATCAGGCCACTGAGACATTTTGCATTTTAAAAAAAAATTGATAATGTGTTTTATGTGTCACAATGGAATACTAAACTGCTTTTTAGGGGCTTAACGAATAGGTGTGTCAATCTCCAGAGGTGTAGTAGTTTACTTCCAGACTGAGGCTGCAATCAAATACATGTCTATTCAGAAGTAAGTTCCATTAGATTAAATAGGACTTACTCACAGGTGAGTGTGTATTGGATTGCAGCCTTAGAAAGTTGTTATCTAGTTTCTCATTCATTATTCTTTTAACAGTGGATGTCTGTGACATGTTCTTTGTCTTGAAAACAATGCCTTTTAAAATCTTTGAATGTTCCAAAATTCATTTATTAGTATTTCCTTTGTATTGGAATAAACTTAAAGTAAGATGAACGCAATAAAAGTTCTCAGACATCATTCCCAAATGACCATAAATTTATTTTCCTTTTCAGCGTAGTGGGAAATTGCCCAAATTACTTTAATCAAAGGCTGTTCTTTCTGATAGTACTACATATGTTCAGGTGGTCTCAAATTTGAACATAATGAAGCCTTCCAAAGCATAACTAAGATAAATAGCTTTACTCCTGTCCCTTATTCTTGTCCAGGTATGGAGTCAGAAGGATCAGAAAACATGGTAAATGTTTTCAGATATGAAGCAAAAACCCCAAAACATTCCAGGACTGATTCATTTGATGACATCATTATCACTCAGTAAAATGGATGCACACAGCTTCACTGCATTCAGAGTTATTGGCTGGGAGCAGAGCAGGTATTTCAGCCCTCTGCTACATTTACAAATAGCAGTTTGAGAGAGATTAGGGAAGATCTAGTGTCTTTTTCCCACTTTCATAGTTCTTCACAGATTATTTTCAGATTTTTTTAGTATCATCTTTGGCTTTCATTACTGTTCCCCTCTTGATAATTTTCTGGCAATAAATGCTAGAAACAGTAAAGCACAAGAAAATGAGGACAAGATGGTGCCCTTAATTAAGGTGGTGTGAACTATTGGCTCAAAGGCATGTTCCTAGTTCAGCTTTACCATAAAATTGAGGAATCGGGGTAGATCTAGTAAGGTAGAAAGAATCTGCTCTAGCCACTTGATGTTAATAAATAAATGCCAAAGGTCCAGGTTTCAGCCCCCAATCACCATGTAGAACCACAATAGTAGTTCTACATGAAGTTTGAAACTTGGGGCTTTGGTATTTACATAATACTGTAACATGTCCAGCAGGATGGAGCAAATTCTTACCACCTATATTAAGCCACTAGAGGGGGCATGGGTACAGTTATATATTCCTGTGTACATAACATTAGAAGCTTAAAATAATAGAACATTTTACCTTGACCTATTGCTACCTCTTGGTGTGTTTCTTTTCATACTAGGCTACAGTTCAGAATTCCACTGCATAGTTGAAGACTATGAGCTGAGAGATTTCGCTCTTTTATTTAGTGAGGGACTACTCTCTGCATTGTCAGTGCAATGAAAAGTATTTGTAGACAATAATGTTTCCAAGAACACACAGTAGCAAGAATCATGCTTTAGGTCTACAGAACCTAGCATCTACAAGTATTATAAAACTATGTATAAAGTATAAAATAACTACAGCCAATGTTAGAAATGCTTAACTGCACTTAACTGTGCTGGTAGTACATACCCCAATCTAACATATAGCCTCCAGCAGAGGAGTAGTGGGAACTCCAGGCTCAGCTTGCAGATCAGCACGAAATTCAGAAAGATACTTTATTATTTCAGGGTTTGGTATTATTTTCACAGCATATCACACACTAAAATTATAAATTAATGTGCCAGCAAATAAGTGTTTATGATGAAGTACTTAATTTTTATACTAGTATGTAATTATAAAGCATAAAATTAGTCTGGCAGTGCAGAGATTTTAAACTGGTCTTTTTTCATTTTACTGATTGATAACCCATTCTGTCCCAAAGGCTCAAGAAGAACAGAATTGATATAAACGATCCCTTCTTGTTCTGGCAGAGATTTTAGAGTTCTCTCCTGATGCAAATAGTCATGGTGGATATTATCTGTATCAGGACCCTCTTCTCTCCTCCCCCCACCAGTCCCAATCAAGATCAGGGGCTCCTGCAGCTACTGTTTGATTTTTTTTATTAATTGCTGCAATTACTAATTGCATGAATATACTGCATCTGTTTTGGCTCTTAAGAGTGTAGGAATTGCTTTCTTGCTTTTTACATTTTATTTGTACCAATAAATTAGAATGTGGATTAATTACTATTATTAGTGCCACACAGTCAACTTTCATAGGTAGTACAACTAGAAGTTATATACGATTTCCAATAAATTTAGAATAAAATCAGCTATTTTTCCTGAGGCGATCTATTGTCAGCCCATCTGGCAGTGTACAAAGTTATGTCAGTCTCCCTAATAAAGTATGAGAATGTTGAGTTTCTCTTCTACTCTTTCCTCTCTGCTCAGTTTATATGTGTGTGTTTTACTGTTTCAAGAAGGTCTGTTGATTCCTCGTTGCTTACTAGTAGAGTACAATATTTACATCATGAATGGGCATCTGTCAGGACCAGGGATCAAATACAGCCATCAGAGCCTCTCTCTGTCTGGCCCTCAAAAACCATCACCAGCCCTGCTCTGTGCCTTCCTTGACTGCTTTTGCCTGACTGGAATATAGCCTTGAACTGTAATAATACATGCTGTTTGCGGCTGAGGATGGAGTGCTGAGTGTAGATGCGTAGAAACCTCTGACTTTTTTGTGGCTGGAATATAGCTTACTGTAGCAAAATAAAAGTCTGGCTATGCTGACCCTCGCATGCAACCCTAGAAGGTTGCCTGTGACAGAATGTGGTCCTCGGGCCGAAACTGATTTCCTGCCTCTAATCTACATGCTTAAGGTCCCAGATTCAGTCCCCAAAGGTTCTCAATAGTTGGGTTGGGAAAATACAGGACTAGATGGTAGTAAATGTAAGTGATCAGTAGGCGAATGTATGATTCAACAAAGAATTGGTTGTGGCCTGATCCTAGCCAGCAGAAGTAGGTTATATTTGCAATAAAACCAGTCTAATTTGAAGACTGCTCCAGTTTAGTCAAAGTTTAATCAAAGTTTAGCAGAAGATAACATGGTACAAGAAGTGGCTATGTAAGTTTTAGATAGAAAGTTAGATTATAGTTATAGATTATGGATTATTGAATTTTATTTAGAGTATAAACAGTTTCCACAGGGGAGATAAATGGAAGCCATGGTGCCATAATATATTTCTTTTAAATTAGGATTCTTTGCTTGCTGCACTTGCTGAGGAAGTCTGTATGTAATCATAGGCTCTCAAATTTTATCAGACCTCTGTTAGATGATTGTATTAGAGCAGGGCTGGCTAACCTGTAGCCCTCCCAATATTGTTGGACAACAACTCTGATAATCCCTGACCATTGGCCATGCTGGTTATCAACAATCTATTATGGAGAAATTCCTGAGATTAATCAGCAACCATGTTCCAGAACTCCCGAACTGTTGAACACAGCCACTGAAGGCAAAAGTATAAGCCATTCTGGCCACCCACCTCCGAACAATACTGACTACAGTAGGGCCCCGCTTTACAGCGCTTCGCTAATACGGTGGTCTCAATTAGACTAAAGCCCCCCTCATACAGCGCTTATTTCGCTTTTATGGCGGTTTTCGGGTATCGCTTGCCATTCTATTCAATGAGTTCCACTTTTCAGTGCTTTTCCCTTTTCAGCGGGGGTCTGGAATGTAACCCGCCATATGAGTGGGGCCCTACTGTATAGTTAAGATGTATTAGAAGAAGTCTTGTAAGGGTAATATACCACATACTTAGAAGTTTGTATTGTATTATATGCCCGTGCATATAATGGTCTATCTTCCAATAAAGGGATTTGGAAACTATTATAAATAGATGGTGTCAGATCTTTTTTTAACAGCAAACAGATGAGCCAGGCTGAAAGGACAAGCTACAATAGTTACCTGGATCTTTTGGATCCCAAATAAATGTTAACCATTTGAGAGATTAAAAATTCATAAAAAGATTTAGAGGAAGAGGACCTGTTTGAAGGATTTTAACAGAGCTGAAGCTAATCAGCAGGAGCTACAGCTCTAGTACAGCTAAGAGACTTCAACATAGTCATTCAAATTAGCATTGGAGATCCAAAGCTGGGGGCAAGGAAAGAAATTTGGAAGACTGAATCTCAGTTTAGACAGCCAAATCTCAACTAGGCAACTGAAATTGCCTACACCAGATTAAAATAATACAGGAGAACCCAGGGTATTGTTACACTAAACACAAATCCAATCCACACATAACAGGAAACCACTATGTCAATGAACTCGCATGCCCCCCTCCTCTTTTGCATACCAGAGAAGGAGATGGAAGTATCTGTTTCCACTTTTAAACAAACCACAGTGACCCATGAATGAATTCTGGAAATTGTTGTTTGTTTAAAATATGGCTCATGAGAACAAGCCAGAACCAAACTTCGGTTTCAGATCCTTCTTCTAATTATAGCTTGTCTTCTCAGCCTGGCTTTTGCTATATGCTGTTAAAAATGCAAACTCCTTCCTATGGCACTTTTATATAGAGGGAAACTGGTTTCCCATTACATCTGAGCCAGACCAAAGTGACCAAAATGCAAAAAGGAGAGGAAACAAGGAGCAAGCCTGTTGCTACGCTAAGGTAAGGAGGTACTGGCATCTGAAACCGTGTTCAATGTTTTTCTTTGTATACTCAAGGAGACTTGAGCACTTTTACTATGACAACATTTGAGAACCTAGGGCATATAGAATGATCTTCTTGCACTACATTAATTAATATCAAATATGTATATTTTGCATACATATCTATATGGATGCATTAACTGAGAGAGATACTTAAAGAAACAACTGAAGCTTACACAGCATTATAAGAGAGAAACTGTAGATATGCTGTGAGATTTGATTATTGGTGGTAAATTCAGAGAGCTAGAAAAATGAATAGTTATACCTATTAAAATTTCTGTAGTCAAAAGTACAATATGCACAAGCTGTGATAGTATCTGAAAAAGAAAATGGGCAAAAATTAATGGGAGGGGATGCAACATGAATGACTGGTTTAACTATAACGTGAAAAAAATGGGAGTAATGTTGTGTAGGAATTATACAGTGCAGAACAGATTTGTCTACTTCAAGGATGGGAAAATGGAATAGGAAAAAGAAAATAATAGACTTTGTTATATGATTATTGTCAGGAGCTCCAGATGATGCAGTGCTGTCAGTCAAAATAACAGGGGATAGAGATAAAAGATTTGGTCACTGAACTAATCTTACAAAGAATGAGGGAAAAATGAATGAGGTCACTATCTGACGATAAAGGCATGTAGAATTTTATACCATGGGTCTAATAACTTTCTTTTTTGAAAGGCTGGTTAGAACCATAGCAATGCATGTGCTGTACCTTTCAGGTAAGATTTAGAAAACGTATATATATTTAAAATTATAGTATGGAAAGCTCATGCTTCAATAAACCTCTGTGATTCTATAATTAAAAAGTCATGAGAACTGAGCTTTGGTACAGGGAATTATTAATAATAAATATATTCATATAATATTGATTTATTTGAAATGTTATAATTTACTTTATAGACCTGAAAGACCCTCAAAGACAACGTTCATCAGAATAAAATACATAAAATAATAATTTTAATTGTTTTATTGGGTTGTATTCCACTAAATCCTATGCAGAGTAGACCCATCAAAGTTAAGAGACATGATTAACTTAGGTTTATTAATTTCATTGGGTCTATTCTGAATAGGACTTGGTTGAATACAAGCAATGAACCTAAGTTAGTAATGTCTATCAGCTTCAGTGGGTCTACTCCAGCAGTGTAGTGGCATATTCAAAAGTGCAGGGTCCCTTCATGATAGTCACGCTGTTGGAGAATTCTCCTTGGGATCTTTTGTTGGGGGTCCTTGAATAAATTGGAAGACACAGGCTTGGAGCAAAAGGTAGGCCTTTATTCTTACAAGCATATGCAGGGTCAGCCCCCCAGAAACATCCGGGAGAGACTGAACTGAGGCACTGTGTGCAAGCTCTTTTATAGAGTACAGTTACAGCATGTGACAATGATTAACCAATCCCCCAAGTTCTTCGTAACAGTTCTTCCCTCCTGAAATATTTCCAACAAACCAGATAGCTTTATTTTAATAAATTCATGGATATTCATAGTTTTACAGATACCTCCCATCTTATTGTCTTCATATCTTCTTAGATTGATGTAAATCTGTCCCCTTAACTGATATTACCCCTGTTCTACTGTCATACGTCATTACTGATTATCTTGTACTGTTTGAAACCAATATGTACCATACATTCCATTCTATCATGGCTCCTGATCAGTCAAGCTGGTCAAGAACATCTCTAGAACGTTACAACATGTTCTTTGATAATACCATGATGTAAGGCCAAGTTCAGTTCACTTAAAGTGACTGGAAATTCTATGTGAAATTCCGCTTGTAACTACCTTGCTATAGAGAAATATTAATTTTAAATCACCATATTATAGCTGAAAATCACACAACATAAAGAAAGATTAGGGAACAGAATAAAGAAAAAGGGATAACTCTGAGCCAGCCACTCTCCATCAAACACAGAGGGATGAAGGAGGTGGCCCACACACTTATTGCATTTATGGAATAAAATTATACATACCATGCTTTTATAAAAATCAGTATCACGCTAAAATTTTATCTCCCTTCTATTTTGATTCTGTTATGAAGGCTTCTCTTAGCTGAGGCCATTATAGTATACGAGATCAGACACCTCGTTTTCCAAGATCAAATAATAAAAAGTATATTAATCAAGAGATTGTATGCATTTGCTAAAACAATACCAAATTAATGATCTGCAGTCATGCATTCGCCAATCTTGGCACAGAAAAGAGCTCAGGAATTTGCAGCAAGGTGAGCTTGACCTTTTCCTGTTTTCTCTACACACAGGCCTGCTTTTAATGCCTGTTGTGTGTGAATATGGGGAAAGAAATCCATTTTTCCTTCATCATTTTTCAAGGGCCCAAATTGCCTGGGGCCAGAGTGCTTAAGGGGTCCTCTATCAACTCCACACCCCCTGTTCCACTTTCCCTGTCTCCCTTGCTGTCCTCCACTACAACAGACATCCCTAGGAGCCAATCAGCATGGAAGAGGAGGCTGTGAGTTAGCTACAGAGAAGAGTTTCTCAGTGGCTGACTCACCTCCTTTCACTCTGGCTCCAGTTAGCACAAAAGGACAAGGACTCTACTCAGTGGCTAACACACTCCCTTTTCATGCCGATTGGCTCACATGGACCTGGTTGGGACCCTGTTGTCAAAAAAGTAATTGGTCTACAACCATCCGTGATTCCAGATGACTACACCCCTGGTCTGCTCTGAGTAGGACTAGCACTTAATGCCATCCATTATTGTAAAGGGTTTACAGTACACTGCCCTATACAAAAATAGGAACAAAATCTGCCCACATTTTCACAACTTAATTTTCCATCACAAAATCAATTGTTTTTAAAATTACATTATCTAAAAAACACCAGATAATTTAGAAAACATCTAGGAAAAGTGGATCAGCCACTGAAGGTTCCCACTGTAAGAATGGCATATTTAAAGTGTAGAGAATATAAGAGAGAATGTGGCCCTTAAGATATCTTCATCCCAAACTATGTAGAGTTTTAAAGACCGCTACAAGCACAATGATGTTTACCTGTAAATTGTTAGTTCGTGTAGTTCTTTGAGAACAGTTGAAATACATTTCTTGTGATTAGATCCAGTAAACATCTTGGCCACTCTTCTGCACTTTTCTGTTCTGCTTCATCCAAAAATAAATTGGATCCTTCAGACTGCCCCCTCAGCCTACAGCATCCCTTGAGGAGTGATTCAAGTTCAAAGGTGCCCAGTTTCACCTACCTACCAGCCTTAGAGAGGCTGGATGTTTGAAGTTGAGGATCACACAGCTTGTCACCCCGTGTGCTCTCCACTTTCAAAGGCAGCCCACTGAGGATGGAGTGCTTCTTGAGAGGTGCAAACTCATACAATCTTCCCCTTCAAAGGCAGCCAGCCCCATACTGCTTTGTGGAGAAATCACACGGGCTGACAGCTGATATTATCCTTGCCATCAAACCCACTCAAGTGCCGCGTTCCATGGTGCAAGACTTTCTGTGGGCTGTGGTAACTTTATTTTATTTATAAATAAAATAAATACATAATGTTTGAACCCACCCTTCACCACAGTGTGGTGGTACAATAATATAAAAAACCCAACCCAAAGAATAAAGGAAGCAAATAAAATAACAGAAATAGCAATAATAATAATAAAAATCTGGTTAGGCCATCATTCCGCCATAAGGACCTGCTGGAATAAATGGCTTTCCTGTTAGCACTGAAAGCTCATCAGCATTGGCACCAATCTCATTTTATGGGAGGTAATATTCTATAGTTGGGGTGCCACCGCAGATAAGCTTGATTTTTCTGATCTTAACACAAGAATGGATTGATATGGGAGGAAATGCTCTTCAAATATTTAGGTTCCAATTGTTTAGAGTTTTATAAGTCATTACTAGCACCTTGAATTTGGCTTGATAGCAAATTGACAGCCACTGATCTCAGGATCAGTGTGATATGATCCCAACAAGCTGAACCAGTCATCAATCTGGCTGCTGCATTTTGCAGTAGGTGCAGCTTCCAGACCATCCTCAGGGACTACCCCCAGGGCTGGTTCTAAAGGGTGGCCAGGCGGGGCACTGGCCCGATGGCCCCTGGAGGTACAGGGGGCCCCTCAGCCATCCCTCTGCTCCCCTTCTGCGATCCGTGGCCCCCGCACGCCCCCCACCTACCTGTCTGCTGTCTTTTACCATTGCCCTTAACGAAGATGGCAGCCACGGTTTCCCTAAGGTACTGAAGCCTCTGCCACCATCTTAGTTGATGGCAGAGATGCGCGCGTGTAGCACTCACGCATGCCATCAACAAAGATGGCAACAGGCGTCATCCCCTTTGGGAAACCACGGCTGCCATCTTCATTAAGGGCAATGGTAAAAGACAGCAGACAGGTAGGTGGGGGGCTGCGTGTGTGCACGTGCGTGCGCACACACATGCCGGGGCACAGGGCAAGCTGATGCCCAAAGGCCCCGGCATTCCTGGAGCCAGCCCTGACTACAGTGCATTATTGCAATCCAATTGCAAGGTCACCAGTGCATTAGTCACAGTGCCTAGGCCAGGTATTTCCAACCCATTACTTGCAAGAGGACTCCAGAATCTGAGCTTTCATTTTGTTAAAAAGTAAATCTCAAGCCATCCTAGACAGAAAGGTATGGAGTAAAATGTGCAGGTGGTTTATAAAAAGGGCTCCCTTTCTTTCTCCAGCTTTCAACCCAGCAAACAGGAGGCAACAAAGCTAGCTCATTCCAGCCAACTGGCCTAAGGCCAAACCCACCCACTCCCATAGCAAAAAACTAAACTCCTGCTCCCAGAATCATGAGTCTTTGCCATCTCTTTACTATCCCAAATGAATTATTCCAGAGTCACCTCTGTTTTGTACTTACTTGACATTAGATCTCTTCTGCTGTGTGTTCCACTCTTTCATTCACTCTAGACTGAAGAGAACCTTTTGGAGCTCTCAAGAATTTCTCCTTGTTTGCCTTTATCTGCAAAGTTGGCTTCCTCAGTGTCTACTTTTATTCCATATAATGCATGACCAAATCCAAGGATCCCAAAATAAATCCTTTGAGAACCATATTGTTTAAAATTCTCTATATAAAAACTACCCATTTGTCCTTTCTCCTCCTCTTAGTTTTCTTTAACCTGTTGCAGATCCATAATAGGATTTGCCATTTTATCCAACAAAGAAAAAAAATTTGGTTGGAGACTTACCCAAAGCTTTCTGACAAAGTCACAAGAAAGTAAGATTGGGCTAACATTATTTAAAATATTAATGCACAAATGGAGCATTAGTTTTCCATCCACCAAATCACAGTATGCCAAGTACCAGTAAATATCCTCATTGTTAGATGTCAGTGCTGCTCCATGATCACATGGGAAGGGAAACATTTCTTGCACTTTCCCCATTTCCATAGTATATCTTCACAAATACAGAGTATTTTTCTGTATGTACTCATAAAAAGCCTATTGTTAATCTTGGGAAGGTAAGAAATTACGTTTGAACATAATAAAAGACTTCTGCACTTTCATTTTCAATAATTTCAGTTACTGCATATATAAATATTTGGCCTGGGGAAAAGGTATATAAAAATTATGGAATACTAGATTTTTCTGATGGATAAATAGTCATGCCTAGCAAAGTGAAATGCACTGCTGTCACTGACTGCTTTGAATGCAGGTATGAAGGATTCTAGTTGAGATATCTGGTAGTAAGTTTTTCCATCTATGTAGAAAATTCTCCCATGCACAAATATTCGTACCAGGAAAAGGCATGTAAGACAAGACAAGAATTTTGTCCCTCCTGATGTGACCTTGAGTTTCTCTTACTTTGTCTTTGTCTCATCATCTTCACCTGTCTCTCTTACTACCCTGCACAGTGAGCCACAGAGGGTCTGGCTTCTCTTGGCAGATCCATGACTGCTTATGAAGATCCCTTTAAACCTTAGAATCTGATAATTCTTTTATGAGAATTATGAAATGAAACCATCTCATTTGTGATAGAGTACCATGTGTTTTAGAAAAATGTCTTGTCACGGATTAGTTGAGCTCTTTGTGAGCCTTGGTGCGAACAAAACTCTGCCAGTTTTTTAATCATAGTTCAGAGGTTGGGGGAAGGGTGCTTCCTCCATATCTCCAATCATGAATTCCATCCTCCTTTGCATGCATTAACAGTTGTTTAGTGCTACATCTACACCAATACTAACTGGGTTCCCTGTGAACCAAGAGCAGTATTAATTTGTTTCTTTAGCGCAAAGATTTACATTTGCACAACAGAAGTTCCTCCCCTCTCTGGATCCCGTGCTCTCCTTAAATCTGCTCCAAAGGGTTGGGGGAAAACCCAGAACAGATTTATGGGGCACTCGGGGGAGTTTCATTGCACAAGCATAAATCCTCTTACTGATGGAACAAGTTAGCCGGATACCACCCTAAGATTTGCAAACTCATTTCACATCCAGGTTAAGGTGAGAATTCCAGTTAATCACAGCAAGCTATGGTGCAGATGTGATACCAAATCACAATTAAAGCTGACAAGAGAAGGGAAGGAGAAACTCATACCAGAGAGGAGAGAAAGGATAAGAAATCAACATTATTACATTTGTACTTGATGTACAAAAAGCAAGATATGTGGAAGGAAGTTCCTTTATAATTTTGTGGGCTTTGAATGGTAAAGGAATAATCTGACACGTTTCAGAAAAAACTGCAGTGTGTGTAAATCGAGTGGTCAGTTTGTGTAGAGAAGACTGTAGAATAGAGGAGAAACAAGTAATACACACGCTAATGTTGGTCATAAAAGAGATTTAAGGCTTCTATAAAGATATATTTTAAAAATCATAGTATCTCCAGAAATATATATATATATATAAGTATTTTAGAGGGAGATGAAATGTTAATTATATCTGGAAATACAACAAATGGAATCAGATGATATGACTCCATGATAACAACATAATCCCAGCTGAAATCCAGCCAGTTATACTAATATCGTAAGTTCTTAACAGATAACGTGACAGGTGGAACCTGCAATAAAATGCAAAGGCAGTGTCGAGTGCTCCCATTCAGTGTTCCAGTTAGTCAGCCGTGCTCTTCTTCATGATACACCATACCCACCTGGTTTTTGAAGTTTTTTATCCTTTCAACAATCACCATTATATGGCCACTGAGCATACTCTGTTCTTATTAGGCTAGAGTCATTTCACTTTTAAGGTTTTTCTAATGATTTTATGTACTTCTGCAGACCCTGGGATTCTCCCAAACCTGCTGATACCTCCTTCCTGTGCATCAGTGGTGCCATTTTGTATCACCTCTGAACTTTGTTTTCAGAGAGGGAGGGAATCTTAGGTATAATTCTGTTTCCTCATAATACTGGGAGAGTCTCCAGTGAAAGTGTAGCTGAAATTCAGTTCTGTTAACCACACATACATGTAACTGGCCAATTGCCAAGAAAATCCAACACGGTCACATTTGACTTCAAAAGAGGAAACTTCACAAAAATGAGGGGATTGGTAAAAAGAAAGCTGAAAAACAAAGTCCAGAGGGTCACATCACTCGAAAATGCTTGGAAGTTGTTTAAAAACACTATATTAGAAGCTCAACTGGAGTGCATACCGCAGATCAGAAAAGGTACCACCAGGGCCAAGAAGATGCCAGCATGGTTAACGAGCAAAGTCAAGGAAGCTCTTAGAGGCAAAAAGTCTTCCTTCAAAAAATGGAAGTCTTGTCCGAATGAAGAAAATAAAAAAGAACACAAACTCTGGCAAAAGAAATGCAAGAAGACAATAAGGGATGCTAAAAAAGAATTTGAGGAGCACATTGCTAAGAACATAAAAACCCACAACAAAAAATTCTATCAATACATTCAAAGCAGGAGACCATCTAGGGAGACAATTGGACCCTTGGATGATAAGGGAGTCAAAGGTGTACTAAAGAACGATAAGGAGATTGCAGAGAAGCTAAATGAATTCTTTGCATCTGTCTTCACAGTGGAAGATATAGGGCAGATCCCTGAACCTGAACTAACATTTGCAGGAAGGGATTCTGAGGAACTAAGACAAATAGTGGTAACGAGAGAGGAAGTTCTAAGCTTAATGGACAATATAAAAACTGACAAATCACCGGGCCCGGATGGCATCCACCCGAGAGTTCTCAAAGAACTCAAAGGTGAAATTGCTGATCTGCTAACTAAAATATGTAACTTGTCCCTCGGGTCCTCCTCCGTGCCTGAGGACTGGAAAGTGGCAAATGTAACACCAATCTTCAAAAAGGGATCCAGAGGGGATCCCGGAAATTACAGGCCAGTTAGCTTAACTTCTGTCCCTGGAAAACTGGTAGAAAGTATTATTAAAGCTAGATTAACCAAGCACATAGAAGAACAAGCCTTGCTGAAGCAGAGCCAGCATGGCTTCTGCAAGGGAAAGTCCTGTCTCAGTAACCTATTAGAATTCTTTGAGAGTGTCAACAAGCATATAGATAGAGGTGATCCAGTGGACATAGTGTACTTAGACTTTCAAAAAGCGTTTGACAAGGTACCTCACCAAAGGCTTCTGAGGAAGCTTAATGGAATAAGAGGAGAGGTCCTCTTGTGGATAAGGAATTGGTTAAGAAGCAGAAAGCAGAGAGTAGGAATAAACGGACAGTTCTCCCAATGGAGGGCTGTAGAAAGTGGAGTCCCTCAAGGATCGGTATTGGGACCTGTACTTTTCAACTTGTTCATTAATGACCTAGAATTAGGAGTGAGCAGTGAAGTGGCCAAGTTTGCTAATGACACTAAATTGTTCAGGGTTGTTAAAACAAAAAGGGATTGCGAAGAGCTCCAAAAAGACCTCTCCAAACTGAGTGAATGGGCAGAAAAATGGCAAATGCAATTCAATATAAACAAGTGTAAAATTATGCATATTGGAGCAAAAAATCTGAATTTCACATATACGCTCATGGGGTCTGAACTGGTGGTGACCGACCAGGAGAGAGACCTCGGGGTTGTAGTGGACAGCACGATGAAAATGTCGACCCAGTGTGCGGCAGCTGTGAAAAAGGCAAATTCCATGCTAGCAATAATTAGGAAAGGTATTGAAAATAAAACAGCCGATATCATAATGCCGTTGTATAAATCTATGGTGCGGCCGCATTTGGAATACTGTGTACAGTTCTGGTCGCCTCATCTCAAAAAGGATATTATAGAGTTGGAAAAGGTTCAGAAGAGGGCAACCAGAATGATCAAGGGGATGGAGCGACTCACGAGGAAAGGTTGCAGCATTTGGGGCTTTTTAGTTTAGAGAAAAGGCGGGTCAGAGGAGACATGATAGAAGTGTATAAAATTATGCATGGCATTGAGAAAGTGGATAGAGAAAAGTTCTTCTCCCTCTCTCATAATACTAGAACTCGTGGACATTCCAAGAAGCTGAATGTTGGAAGATTCAGGACAGACAAAAGGAAGTACTTCTTTACTCAGCGCATAGTTAAACTATGGAATTTGCTCCCACAAGATGCAGTAATGGCCACCAGCTTGGATGGCTTTAAAAGAAGATTAGACAAATTCATGGAGGACAGGGCTATCAATGGCTACTAGCCATGATGGCTGTGCTCTGCCACCCTAGTCAGAGGCAGCATGCTTCTGAAAACCAGTTGCCGGAAGCCTCAGGAGGGGAGAGTGTTCTTGCACTCGGGTCCTGCTTGCGGGCTTCCCCCAGGCACCTGGTTGGCCACTGTGAGAACAGGATGCTGGACTAGATGGGCCACTGGCCTGATCCAGCAGGCTCTTCTTATGTTCTTATGTTCTTACCTATACATGCACACTAGTATCCTGTTCCTGTATGTTAGCTCTGGTGCATATGCTTGCATAATTTGTGCAGTCTAATGCTTTGTGATTGTCCTATCTATAATCAAGTCTAGGTTGATTTCAAAGCAAGTTGACATTACAGCCACAATCAAGAAAAGTTATGTACAGAACTCTCACCTGCAGACAGCATTGCATCAAGCTCCTTGCGTGGTAAAGACAACAGCTTGAAAATTCATAATGAGAGATATAATGGGAGAGAATATAAAACTACAAGGACATGTACACAATTTCTTGAATAAATGGAATCCCTGGATCATTGCCAATGTGATTCTAACTGAACTGCAAGCATCCTTGATGCACAATGTAAATGCACTTTACAGGCAGTATTTCCATATGTTAAAAAAGGGTTCAATATATTTCATTTTAGAAGATAATGCTTTTTGGACTCCTTGGTTTCACTATTCTCATTCTACTCACAAAATGGGATAAAGACCCAATGGTACAAAAGCAGTATAAGTAAATTATAGAGCAATCCTATACTCAAATTATGCTGGGCCCGGGCAGTAGTAAAGATACATCGACTATATGCCAGTGGAACAGCTGCTGTATCCAGTGTGTGCTTAGCCCAGTAGGGGAGGGGAAAAGGTGTTACTAGAAAATACAAAAACCATGTAGAAGAAGCAGACATCCACACATCCAGCATACGGGAATCACCATAAGTCAGAGAAGGGTGCCACCATCAACACTCACATGCTACGTACCTGGAATCCATTGAACTAACAACAGTGGACCATAAAGAGGAGAGACCACAAAACACAGCATCCACATAGCTCGGGGGGGGCTGCAAAAAGCACACACTATAGCACAAGAGGTCACGACAATGGAGAATGTTGGTTTCAGTGACTGTCCTTGTTACATGTCCTCATCCCTCCCGTTGGCTGCTTGGCAAAGAGGTCAATGGGATTGTGGCCATGGATTAAAAAGTATAGCATATAGCGTTAGTAGAACATCTCCTGTGCTGCCCCATTTTAGCCATTCCAGCATAACTGAGGGAAACATCTGTTCTAGTACTCTGCCAGATTCTACACCCCATCTGCAGTACAAAGTACCTGTCTAGAGCCTGATCCACAAATCAGATTTCTTGAATATGAGCTGGCTTGGTCTCATTGAACTGGTGTAACCAGTGTAAGTTAAAGTGTTCTAGTTTATCTGGATTACGTGGATTGATATTTCCCTATAACTTTATGCTTTGATCTTTCCATTAAACTTCATATTGTGATCATATGCCAGAATTGAGAGTTGCCTAAACAGTACCCAGCAGCGCCATGGTGCTCGCAAAGGCCTTCAGTTGTGCCCTCAACAAGTAGCCCAGAATCTGAGCTTTCTTTTTAAAAAAGAAAGTGCTCCTAGAAAAAAGGTTTTAAAGCAAAATGTACAGGTACCCTTCTAAGCAATTTCTGAGAAATGAGCCAGCCTGTCTACTCCAACATATTAGTGTTATTAGAAAATGACTGAAGTTATTTTCTGCAAATACTACACAATTAGGTTTGATTGAATGTTAAAGAACACCCCCCCCCGGTGCAAATGTGAGAATTCACTGTCTGGTTAACTTACAGTACAATGGTAAACTCAGAAGTACATCTTTTGTGTTTAATGGGGCTTCCTTCCAGGTAAGAGCCTATGGGGTGGAGGCCTAGCCTTTGGTTTAGGGTTGGGGGGAAATGGGGGTCATGTGCCTTAAACAGCTGTATGACAAACAGAAATTCAATAGGTCAAACCTTTCCTAGTGTGGAAATACAATTAAGGGAAAAGCTTCACTATAACTAGTCTCTAATTTTGGGTTATGGCACACCCCATGGAAGCTATTTTGTGACTAGTGTCCCCAGCACTGTATCAAAATTTGAAATGTGCCTTCTGGTCCAAAAAGGTTGGCAGTCCCTGTGCCAGACCAACAAAAACTTACCAATGTCATCATCTAGAGGAAAAAAACAATCATTTATCTGAATTCCTTATATCAAAGAGAGCTAATCCATGGGCCACAGGAAGACGAATAAAATCTCCCTATAAGAGGAGAAAAATGTTCTCTAAACTTCTCCCTTAGTGCTCTCTAAAGAGCAGACAAAGGGATCTTTTATCCCCAGACTTAGTGGTAAGTGCCACAGCACTATGCTCAGCCTGCCTGCTCTTTAACAGTAAAAGGCAGCACTAGATTGGGGGTGGGGAGAAATACTGCCTTTTATTTTGCCCAGAATTATTCTTAATATTAATATTATATCTGCCTCCCAGATCCCAGAATGATACGTGCAGAGTAAAAGGCAGTGTTTCCAGCCAGCCCCCACCCCAGTGCGTGGAGTGGGGAGGGAGGAAATGCTTTTTGTATGTATGGTTTTGTATTTGCATGTGTGTTTGTATATGAGGGTGAGTAGGAGTGTGTGACTGCACACAGGTGTGTTTGCAAGTGAGAGAGGGGGAGGAGAGAATACTGTGTGCCTCCTTGCCGGGTGAGTGAGTGTGTTGCTTGTGTGTGCTATATGTGTAGTGTGTAGATACACATGTGTATACATTGCCCATCAATGCCAAAAATGTTCAAAATATTAAAAGAAGGAAATTTGAATTGTATGTGCATCTAGGACTTCATGGAGGACAACTGAGGGGAGATCCAGCCTTGGCATTAGTTAAATCAGATTCAGAGGCATTTGGAATTAAATGTTGGTTGCTCTGCATAGATGCCAGAATAAACAAAGCCTGAACAGCTGATTTTTTGTTGTTGCCAGTACCAATTTAAATATAGCTTGCCACTGACATGAATTGTCAGTACAAAGGCCCATCTATGCTACAGTTGTTCACATTAAATGTCTTTGATATTACTTTGACACTGCAAAGCATTCAGACAGTGTCAGTTGGCACAGGCCTACGTATAACATTGTAATATTCATTTCAATCAATGTGTATGCAGAGAATTCAAGAAAGAAAGAGTTTAATTCCTGGAAATCTCCCCAAATCTCAAGATCAACTATAGATGTAAACTGAAATTTTATTTCATTTTCAAACACATAAATTTTAATTAGAAAATTATATATGTTTTAATTTGCTTTTCAAGCTTCATTGGAAAGAAGGAGTCACTTTTATTTGTGCAAATTCTAAGTAATCAGGACCAGCACGAGGCATGACTGGGAGCTTGGGCACCAGCCTGCTCCTGGCCTGCAGCACGGTACGCCCCAGCACCCCTTCCCAATGCAAGCAGTGCAGAGCTTAAATAGGCTTGCCCACCCACCTATCTCCCATGTCAGCGCATCAGTACCCATGCTCCGTGTGCTGCACATGCACGCTTGCCATCAACCCCTTAGGGATTCGTTGATGGCAGGCATGCACATGCAGCACACCAAGCATGGGTAGTGATGCACTGAAATGACAGGTAGGTAGGTGGGGTGGCTGGGCGGGCTTATTTAAGCCCATGCCACCTGTATCACGGGATGCCTGCAAGCTCCTGCTCTGTGATCTGCAGCAGTATCTGGTCGCTGGGTCCTGCAACCTGACACTGGTGCAGAGCAGGCGCCCCAGCCTCCCACCCTAAGTAGATTTTGGCTAAACATTAGCACAAACTTCTTAACTGTAAGAGCTGTTTGACAGCTGAACAGACTTCCTTGAGAAGTGGTGGATTGTTCTTTGCTGGAGTACTGTTTCAGCAGAGGTTCAATGGCCATCTGTCAGGGATGCTGTGGTTGCAAGGTTCATGTATTGAGCAGGGGATTGACCTAGATAACCTCCAAGGTCCCTTCTAATTCTAAAATTCTATAATTCTAGCAAAGGAGTTTGCAAAGTGGTGGTCCATGACCTTCATTCAGGTGGTACACAGCATGTCTACATTAAACACTCATACTGGTTTTTAATTGTCATTTTATTGCTTCTTTTATTTCTTATATTGTATTTTATGGTATTACTATTTTTATTTTGTGGAATGCAGTAGAATAAAATACTGTTATGAGCATGGGGGTTGGAATGGATTATTCCTGTGGGTCCTGTTTCCAGCCTCTGATTTGGAATCCTGTGCCTTGGAATGAGGAACTCACTCTGCTTGTCAGATGAGTCTCTCCTTTGTTAAACAAATAGAGTGGCCAGGTAAGATAATGGGTCTGTGAGTTGCCCAGCAACGGTGAATGGGCCAGGAAGACCCTTTTGTCATTGAAACTCTTCAGGAGAGCCCCGCCCCCCCTGGAGCCCAGGAGAGTTTTGTGGTTTGAGTTGTGTGTAGAGAATGCCTGGGAACGGGAGGCAGTAGAGAGGCTGGCTGTCTGCATCATGGCTATAGGATGCCTCCTGTAATGCAGATGGAAAAGCTGGATATTGGACTGCTGATGCCTTGAACCCCCTCCATCTTAAGCTCAGCTTGGAATGTGTGTAAATAAACAAATCATATTTCATAAAGACACTGCAGTCTCCACTGACCTTCCCAAAGGAAACCAAACCCTGGAGGAATGCAGGGACCCCAGAAATCTCACCGCTTGGAGATTGGGGAGGCGCGCAACAATACAATATAAGAAATAAGAGCAGCAGGCAGAAAAATAATTAAGTGGTCTGCGAAGAATGTGATGTTGCATACTTTGTTGATGTTTTCTGCTTATGTAATAGAGAATATATGGTAACTTGTTTATATTAGAGTGTATATGGTAAGTAGTTAGTTTTGAGTTTAGGGATTCTACTTGTGTACCGCCCACCCCGCTGCACAGCAGACTCCCTGGCCGAGGTGCTTGAGGTGGTCTCGGCTGTGCGGTTGTTCTCCCCCAATTTATTGGTTTTGGGGGATTTCAACGTGCATGCTGAGACCACTCTCATGGGAGCCCCTCGGGATTTCATTGAAACCATGACTTCTTGGGAACTGCACCTTAGTAATATAGGGCCCACCCATGTAGCCGGTCATGCTCTTGACCTTGTGTTTGTCTCGGGAGGGGAGGGTAGTGCTCTGAAAATGGGGGCTGTTTCTTCTAACCGCGTGTCATGGTCAGATCACTATCTGGTAAATATAGGCCTCTCAATGCCGCTCACCCTCCACAGGGGTCGAGGACCTATTAAGATGGTCCACCCCAGACGCCTGATGGAATCTAAGGGATTCCTGAATGCGCTGGGAGATATGGAGCTGTCAGAAGGTCACTCAGTTGAAACCCTGGTGGTGGATTGGAATAGGGAGATTACCAGGGCGGTAGACCAACTGGCTCCGAAACGCCCTCTCCCCCTGAATAGAACTCAGACAGCACCTTGGTACACACCTCGGTTGCGAGGTCTGAGACAGGAGGTGAGACGACTAGAGCGCTGGTGGCGGAAGTCTCGCACTGAAGACGATCGGACACTGGTTAGAGTAGCAATAGCGGCCTACCATGTGGCAACAAAGGCAGCAAAGAGGGATTTCTTTGCTGCCTCTATTGCGTCTGCAGAATGTTGTCCCAGGAGGTTGTTCCAAGTGGTCCGAAGCCTGGTCGGTCCAGTTGCACAGGAACCCATGGAACATTCTAAAGCCTCCTGTGACATATTTGTTAAGCACTTTGCCGATAAAATCGAGCGTCTGAAGTACAAGATTCCGCACACCGTGGATATAAGTAGTGGGCCAGAATCGGCCAGTTGCATTCCGGTCCGATGGGAGCGGTTTCAGCCTCTTCTCGCTGAGGAAGTGGACAAGGTGTTCTCTACTGTGAAGCCAACCACTTGTCTGCTCGATCCTTGCCCCTCGTGGCTCATTGTGAGCTGCAAGGAGAAACTGGGCGAAGGGATCAAGGCGGTGGTAAAAGCATCCTTGGAAGAGGGTGCAATGCCATCAGCCCTCAAGGAGGCAGTGATAAGGCCCATCTTGAAAAAGCCCTCCTTGGATCCCCAAGAGTTGAAGAACTTTCGCCCAGTTTCTAATTTACCATTCTTAGGCAAGGTGATAGAGCGAGTGGTGGCTAAACAACTACAGACGCACTTGGATGAAGCGGATTATTTAGATCCATTCCAATCGGGCTTCAGGACTGGACATGGAACTGAAACAGCCTTGGTCGCCCTGGTAGATGATATGAGGAGGGCGTTGGATAGGGGAGAATACACTTTCCTAGTCCTCCTGGATCTCTCAGCAGCTTTCGATACCGTCAACCACAGTATCCTTTTGGATCGCCTGGAGGGATTGGGAATTGGGGGCACTGTTTTACGGTGGCTCCATTCCTATCTCTCCGGTAGATGTCAACGGGTGGCATTGGGGGATGAGGTTTCAGACCCTTGGCCTCTCAATTGTGGAGTGCCACAGGGTTCTATCCTCTCCACGAGGTGTTACTCGTGGGTGATAAGAGAAGGTTGGGAGACATCGACTTGGTGTTTAACGGGGTGAGATTACCCCTGAAGGATCAGGTCCACAGCCTTGGGGTCATTCTTGACTCCCAGCTGTCCATGGAAGCTCAAGTTTCGGCAGTGAGCCGGGCAGCTTGGTATCAATTACATCTGATACAGAGGCTGCGACCCTATCTTCCTGTACAGCTTCTCCCGTGAGTGATACATGCCCTGGTCTCCTCTCGCTTAGACTATTGTAATGCGCTCTTCGTGGGGTTACCCTTGAAGACAGTCCGGAAACTTCAGCTGGTGCAGAATGTGGCGGCACACTTGATTACGCATAGCCATCGCCGGGAACACATCACCCCGGTGTTGATAGATCTTCACTGGCTACCAGTGGTTTACCGGGCCCAATTCAAGGTGTTGGTATTGACCTTTAAAACCCTATACGGTTTCGGCCCGGTTTATCTAAAGGACCGCCTCCAGTATCACCAATTGAGCCACCTTACAAGATCAGCCATGCAGGATCTCCTCTCGGTCCCACCGGCCAAAACAGCTCGGCTGGTGCGGACCAGAGAGAGGGCGTTCTCGGTAGTGGCTCCCACCCTCTGGAATTCCCTCCCCTACGATCTTCAACATGCCTCCTCCCTGATGAGTTTTCGACGAGCGTTAAAGACCTGGCTCTTCAGGCAGGCCTACAGGAACTTCGAGCTAGATTAGTTTGTAATGTTTTAACTGATGTTTTGATGTTAGTTTTAATTGATGAATATGGTTGTATTATTGTATTGTGTAGTGTATTTATTGTATTGTATATTGTACTTTGTTGCTGCTGTAAGTCGCCTAGAGTGTCCAAAAATTGGACAGATAGGCGACTAACAAATTAAATTTTATTATTATTTATTTATTATTGAGAGGGGGGAATGACTGAGTAGAATGTAGGTGTGTGCTATATGGTGATTGGCTGAGTGTCTGATAATTGAATGTTTATACTTTGAAGCTTTGACAGTTGACAGACAGGGAAACGTTTGTGACTGGACAGGCCATGTTTTGTGAGATAAAAGTATTGCTTGGTTTAGAGATAGGACTTGGATGGTTTATCTTGGGGTAGAGAAATAGGTTATTGGCATAGTAATTAAGGAACTTATTAAGTATATTGTATTTGAACTAAAGAACAGCTAACTGTAACCACACGCTTAAGAACTGAGTTAAGTTCTTAAGAGTTAGGGTAATCTTGCTAAATAGAATATATCTCAGCATTTCTGTTAAAGAGGTTTCAGACAGAGATGGGGAAGACCTCAGCCAAAACACTAAAGATTTGACTGATCTTCTGACTTAGTATAAAGGTAGTAGTTTATTTGAGTTGACATAAGCCTGTACCTGAACTTTCAATTACACAGGAGGCAGACAACAATAAGAACATATGTTTAGGATTCTGTGAGTGCTTTGTTTTTAAACCTAATGTCATACAGATTTTACACCAGAATCCTGAGATAGGAGATGCTTCCAGACTGCAAGATTTGAATCGCACCCAGTCATTTCTTTTCTGATGTATGTGTAATGTAGAACTGTAACAGACTTTCCACATTTCAGTTCTTGTATATGCATGTCCTGCTATGTGAAAAACGTAGGAAACTGTCTTATACCAAGTCAGAACATTGGTCCATTTAGTTCAGCAATCCTCCAGGGTTTCAAACAGGAATCTTTCCCAGCCCTACTTTGGAGATGCCAGGGACTGAACTGGAACCTTGTATGCAAGGCATGGGTTCTACCCACTGAGCAGCCTTGGTTTTTCTAGTTCTTTGGAAAGAGAGGGAAACCCTCTAACAGTGTGAAGTGGGTTAATATTATATCATTATTAGTTGCATGATCTATACATATAGCACGCAGAAATGGGTGGAATGATGCAGCGGAGCCACACTCCCAGCACAAATGTCACTGCTGCTTACCAGGATGGCGTAGAGGTCAGAGTAGCATCAAGGTCAAAGTTCTGTGGGTATGCCAATGAAGCCAATCTGGTACCCCCGCTAATGCATCCATACAGCCCCAACCTCACCACTCTTGCACCATCCTAGTAAGTAGCAGCAATGCTGGTGTCAAGAGGGCAATTGCGTAGCAGCATGCCACTGCACCAAAAGCTCCTGCTTATAGTTTAACCCCACATTCCTCATCATGGGACCCCTTTCTGGACTGTGCTCCTGATCCAGCTTGCAGCCCTGCGCAAGATTCGCATGAAAAATTAATTTATGTTACTCTAAAATTATGTTGCCCCAGTACCTTAAGGACTGCCTCTGCCCATATAAACCAACCTCTTCTCCCAGGCATTTGGCATTATTATTATTATTATTATTATTATTATTATTATTATTATTATTATAATCCACCCTTCCTCCCAGAAGGAACCCAGGGTGGCAAACAAAACACTAAAAACACTCTAAAACGTCTTAAAAACAGTGTTTAAAATATATTAAAACAAAACACCTTTAAAAACATATTAAAGCAAACATCTTTAAAAAAACCTTGAAAAACATCTTAAAAAGCAATTCTGACACAGACTGGGATAAGGTTAGGGTCTTCAGTAGGCACCGAAAAGATAATATAGAAGGTGCCCCTCTTAATATTTAAGGGGAGGGAATTCCAAAGTGTTGCTGCCACAACACTAAAGGTCAGCTTCCTATATTGTGCGGAATGGACCTCCTGATAAAATGGTATCTGCAGGAGGCCCTCACCTAGAGAGCACAGTGATCAACAGGGTATATAAGAGGTAAGACAATCTTCCAGGTATCCTTTCCCCAAGCTGTATAAGGCTTTGAATACCAGAACCAGAACCTTGAACTTGGCCTGGTAGCTAATGGGCAGCCAGTGCAATTCTTTAAGCAGCGGGATTACATATTGGCGATACCCTGCCGCAGAGAGCCATTACGCTGCTGCATTCTGCACCAGCTGCAGCTTCTGGACCAACCTCAAGGGCAGTCTCACATAGAGCGCATTATAGTAATCCTGCCTAGAGGTTACCGGTGCATGGACAATAGTGGTTGGAGTTTTGGAGGGCTTTTGACATTGTAGCCTCTTTTAGGGGGTTAATTGTTCCAAAGTCTTATCTATGTATTGTATTTTTTAAACTTTTTAATTGTATTAGTTTTATATTGGTTTTAATCATTTTATTGTACATTGCTTTGGGTTGATTTTTATGAAGAAAAGCAACTAATAAATTTAATAATAATAATAATAAAAAGAAAATATTTGCTGTTGACTAGCATAAACAAAAGTGTCATATATATTCATAGTGCTATATAAATAATAAAAAGATCAGCTGAGAATATACATATGAAAGGTTTATTATTGGTATTATTCCATACTTTAAAGACTTAAAATAATCATATGTCTAATCAAAACAGAGTGATATTCAGTGTTAGTCAAAGTAGACCCACTGAAATCAGTTTACTTACTAAGATTATGACAAATGTTCCATATCATCCAAAATGTCTTAAACTATAAGCGATGATGGACATAAAGATGTGCTACATAGAAACATAATTTGATTCAAACCCATACTTAAAAGATGTTATTTATTTTTATTTACCAATGTTACATAACAAAAGTTGTATATGGCTACAAGTATGAGAGATACAGAAACTACTAATATATTTTGTAGTTTTCTTTACATATAGTTTTTTAAAAGCAGCAATATTCTAGATTTCTTACTGAGTAATTAAAAAAATATATTCTCCTTTTGTAAAATCTAGAACTGCAAGAACAAAAATATGAAAACTAACTTTTTTTTGTCAAAGGACACGTTTACTGGATTTCTTACACTATATACATGATGCTACAAACTAATAATGCTGCTACATTCTTTAAAAATTGATAGGAATATATGAATTGTTGGAAAAACAGTAAGATAATTACAATATCAGGACAGTCACCAATGTGAGTTCAGTAGAAATATGTCACAGGCACTAATGGAGTATACTAAATTGTGTTTTTGAGCTGCAGTAGCAATCATCATGTCCAAATGGCAAGATTTCAGTTCTCAGCAAACATTTCTACCATTAAAATGTCATTTATAACCAAATCTGAGAAATGTTTAATGTGATTTTCTCAGTGGACAGTTTGAAATTACTTTTACATTTTAGAACCAGATATATTAAAACATAAAGTTCAAGATTTTGGAAGGGACATATGCAATTACAGTTCAAAAAGTGAATTTGCATGAAGGATTCATTCCTTGCTATATGCACCATGCTACCCTAATCCAGCGAGCGAGATGTAGTTATGGAAATAGGCTTAACAAACCATACTTAACATTAACCAATTTAGGGCAAGGTCAGAGAATTTGGGCTTGCCAGCTGAAGCTGATGGGAGTTGCAGTCCAACAACTCTGGTTTAGGTGTTCTCCATCCCTTTAGGATTTGTATTATACATGAAAACCTGGAAGATTGAAACTGGAAGCAAACGCTTCCGATTTTCTCTTTATTATCGCATGAGAGGAGAGGGAAAGTGGGAGTGTGAGAGCAGAAGGCTCACTGTAGCCCATTTTCAACATGCTAAACTATAGTTTAGTGTCAAACCAAATGTTATGCTTTAGCATGGAAGTGGTCCTACTGCATTCCTAGTGTGAATATATGTGTAGAATATTTTCCTGTGTGACCACCTTCTTGATCATAGTGCTGCAGGGGGCAGTGCTTTCAGGTAATTCCTATTAATCTGCAGCACACAGATTTTTAAAAAAACACCCTCCCATTCTTTTCAAATAAATGCACTGTTTGAGACACCTGAGGCTGACTAGTTTGGGAAAAGTTGGAGAGGAGTATTTGCTATTAATTGTTGCTTTCACGTTCTGAGTCTTTTACATAGAAAAGCTCAGTGATAGTTAGCATGATTTGCAGACACAGAGGAATGTTCTGTTTTTACTTGTTTTTGAGTTCTTTAAGAGTTTGTGGGTAGTGAAGACTTTTCTTGTTTCCTATAATTTATTCCTTAGATAGATAGTCCCCAGTATAATGTAGGTATAGCAGACAATTTGCAGCAACTCCATAATTATTTATTGCCTACTAGAAGTTTTAATAAAAAGGAGGATTATTCGTTGCATTTTAGTCAGAACAAGATTCAGAGGAAAAAATTATTGGGTTAGATCCAAAAGTTCCCCTCATTCAGTAGAAGGTGCCTCCTCTGACTGAGGAAACAGATTCAATTAATAGTGCTAATTTTATTAATTAGTATAAAAATGACTCCTACAAGTCTCCATTTAAGTAACTCCTTTCCTGGGAGTAAGCTCCATTGAACTCAAAGGGTTTAAACTACTTTTGAGTAGACATATAGGATTGCAATTAGTCTAACATTATGTATCTGATAGTGGCCAGCCAGATCAATTTTGCCTTCCCCCACCCCCATGTTTTAATGCTAATTATATTATCTGGAAAGCTGTTAATTCTCTGTGCATTTCTAGATGGATCATTTATATATTTTATTGTGTTATATGTTCTCTGATTTTCTTATTGTTACTATGGTCTATGGCTGTTCACAACATAAATGTAATGTCATTTCTCAATTAAATTGAAGTATGCTGTCAGAAAATATTACTTTGCAAACATTTTGCATTTAGATATTTCTACTACATAATTTTCCAAGTTGTTTAAAGAAAGATTACAAACCTTTAACTACAATACCCAGTAGTTGGTAAAACTTTTCCTTATCAAAATCTTTATTCTCATGCAAATATATAATTGAAACTGTTAATCTTTTACACAAGTACAAAAATACAGAATGCTCAGTTAAGCATCACAGATTCAGCATGTTTAAAAATTCCTTTTGCCAAAGAGTTCATCATCACAGGCAACACTCCTTACAGTGGTTCTGAACAATCATTAAGGAGCCCAATGATCAGAATTTTTATTCTTCACAATCCCCTTGCCTCTTCTAATCCCTGATCTCAATGTGAAAAAAATAAGTTTATTATGCGGAATGAATATCACTATTATCAAGTCATGGAAAGTAAGCACAGCATTCCTGTAAATATGATTAGGAACAATAATTTTCATATAACTAATCCATCTACATTCGTCTGAAGTAGCAACATCATCTCTTTTCTCAAATAAATTTCAATACAAAGAAGATGCAGATCAGAAGTGCATATAAGGCATGCTTCTCCTGTAACTGTGAAGTGGCAATCGAGAAATCTTGTGCACAGTGCAATCTGTGAACTTCAGATGAATCCCATTATATGTGATCTTCAAGTCCCACTGTGCAAATTTAAAAAAGGAGGAACACAAGTTCACTTGTATTTTTCTATTTCTATTATTTGGTTTTAGTAATTAACTGCATCCTCATCAAAATGCTAATTTCAAGTACAGCTCTAACTATGAAATTAGAATATCGGGGGGAGGGGTAATGTGTGCAAGGCACTACAAAAGCGTAGCATAATATTAAACTAGTGATTGTTTCATCTTCCTCTGGATCAATACATCACTTTTTGAAAGGGTCTGTTACAGTGTTTCTCCATTCTATGCTGCATCTTTTTGTTCATATTGTTAATTGGGTGATTGGCACTGTTGAAACAACCTCTTACAATGCAGCCTTATACCAGTGTTAAATGTTCACAGAGCAAACAGATCAAATCTAGATATCAATTTTTCTCAGAAATACTTGTCCTCATTGGCTAAGTCACATTCAAGATGAAACACTGCTCTATCTGAAGCTAAGTGCTGCTGTTTATCCATAGGCAAGGCACATTCTATTGAAGACTGTTGTGCTCGTGTTTTACTTCAGCGTCATGGAAACTGGCATTTTGATTATTCCTCCAACAGGAGTCTTTACTCTTCTCCAATGGGAGGTGGTGGCTGACATAGCTTGTACAACCTGCCAAAAACAAATAATAATTATTATAAAAGTCCCCAAGTTTTGTGAATCAGGCTAAAACATTCAAACTTCCCACTGACTATACATCTGTTGAGTCATAAAGAGGATACAGATTGGAAACCAGAATGAAGCCAGTGTCTTTAATGTGTGTATCTTATACTTAGTGAAATGTTTAAATCTAAAAAAATAGTTTTGCACTAACAGTAACATGCTATGATACTTATTTTCCACTACAAGGCCCCATTATCATCTGGAAGTGGTTCATTGCGAATTTAGATGTTTAATACCCTGAGGAAGATTAGTTATATCCTATTTAGGATTTGCCAGAGACTGGGGCACAAAGATTTGAAAATTATACCTTTGTGTCTGTCATACTTTCTCTGTTCTGTGCTATACTATATTATTCTAACAGTGCTGATTGGTTCTGCAGCACATAGATATTTATTCTAGAGGTCATGTGAGACACACCAAAGACCTATTTTCATGACTCTTTGTGCCCATGACAGTCATGACTTCTGGGCAACTAATTCTAACAGTGACACAACTTCTCTGGGCTTGGATGGGATATAAGAAAGGCAACCTCCACCAAAATACATTAAATCACTGCCACTACTACTCTTTCTTTATCTGAAAAGAATTAAAATATATAATTTTATTTAAGCAATTTACACCCCACTTTTCACCATGTGTATTTTTCTCTTACAGAAAAGATATAAAATATACAAGATTGAAAAAATATTTAAAACATCAGATAGTAGAACATAACGCTTTCATGGTGCAAAGATCTAAAATAAAACTGTTTTAACCTGATATCTGAAACTTAGCATGTTAACCATAATTTGTTATGTGATCCTGGTTACAGTGAGTTCCCCAACCCTTAATTCCTTAAATTTAAGCAGATCACTCTAACACTTGTGGACTAAAAATTTAGGAATGCATACACAGAGACTATAGCATGTATCCTAACTTTTCATTCCATGAACAAAAGGAAAGCTACACTCACAGATGGGATCATTCTATGACCACCAGGGCCGGTGCCAGACAGGCTGGTGCCCAAGGGCCCAGTCATGTCTGGCACTGGCCCTTCATTGACCACTACTCTCATTCTGTTCACTGAAGCTCCTGCAATCGAAGACCTTCTATTAGACTAGAAGAGTGGCTGAGTATTAGAACAGAAATAAAATAAATGCCTCTTACAACTTTTTGTAATGCTGTCTTACTTTTTAACCCTTGGATATTACTGTCTGACAGCTTGTGACAGATCCAGTAACAGCACAGGCACTCCCTTCAGTTAAACCGAAGGTTGCTAAAGACCTAAGGTCCAAAATTCATGTGACAAGAAATTGATGGATTGCTATACTAAGTGAATTTGGTCTTGTGAGTTGTGATACCAAAAAGATTGAGAACTATTGGTCTACACCAATGTAAACCTGCATTTATCAAAAGCAAGGAAGAGGCAGAATGGAAAAATAACAGTAGTCTGAATACAGTAAACACAGATGTGGCTTTAACTTTCGCATAAATGTAATTTACTGCAAGATCACTGCCACAAAATTGCAATAAGCATGCCTTTTCTGTTGCTCACCACCACCAACAAAAATATTTTTATTTTTAAATATAAGTGTTCAAATCTGGATATTTTTGTGAACTTGGGGAAGGAAGAAATCTCAGAAGTGTTACCTTTCCCCATTGTGTTTTGATATAACTGGAACCTTGATTTATGCCTACACAAGTATATCAATATTTAATTGTTCTTCAGCAAACAGTATTATATTTTAAACTACCTAGGACAAGACAGACTGTAAACAACAACTAGATTGACATGATCCCTGTAAAGGGTTGTGGAACTCTTATGCAATCCTTGGATTTGTCCATTTATTTTCATTAGGCTTTTTATTTGTTTCAGGTATCTGCAATACATCACTGAATGATAAACTTCTCACAAACTTGGACTGGTAATATTTTTCATTCCAAGGTTTGGAAAACTGCATCATTTTCTTAAATTTATTTTAAAAGCCAGTTTAAGCTTGGAATGACGAGCATCTTTTCAGGAGCAAATTGTACAACTAAAGATTAAAAATAATATTGTTGAAATCTGCCCCTAAGAAGCAAAAAAAAAAAAATCTGTACTTAAATATCAGTAAAAGGTGCAATCTTGAGTCTAGGTAAAGTATTTGACAGAAGCTGGAGAAATGATAGTTTTGGTCAAAGGCAACTGACTGCAACATTTAGTTACCTTGGAGCAGACAATGGTGTTCGGTCCCTAACTCCTAAATTCTTGGCAGTGTTCTGCACTCGAGCTCCCTGTAAGACAGAAAAATGGTTGTTCTCGTGTAGTTAAATTTTTTTTCTTTTCCTCTCCACCAGGACAGTTACAGGTCTATATATTTCAAACAAAATGGTCACAAATGGGATACCTAAATAATCATTTTTACTTGCCATATCAGAAATAGAAGATATCAAAAAGCAGCAGTAAAATAATTGTGAAGAGTTGTTTGCGGTTTCAGAAAATATAATCAAACCATGTTCCCACAGCAAATTTAGTTTCTAAAGACAAAATTCTGATAAAACATTCAAGGCATGAAAAGGTCCACCTACCAGGAGAACTGCACCTCAGGAGAGACATAACTGTGTAAGTAGCCGTAAACTTGAACTATGTAATCAATCTAGAGGAAAGTTATGCAAAGAGCTAGCGAACAGGGTCCAGCTTGCTGAACATTGAAATGAGCCTAATAAGGCTGCATGGAATTTGCAAGGGATGATATCACCCAGGGATCTGCTGGTGACCACTCCCCTTAGCACCAAGTTCATGATGATATCCTGCTAACATCATTACCAAGGAAAAATGCTATACAGGCAGTATGAGGGCCTGCAGAGGTACACACAGAGATGAGGGCTGAAACCTAGAACTGAGGCTAATGCAAGTCGAATAACTGAGGCCCTTAAAGGAGGCACCACGTTGTACTACTGTTGCCCCTGGAAGCAGCCTGCTATTAGTTCAGGTCAAAAGAAAAAATGGGAAAAACCAATATAACTTTCAGTACAAAGATCGGACATAATTCCAGCCGAGGAGTATGCCATCTCTCTGGCCAAGGCTGAAGGAACAGCTGAATCCCTTTCCCAGTCATAGACAGAATGACAAGAATTCCTTAGCAGAGGACTACAGGGTGTCTACCCAAGGAGACTGGGTAGTGAGCTAGGCCCTTTTCCCGGGGTTCTAAGTGAAAGGCTAAGCCCTTCCACAGTCACTGGACAGACTTGAGAAAGCGCCCATTACGTTCCACAAGCAGCCTCCACACCAACCTTAATGCTCAGATGCAATTGCTGAGGAGGAATACATAGAAGTCCCAAGTTTGGCTACTACACTCACTGTAGGACTGCCTCGCCTACCTTAGGGTCAATGTACATCTTGTGCAGGGCAAACTGCATGCAACATTCCTCCCCACAGAATTCCTTCTGACGCAGGCTGTGCGAAACTGCGAGCTGTGCGAGCTGACGGCTGCTGAAAAGGTTACTGCCACATATCACTGACTGCTGCTGAAAAGGGTGCTGCTGCCTATCACTGCCAGTTGAAGAAAATGGCTATAACTGCCTATCACTGTGCTGTGCTTAGATAACGACATTTAGAAAACCAACACAAGGTGATCCAGCCACAAATATGCCCATACAGTAGAAGGAAGCTGACCCAGACCATATAGCAACATCCACAAGGGAAGAGAAGCGGAATGGCGAGGCCCAACTGACCCCACCCCAAGAGTGTGGAGGTCTACTCTTTCATGAACTGTAAAAGCAGGCAAAGGCTGGGTTGGTAAAGCCAAAAAGGACACAACCCAGGAGAGGAGAGACTCTGAATGCTGCCAAGCAAATAAAACTACCCAAGGCAGAGGGGACTGGTAATAGCAAGGTCAAAAGCTGCCCAACAGAGGCAGCAGAAGCAATCTGCCTCAAATTAGTTCCAAATACCAGGAAAGGCAAACACACAATCACCTCGGTAGAGGGAGCATTGCCTCAGAAGGCCAGCGTAACCACATACCACAGAAGGGGGTGGGGCAACCTCTGAGAACCAAAATAATCACACTCAGTGGGGAGGAGCATTGAGAGTGTCCTTCTGCACTGGTCTTGTTTCTGGCCTGACAGGAACTGTAGAAACCTAACATGGTTCATGAGGTGAGAGGAGCGACTCCTGAGAGCTAAAAGAATCACATGCGGTGAAGAAGGGCATTGAGAGTGTCCTTCAGCACTGGTCATGTCTGTGGCCTGGCAGGAACTGTGGATACTTATCATGGTTCGAGAGAAGAGTGGAACCACCACTAAAAGCCAAAATAATTACACAGTGGGGAGGGGCAGTGAGTGTGTCCTTCCGCACTGGTCTAATATCTGGCCTGACAAGCACTGTAGGTAACTTATCCTGGTTCTGCAGCAGCAGCAGCCTGCTTGTCTGGATATGTCGGCAGTTTGCAAACTTCGCCAAGGTGCCACATTTAGAACTGTAATTGCAGCCAGGAAAACCACCCAAGGAATAAAACAAGTGCACACAGTAGATGGGATTGGTTAACCTCTGAATGTAGCCCAGAGATGTATCCAAGGGTGAGAATATCCAAACACCATCAACTATGGTCCAAGCAAGGTACTTGCCGCCGAGAAGCGCCTCTAAGAACCAAAATAATCACACACAGTGGGGAGGTGCAGTGAGAGTGTCCCTCTGCACTGGTCTTGCATGTGGTCTAATCGGAACAGAGGGGAACTTTTCATGACTTTGCAGCAGCTGCAGTCTGCTTGTCTGAATATGTCTTCAATGCCTGAGTCAAAACCTCTGACAAGGACTCACTGGAGGAGTATGCAAAGAAGAGAACCACCAGTCAATCTGCCCCACAGAATAGTGGAGGAGACCCCTGTCAAGTCTGGCTGGTCACCAGCCAAAAAAGGGCAAGAGGTAATCAACATGGTATAGACTCACCTGTTGCCTGGCATACACTCACCTGTTGCCTGGCTTTAGTGGAAAATATGCATTGGAAGAGGGGTGCTGAGTGAATAGGGAACACCAGTACATGCCCACGGACGAGGGAAGCAGTACGGCCCCGAGTGTAGTTCAGCTGGATGGTACCTCGAGTAGGCATTGATCTGCCATAGTATACACACACGAGAAAGGGGAATGTGGTATCCGTTGTCGACACACGTCTGGCTGCTGATCCACCATCATATACACGCACAAGGGTAGGGGATGCGGTATATGTCACCAACACATGCACAAGGGTAGGGGGTGTGGTGTGGAGAGGGGCCAGTACATGCACACAATGGGGAAGGTGCGGTACTGCTCTTGTGCACTGTGAAGTAAGAGCTCAGATACACGCACACAATGGGGAAGGTGCGGTACTGCTCTTGTGCACTATACAAGGGGATAAATCTCAGTACATGCCCACAAAGGGGGGGTGCGGTACTGCTCCTGTGCAATATACATGGAATAAGTCTCAGTACACGCCCATGAGCGAGGGGAGCGGTACAACCCCAAGTGCACTACTGGCAACGAAGTACCATGAAGACAAATCGCAGGTACACGCATATAGTGGGAAGGAGCGCGGTACTGCTCCTGTGCACTTATGTATCTGATCGCCTCTGTGGCTCCTTTTGCAGTTGATTTGTTGGTGTTAGTACAAATCTATCTAATATACTTCACTGAAACATAAGACACATAAGATATGAGAAAAATGGAGGTGGTAGCTGAAGAGCGTACGGGCCAAAAAGTCTCCCCCAATGAAAAGGGTGGAAAAAAGGAATCAGACAAAAAAGGTGGAGGATGAAAAGGCAGGAAAAACTTCATATAGAAGGTGGCCACCCAGGCTCAAAGCACTACGCTCCGCAAGGCAGAGACAGCCTCCCAAGGAGGTCAAAGAGCAACCACCCTGCAGTAGTACTTACCGGAGTCCCCTCCATGGGCGCTAAATGCACCGCAGTTACAAACACAAGGAGCCGCCACTGCGAACTTCTAACAGCATCAGTAGCGAGCCGAGGGGGGGAAAGGGGGCCTCCACAGCAAAGAGCACCAAGCATGCTGCCGCCGCAACCAGAAAACCACCACAGCGAGCTCCTGGCAGCCGCAGTAGCGAGCCACGGGGAGAGAGAGCTGCCACCGCAAAGATCAAAGTCGTCACTGCAGCAGACTCCCTTCTGCTGCAGCAAAGGAATGGCTCGCTGCAGTGAACTCCTGGTGGCCACAGTAGTGAGCTGCGGGGAGAGATAACTGCAAGAAGAACAAAGCCTTTGCTGGGTGGCGAAGTAACGGCTCAGAATAGGGAGGAGTTGCCACCACTGCTGAAACAGGGATGGCACAAGTAGCCTCAGCTGTCCCCCCGGGGAAAGATGGAGGGGGGTAAACAAGGAGCAGAGGTGGCACAAACAGCCCCCACAGTCCCCAAAAATAAAGTGGGACAAAAGGGCAGGAAAAAGAGGGGGGAGTTAACAACCAGCCCAACCAGCCCAAAACTATCTCAAAAGCAAATTCAAAGTGAAAAAAGGAGGGGAAACAACTGGAAATGAAAGCAAACGAACCCCCCCCAGTCACAACATGCTCTAACAGCAACAGAAGTTAAACACTAAACTCTAAGGTAAACAGAAATTCAAGGTGAAAGAAGAAGTGGGGGAAATGAAAACAAAACAAAATGAACCCCCCAGTCGACACACTCTCACACACACTGTTAAACACTAAAACCTTCACGCTATGAGCTGGAGGTAACTGCCTCGGATGAAGGCAAGAATGAACTGGAGTGGGAGGGGCTTGATGCCCCAGGTCTTGACTTCAATACATTCTTGCCTTCGGACGCTAGATGGCGCTATTACCCACGTGATGTCATGCTACCTGGGGAAAATGCAGCACCAATAAATCATTAACTTTTTTGTGGAATTTTCCCCAAAGCTATCCACTCCCAGGGCTTTCTAATTCTTAAGGTTTTTTTAATAGCCTCCAAGACTTCTTTTGCCAAAACAGGTTGGTTAAGTAGAAGCTTTCGTCTATTGGTGATGGGAGTGATATCTATGCCCTGCAAAAAGGTTTCAGTTGCATGTACAGGTGCATTCTCAGCTGAATATAGTTGTAAATAAAATTCAGCAAAAATACCACTTCTTTTGATTCAAAACATAATTCCCCACTTCATTTTCAAATAGAATGAGTTCTCCTGTCCTCACATTTTCTAATACCAATGGCAAGGAATTTGGAGTTTTTATCACCATCTTCATAATATATTTGTTTTGTATACCTTAACTGTGCAATAATTTTATCAAAATCCAATTCCCCAACTTCCACCCACTTTTTAGTTAAAGAATGATAGATTTTGGTACCACTAGTTCATTTATGCACCAATTCTAATTCTTCTAGTTTGTTCAGAAATCTTACCTGCTCTAGTCGCTTTGTGTTTTTAAGGACAGTGAATTAACTTATACCTATGCCCCTTATGACTGGTTTCATGGCATCCCAAACTATAGCATGTGACAGACCATCATTAGAGTTTAGAGTGAAATATTCAGTAATTGAGGATCTCAGCTTGTCAAGTGTTAACTTGTATAGTAGAACCAAAGGGAAGTGCCAAATTGGGTCATGGTGACTTGTGGTTAGGTGCCGGTACACTGACCAGACTGGAGCATGATCAAGAGAGTTCAATGCACAATATCTGAGTCTTGTTAGTCTGCCTAACCAGCCTGCAGTGGCGAGGAGCTAAACTGTCCTCATATATATCCTGTAACAAATTCAGAATATTTCATCTTTTGATTAGGGTGCCCAAATCTTGAACACATGTTAAAACCTTTAAAGTATCACAGCAGAGCCCTTTCCATTCCCTACATAGTGAAACCACAAACAAACTCCAACATATAAACTAGAAAACCAAATAAAAAGAATATTGTTAACCTGTTTTGTATGATGGGAGTATCCATGAGAGCAGCTCCCATTACGTTGGATAACCCCCCGATGCACAGACAAATCTTGACTCCCAAAAGATGTTCTGGGGGGGTTACAGACATAACCCTAATGGACACCCACACCCTCCTCCACCACATAAAAGTAATAGACTACAGGGATTCAAGGCCAGTTGCCCATTATGCCTGAGATATCTGATGTAACTCAATAGCTTCTTGTTACACTTGAGGAGTCATCTGCCGGACTAGAGTCCTTTCGCATCAAAAGAGAGCATGTAGAACTTGCTGTGTAGAATGTCTCAGTCCTTCGTAATTTTCTTTTGTGGTTTTTGAGTTCTGGGTCTTCCCCTCATCAGAGTTGTCATCTGTCACATGTTGCGGTGAAGAAACAGATCCCAGATTCATGACTGAGCAGTCCTATTCAGGATCCACACTGCTCACCCCATATAGAGAGGGGGCTAGAAATGATGCCCTAAACATAGTCTGCCTCATCTCTGACTGGATTACCGCATCCAGTGGGATCATCACTTAGCGGTCACAAAAGACAATTGAATTTCGGAACATGGAATATACGGACATTGCTGGACAATGCAGATAGTGAATGTCCTGAACACAGGACTGCCATCTTCGTGAGGGAGTTGAGATGTTTTAATATTGACATAGCAGCACTCAAGAAGCTCGGAGAGCAGGAGAAGGATAATTGAAGGAAGAAAAAGGAGATTATACCTTCTTCTGCAAAGGACTGCCTAAATAAGGACGATGAATACATGGAGTAGGCTTTGCTATTAATAATAATCTTGTGAAGCTCTTGCCAGAAGTTCCTATTGGCATTAATGAACGACTCTCAACTCTCCAGTTTAAACTCGCCAAAAACCAGCAGGCTACTATTGTAAGTGCTTATCTACCAACATTAGATGCTGATGAAGACATCAAGGAAAAATGTTATACCCAGCTGGACACCATCTTATCAGAGATACTTAAGGAGGTCCAACGAAGAACTAGAGAACTTAAGAACACCTTGTGGATAAAGAAAGCTCAAGAAATCCAGCATTTTGCAGATGCTCATGATATACAGGGCTTTTTTAATGCCAGAAAGGCCATCTATGGACCGACAAATTATGGTATGAATCCCTTACATTGAATGGATGGTACCAAACTTCTTAAGGATAAAGAGTCTATTGCACTGCGTTGGAAAGAGCATTAGCACCACCTCTTTAATCACAACTCTATTGTGGCTGGTAAGGTCTTCTCACAAATTCCGCAACAACAAACTAGAGATGAGCTTGGATGAAGTCAGTAAAGCCATTAGACAAATGAAGAATAACAAAGCTAGTGGACCTGATGGGATTCCTGCTGAAGTCTTTAAAGGTGGGCCTGAACTTACAAAACAACTTCATAAGTTGATTGCTGGAAGATGCAACAGAGGTCTTTGGGTTCTTGGTTCCTGATGCTAGGTGGTCTTCTTTGCTGAACTTCCTGTGGAATTGATTTTGGACTGTTCTTGGCCTTGTTTCTGGATTGTATTTTGGACCTGGACTGATTCTCTGTGCTTGACCTTGGCTTGTTGAGAGTGTGGTGCATCTTGAACTCTGCTCTCCTGGATGCGACAGGGAGCCTTCCTGGTGAACATGGCTCGTGGAGGGCTAGTAGATGAAAAAGCACTTGCACAAGCCCTGAAGGAAGGAAGGATACGAGGGGCAGCGTTGGATGTACACAAGTCAGAACCATTCAGCTTCAGTCAGGGTCCTCTGAAGGATGCACCAAATCTGATCTGTACTCCACATGCTGCCTGGTACAGTGAACAAGCCTCAATAGAGATGCGGGAGGAAGCAGCCCGGGAGATTCGGAAAGCTATTACAGGTGCCAGCCGTATTCTCCTAAGTGTTCTTTTACTGACTGTCTTAATGTTGACAAGTTGTTTTTGCTTATTATATTTGTTATGTCACTGTTTTATTATTTTTTGTTATTAGGAAATTGTTTTTGCAATTGTTTTTGAGATGTATTTTTGTTCCCCTTGCTGTAAGCCGCCTTGAGCACAATTTTATGTGGAAAGGCGGCGTACAAATAAAATGATGATGATGATGATAAGTTCATTGAAAAGATCTGGATGAGGGGGAAATCCTGGAAGACTTTAGGGATGCCATAATTATCACTCTTTTTAAGAAGGGTGATAGAACAGATTGTGGGAACTATCGAGGCATCCCTCTTCTTGCTACCGCAGGTCAAATCCTTGCAAGGATCCTCACAAATCACCTCCTACCTGTCTCAGAAGATATCCTCCCTGAATCCCAAAATTGTTTCCACCCTTCCAGGGGGACAGTGGACATGATCTTCACTGCGTGACAGCTTAAAGAAAAATGCCGGGAGCAAACCCGACCTTTATATATGGCGTTTATTGATCTGGCTAAGGCTTTTGATACTATGAATTGAACAACTCTCTGGACCATCCTTCTGAAAATTGGATGCCCCGATTTATTTATTTATTTATTATTTTATTTATATCCCAGCCTTTCTCCCAGCAGGAGCCCAGGGCAGCAAACAAAAGCACTAAAAACACTTTAAACCATCATAAAAACAGACTTTAAAATACATTAAAATAAAACAACTTTAAAAACATTTTTTAAAAAGCTTTGAAGACATCTTTAAAAAAGGTTAAAAACGTTTAAAAAGAGGGGGTTTAAAAACATATTGAAAAGCAATTTCAACACAGAAGCCGACTGGGATAAGGTCTCAATTTAAAAGGCTTGTTGAAAGAGGAAGGTCTTCAATAGGCACCCAAAAGATAACAGAGATGGCACCCGTCTAATATTTAAGGGTAGGTGCTGCCACACTAAAGGTCTGTTTCCTATGTTGTGCAGAACGGACCTCCTGATAAGATGGTATCTGCAGAAGGCCCTCACCTGCAGAGTGCAGTGATCAACTGGGTATATAAGGCATAAGACGGTTTTTCAGGTATCCTGGTCCCAAGCTGTATAGGGCTTTGTACACCAAGACTAGAACCTTGAACTTGGCCCGGTAGCAAATGGGCAGCCACTGCAATTCTTTCAGCAGTGGGGTGACATAATGGCAATACTCTGCCCCAGTGAGCAGTCTTGCCACCACATTTTGCACCAGCTGCAGCTTCCGGACGAACCTCAAGGGCAGCCCCACATAGAGCACATTACAGTAATCCATCCTGGAGGTTACCAGTGCATGGACAACAGTGGTCAGGCTATCCCGGTCCAGAAGCGGCCGCAGCTGTCTTACCAGCTGAAGCTGGTAAAAGACACTCCTAGCCACTGAGGTCACCTGGGCCTCTAGTGACAAAGATGGATCCAGGAGCACCCCCAGATTATGGACCTCTTTCAGAGGGAGTACAACTATAATTTAAATAATGGAACTTGTCTATGGTCTTCCCACAATTTGCTGCTCCACTATTCTTCTCATTGTTTACTGTGTGTTTTTGATAAGATTTTCTTCATTGCATTAAAAAAGCAAATTCTGTACTGTAATGATAACATTTTCTATATAGCAATTTTGTTTTATGTGTCATAAGCAAAAGCCTTTACATAATCTTGGTCGCATTAATACTGTGGTGTGAGGGCTCTCCTCTCTTTCCGTTAATTCCACGAAAGTTAAGTGCATCTGTTTTTTGTTTCTACTTGCTCCATTTTCATATCCATAATGCCTTATACAAAACTTGAATTACATTTTGTGGTGGATAAATCCCTTCAAAATTATGTGGGGATACTTAGAAATTGCAGCTTTAATTTGACTTATATGTAGGATTGCATACAGAAATGAAGTTATGAAATTTAACAGGGATAAGTGCAAACTTAAACACCTAGGAAAAAGAGACCAAGTGCACAGTTATAAGATAGGGGATACTTGGCTCAGCAATACTACATGTGAGAAGGATCTTGGAATTGTTATTGATCACAAGCTGAATATGAGCCAACAGTGCAATGTGGCTGCAAAAAAGGCAAATGCTACTTCAGGCTGCATTAACACAAGTATAGCTTCCAAATCGCATGAAGTACTAGTTCCCTTCTATTCTGCACTACTTAGGCGTCATCTTGATTACTGCGTCCAGTAATTTAGCATTTTCTGACAAGCTGATGAGATTAAAGAGCAGTTACTGCATGCTGTTGATTTATAGCTATTGTTGACTTAGCTTTATAAACATAAATTCAAAATACTTCCATAATAATTGTAAATAAAACAATACCAAAAGTTATTGGCTTGGTTCTTCACTCTTTGCTATATAAAGGGAATGAGCTTCCTTATTCTCACAAAGAGAAAAGTTACAATTCAGAGCCAGTATCTTGACTATGCAAAGAAGAAAACAATTGTTTTGTGAAGGGGCTAGAACAGTTCCTATGGTAGCGTGATCAATACTAGCCTCCCTTCAGCACTATATTAATGTAGTGCACTAATGCAGACATTAAAACTGGTTCCCTGGTTAGCAGAGCAAAATTGTTAATTTGTCTTACTCAGAAGTATATGGTTATAAGTCAAAAGAGTAAAGTAATATTTAGTTCAAGATTAATTTAAAATACTTTCTTCCCCTGTATATGCTGAAACCTATCTTCCTTATCATACACACTCAGTTCTCCTGTGGTTGTTACAGCTTAACTCAAGGTGTATTTTCTTCCTGAGTTTATCCAGTATTTACTGTAAACTCACCTGCAGCCCCCGTGAACTGATGGGTATGGCTCTAACATTCTGCTTTGACTGAGAAATCTTGGATTCTCAGGCCCAGTCCCTCTCAATCTACACATACTTCACAGATCCTTGTACTTTCCAACTGACAGCATTGTTTTGCAAGGCTAGTAATTCAACCAGGGAAAAACAATGTTGGAAAAATGTAATATATCATAAAAAATAAAGATGGCTTACTTGTTTGCGCATCACATCTGTAGCTTGCAGGATATAGCGAGGAGGTAAGCCATGACTCCGAGCGAGAATTATAGCCTGTTCCAGAGTGACACTCAGAGTGCACCTGCAATACAAAATCAGATAAATCCAGGAAAAAATCCACTTATGGAGTACTACATCTATGCGTAAAAATGTGTAACTGTTGGTCCAAAACTGCAGTAGGATGATATCTTGATCAGGGCCAACTAAAAAGTCAAAGTGAGTACCTTTCTAGTTTTGGAGAACTCTTCTTACCATCCAGACTGAAGAAGTCTGGCAAACCTCAAAGCTTGTTCACTACTTTGTAACATTTTAATTGGTCCTAATAAAGGTATTGCCGTTTACCATTACCAACATGTGTGTAAGTATTCAATGTGGATGAGTTTACCAAACTCCATCCAAAAATTCTTTGTCGTCCCAATGACAATGGGTAAGCACTGGAAGGCCATATTTACTTTCCTGCAGATTGATATAGGCACACAGGTTGTGCATGCTTCCAGTATCTAGCCATAGCAATCTGCACTGGATGGAGGGGGGCTCTGCTAGGTTTCACTACTGTCATGCTGTTGCCTAGAAAAGATTAGGTAGCACTGCAAGTTTAGGCTTCTGAATCCTTCAACAGCTTAATCCAGGATGGCCATCTCATTCCACAGCTATCCCCAAATCCTGAAAAATGACATGTAGATTGTATACCTCAGTATTTCTGCATGAACATTATTACACATACAGTACATACGTGAATGTACTATATAATTACACTCATAGTACACACAAAAGGATGTATTTAAACATAATAAAAACAGCACTAATAATTATAATAAAACTGATCACTCTTATGTCTACAACATAATTATGTTTGCAAAACACAAAATTGCAAACATTGCAATCCATTTTTGTTACTTACATTTAAATATATACTTTAAGTAATCCTTTTGTATGTACTATATTTGTATTATGTACATCATTATTTGACTGAAAACATCAGCAGTACATGATAAATCCCTTAAGAGAGAAGTAGTTTCTAGGTGACTTACAGAAAAATAATGCAGAGTTAAAAACATAGCAATCATCAATATACTAACAAAACAACCACCTCAAGAACCACAACAGCAGTAAAGCAGCAGTATATGGGCAGCGATAATCCACGAAACCACCAAATGCCTATGAAAAGAAGGTCTTAAATCTGACACCAAAAAGATGGTAAAATACATCAATTACATGTATGTACTACACATGCTAATTGCAATCATGTTATTATTATTTATTATACTTGTATACCGCCCCATAGCCGAAGCTCTCTGGGCGGTTTACAGTAACTAAATGTTTTTTTTTATCATTAATTTTTATTCAAATTTTCAAAAACAAAACAAAACAAAACAAAAATAATTAAACAATAAAATAAAATGTTGACTTCCGATTTGTCGCAGATCAGTTATAGGTCTACAATATATAACAAACCTGTCTCTTAAATTATATTACAAAATCACTTTCCTCCAGTAGTTATCTTAATTAATCATCAAATCTCATAAACATTACTTTATTCTTTCCACAAAAAGTCAAAGAGAGGTTTCAATTCCTTGAGAAATATATCTATCAATTTTTCTCCAAATAAACATGTCGATTAATCCATCTCATCAAATCTGTTAGGTCCAATAATTTCAATAGCCATTCTTCCATTATCAATGTTAATTCCATCTTCTATCTTCAATAATCCTGTTAAGTCCAGTAATTTCAGTAGCCATTCTTCCATTATCAATATCCCATAATAATCTTGCTGTCATAGCCATAGTCATATAATAAGAGTCTGATGGGAATTTCCTTTATCACAAATATTTCCTTGCCATCAATTCTGAATGTGTTGCTGAAATATTGTTGTAAAGTCATATCTCTGTTCTTTTTTACGAAATGCACTGGCACATCTCTTGAGAGTTTTTCCATTGTCACATATCTGTAATTAATTCCATAGATTTTTTCTATGTCAAGCTCCATCACATCATTCCAGTCCAGAAATTTATCCAAGACATTGATAGCTTTATCTCTAATATCTTCATTAATTTCTTCAGAGACAACGTTGAATTCCAAACAGTAAATTTTATCTCTAATATCCATAAACTCCAAGTCTTTTTCCAGTTCCACATTTGTTCCAATCTCCAGGGCTTGCATCTTCCCTTTAATTTTTCTTTTTTCATCTTCTAATGCTTGTCCAGTTGTATCTCTGATCTCATCAACCTCCTCTCTCACAAGATCCCCTATTTCTTTAAGCTCCTGCTTCATTTTGCCAAATTCAATTTTCATCTCCTGTCTACCCTGTCTCAGGGTTTGTTTCGTTATCTCAATCTCATCCATTATTTTCTGAAGCATATTTACTTCCAGGATCTCAGCCACTTTCTTGATTGCCATTCTTAAAACCACGAAGAAGAAAAAAAACCACTTCTTATTCCAGCAACAATTGGGTTAATATTCCAAGCCTGATGACATCACAGTATAGACAGCACAGCCTGCCTTATCTCTTTTATGTTCAGGAATACAAAACAAATTTAGTTCACAGCATCAAAACAGTTAGTGGCATCGTGAACAAGCAGATTCGTCAAAATGAAATAGACCAAAAAAAATAGTCCCAGACATATAATACTCCAAAAGTTCATAAATCAGATTTGTTTATTTTTTTTTTCTCCTCGGAATAGAAATCCCTCATCCGTTTGTATCTTTAAAATGCACAAATTCCAGGCCAGCTTTTTGCAATAATAACAAAGATAAGCTTTTTCAATTTCTTTCCTCCTTAATTTCGTGAATAAAAGAGAAGAGTTATAACTCACCCAGGGATTTTTTATAGCTGATTCATTGACAAATCTCTTTTTGCTGCAACAATTTAAACCAGATGATAAAAATAGAAAGAAGGATGCTTGCCTGTTAAAATCCGTTTTCCTTTGAAGAAAAGATAAACGTGTCGCTTAATCAGTTAGATCTTGTTTGGAAGTCCGTCCGGCACTGCTGGCTGAACCTTCTCTCATAAACTAATGAAATCCAGTCCTCCCAACAAACACAGGCTTTTGTGGTTAATCTCTACGTTTCTCCCTGCCCGGGAGAAAGTCTTTACCAGTCAAAAAAAAAAGTTCTGACTGATTTTAAAACTGAAAAAGCTTCCTCTGAGACGAGAGCTCGTCTCAAAGGCAGGCACAGGCGAAGTCACCCTTCCCGGAAGTCTACAGTAACTAAATGTTGAAGGTATTTCCATGAATTTTGCCCCCTGCATGACACTCTTTCATTAACCAATTGCGAAATTGTGGTCTTAGATGGCCAGCACAATTAAATTTGTATATCCCACTTGCCAGAATTGATTTATGATTTACTAGCTGGTTTGCCCATGATTTCACGAAGAAGTGCCCCACTCATTCTAAAATGCATGCCCAAATACCCCATACACATACACCCTGAATCTTTGGACTAAGCTTTCCTTGATACTGAATGTATCCTGAAAGTTAGGTTAGGGATTGGATAAAAGTGATCTTGATTCATAAGCAGCAAAATTTAGAAATCCATTATACATTAGGGATGGCACTAAGGAGGCAGGAGAAAATTTGGTGCCCTGGGGTTTTGGGACTCCATAGACTATTACAGCACCTGTTCTAATGCACACATCCATATATAAACAGGTTGAAACTGTGCACCATGTGAGAATTAAAAATTCCATATGAAATTAAGCAACTCTATGATTATTTTTTTCACAAACAGGTAAAACTAAAGCTTACAAAGCACATTCAGCATGTTCATGTGAAAACAGAAAATTGTACCTGGAACTCAAGTCCACTAATCCTATCTGCTAGGCAACACATATACTTCAATCTGATGAATGTTTACTCAGAAGTAAGTCCTACTGAGTTGAATTCTATTATAAATTGTTATGAGCTGCTGTGGGGTGGGGGTGGCAATTAGTACTTCAAGGCAGTTAGAAACAAACCAACAATCTAGGATTTTAGCTTTGGACTCAAAAACCAAAATAAGAGATTCTTTTTAGGATTATGTTAATTTTAATAACTGATGGTGAATTTACATAATTGGTTAATTTGTATACATTATAGCAAATATGTTCCACATGGCACTGTGAAGGTTAAAAAGTTCATTGATTTTATTTCTGGTATGATCCTATTCAGATCAGACACTTGCTTGGCATAGATTTCTTTCTAGAGAGAGACAGGATTTGTGACTTCAATGTAAAATTGGAAAATACATTGTAAAAAAATGAAAGCAAAAATAATTAGCTTTTCAAAAGTTTAAATATTAGCTTGGATACTGGAAGGCAAACACATCTTTCAAGCAACTTTAGCTTAGTGCTGTTAAGCACAGTTCAATTTGGATCTTTGTGAAAGAGAAGAGACCTACGTCTTACCATAAAACGGTCTTCTACATCCTGTAACAATGCTCTCAGGTGGGACTTGAGCTCTACCTTGTGGTCGAAGACATGGTTTGATTTCTGTCATGGCACTGTTTGATTTTTCTTGAATCCTCTAGCTTTCCCTTAGCCTCAGGAGGCCAGTTCTTACATTACAAGCCAAGACATAGTATACAGAACTAACAAACAGTACAAACAGATAACCTATGGCACTCTCTGCTAAGAAGAAAAAATGTAGGAAGAACCTGGACATGTGTATGGTCCCTGAAAGATGCAGCCCAGGCAGGGCCCTGAGAGCATAGTTATATGCACGTAGAACACCATTTTGCGATAAGACCAAAGGTCTCTTCTCCTGTGCATGTATGATGCTCTCAGGTGTGACATACCCAAGCTGACCCATGAAGGGTGGGAAAGAAATGGTAGGCTGCCTATAATTTTGGAAGAACATGCTGCAGTACTCTTCTCCCAAAGGCTGCCTCCGCAGAGGCATACATATCACTTGTAATGTTTAATGAATGTATTGGGAGAAGCCCATGTGGCTGCTCTACACACCTCGTGAAGGGGTGCATTGAGGGAGAACACTGCTGAAGTGGCTTCTGCCCTAGTGGAATGTGCATGATCTTGGTTGGCAGCCACATATTGTGACTGGTGTAAGCTAAAGAAATGCAAGCCTTGATCCATCAAGACAGGATGGGTGAGGCAGAGGGGTGAAATGATACAAACAAGGAATCCATCTTAAGAAACTGCTTAGTTCTGGTGATGTACTGCCTTAAAGCCCGTCTCACATCTAATAAGTGCCTGGCCTTCCCAGCTGGATGAACAGGTGAAAGACAGAAAGATGGTAAGATGAGCTTCTGCTGACAATGAAAAGAGGACAGGACTAGGACGGAAAAGAGGGTTATTACATAGTATTACCTTGTCTTTGTGGAAAATACAAAGTAGTTTTATCCACTGATAGAGGCTTGTTGACCCTTAGGCAATACTACCTCTGGTTGTTTTTCATCATGTCTAAAAAATCCAAAGGGACCTGGATAGACTAGAAAATTGGGCTGAAATTAATAAAATGACATTCAATAAAGACAAATGCAAGATTCTACATTTAGGCCACAAAAACAAAATGCATGGGTACAGGATGGGAAATACCCGGCTTAGCAGTAGTGCGTGTGAGAAGGACCTTGGAATTGTAGTGGACCGCAAGTTGAACATGACCCAGCAGTGTGATGCTGCGGCAAAAAAGGCAAATGCAGTTTTGGGCTGCATAAACAGAGCTATAGTTTCCAGGTCGAGGGAAGTAATAGTCCCACTATATTCTGCATTAGTCAGGCCTCATCTGGAATACTGCGTTCAGTTCTGGGCACCTCATTTTAAGAAAGATATAGACAAGTTAGAGCGGGTTCAGAAGAGGGTGACGAGGATGATAGCCGGTATGGAGAACAAGTCTTATGAGGAAAGGTTGAAAGAACTTGGCATGTTCAGTCTGGTGAAGAGAAGGCTGAGGGGTGACATGATTGCACTCTTTAAGTACCTGAAGGGGTGTCACATAGAGGAGGGTACAGATTTGTTCACTGCTGTCCCAGAGGGTAGGACTAGGTCTAATGGTTTTAAGTTGCAGGAGCGTAGATTCAGATTGGACATTAGAAGGAACTTCTTGACAGTAAGGGCAGTTCGGTAATGGAACCGACTGCCTAGGGAGGTGGTGGGATCCCCTTCGCTGGATGTCTTCAAGCAGAGGCTGGACAGCTATCTGCGGGAGATGCTCTAGCTGTGGATTTCCTGCTGTGAGCAGGGGGTTGGACTTGATGGCCTACAAGGCCCCTTCCAACTCTATGATTCTATGACTGGCAGAGAAGAAATAGTCTAAGAAAACATCTCACAAAAGGATGAGATCCCAATGGTTTATCCGGGGACTTAGACAGAATTGCCGAAAGAGCCAACGCCTCACATCGCAAAGTAAGTTTATTTATTATTTTATTTATTAAAATATTTATACCCCGCCCTTTCTCCAAAGACTCAGGGCGGCTTACAAATAAAACCATAATCAAATTAAAAACCATAGACAATTAAAATAAATAAATAAATAAAATCAAGAAATATACAATTTAAACAATTAAAAATAAATTAAATCAGAGATAGATTAAAAATAGCTAAACATTATTAATTAAAAGCCCATCTAAATAAAACAGTCTTCAGCTGGACACGAAAAGACGATAGCAAGGAAGCTATGCGAACTTCATTGGGGAGGGAATTCCATAATCTAGGGGCAGCCACTGAAAAGGCCCTATGCTGTGTCTGCGCAAGAAAAACTTGCGAAGAAGATGGAATAGTGAGAAGGGCCTCACCAGATGATCTCAAAGGCCGAACAGGTTCATAGGGGGAGATACGATCTAACAGATAGCCTGGACCTAGGCCGTATAGGGCTTTGTAGGTCAAAACCAGCACTTTGAATTGTGCCCAGAAACAAATTGGCAGCCAGTGGAGCTGGTACAACAGAGGGGTTGTATGTTCTCTAAGTCCAGCTCCAGTTAACATTCTGGCTGCAGCTCTTTGTACCAATTTAAGTTTCCGAGCAGTCTTCAAGGGCAGCCCCACGTAGAGCGCGTTACAGTAGTCTAATCAGGATGTAACTAAGGCATGTGTCACCATAGTCAGGTCTGACAAATTAAGGAATGGGCGCAGCTGGCGTACCAATCTTAGTTGAGCAAAAGCACTCCCGGCCACAGCAGAGGCCTGTGCCTCCAGGCTCAAAGCCGAGTCCAGGAGTACTCCCAAGCTGCGAACCTGTGATTTCAGGGGGAGTGTAACCCCGTCCAGCACAAGTTGAATTCCTATTCCCTGATCTGCCCTCCGACTGACAAGGAGCACCTCTGCCTTGTCCGGATTTAATTTCAGCCTGTTCATCCCCATCCAGTCCATCACTGATACCAGGCATCGGTTCAGAGTTGCATGGACATACCATCCTGAAGAAAAGTCAAGAATTCTGTAAGGCCAGCTCTGCTGGGTACACAGTGCCTTTCTTGACACCATGATGAAAAGTCCCTCCACGTACTCTGTTATAATCTTAGGGTGGACAGACGTCTGGATGCCAGCATGGTATCCACACTGCTTATGTTAGATTCTCATGAGTCTTTGCCAGTCAATGTCCACACATGAAGATTCAGCCAGGCTGAAGCAGATGGCTCTGAGTTAGCAGGTCCTTCTGGAGTGGCAATGGCCATGGGAAGGATGTCACCAGACTGATTATCTCCAAGAACCATGGACAACAAGGTCAATGTGGAGCTACCAGAATCACTCTGACTGTTTCTTCTCAAATCCAACATAAGACCTGAGATAGCAGAGAAATTGGTGGAAAGGTGTATAGAGTTCCGGGGGACCAGTGGACTGAGAGAGCATCTGTAGCCTCTGCTGCTGGATCTGCATAATAGGAGAAGAACCAGGGAACCTGATGCTTCTGAGGCAATGCAAGGAGATCCACGTGGATCTTGCTGAACCTTCTGCATATCTGTCTGAATACTTTAAGATGTAGTTTCCACTCTCCCTGCTGTATCTGCTGTCTGCTAAGCCACCCCACCTGCACATTGTCTTCTCCCTTGAAATGTTCTGCAACCAGAGAGTGTAGATGTAGTTCTGCCCAGCTCATCAAGGCCCCCACCTCCTTCTGAAGAATCACAACAACAACAACAATAAATGTTTCTGAGCAGGCATCAGCACCCAGCAATGATGCTGGGAAGCTGTATCGCTCTAGAATGGCAACAATGTCCACTGAAGAGGAGGCATATGATGTCTCACCCATGGGGTGACCTGAATCGCCGAGATCGTGAGTCCCAGAATTTTGACCAGCTTCATGAGATCCACTGTGTGGGCAGACTTGATGGAGTGAACCACTGACTGGAAACTTGGCCATTCATTCTGGTGACAGCGCTATAGTTCCCACCTCCGTATCTATTATGGTCCCCAGGTGCAAAATACACCAGGATGGATAGAGGTGGCTTTTCTGCTGGTTGACAAGGAAGCCATAGTCTTTAATGCATGTCAATGTGCAGGAAAGGCCCTCCTGAGCTTTTGACTTTTATAGCAATTGAATCAGTAGATCACCTAGGTGTCTACCCTTATCAGCCAGAGGTCTGCCACCAGAGTAACCACAATCTTTGTGAACACTGGGAGCAGACACCAAACCAAAGGCATTTTCCTCTATTGAAAGTGCTGGCCGTTCACCATGAATCTGAGGTAATGTCGATGCCCCTGATACGCTGGGACAGGTAGGCCTCCTTGAAATATATTGATGCCATCCAATCCACCATTCACAGAGTCTCTTTGATAGATATCAGGGTTTCCATCCTGAACTTGTGATATTGGATGTACCTGTTGAGATGCTAGAGATGGAGTACCGCCCAGAATGAGCCGTCTTTTTGGCCACTGTAAAGAAAATGGAATAAATACCCAAGTAATGGTCCCCTGGTGATACTGGTTCAATCACCAAAATGTGCAGGAAATGGTGAATAGCTTCCTGTATCCTGGCCTTTTTGTCTGGATTTGAGGGGAAAGGGGATGGGAGAAATCTGTGTGGAGGTGTGCCTGTGACCTCTAAATGGAGGCTGTGCCTGATAGTCTGTATCACCCAGTGATCTGGAATGATATTGTTCCACTTGTCCGAAAAAAGTTGTAGACAGCCTCCCACAGGGGGGAGGGCGTAGTCAGAACTGTTGTTTGTGTGCACGAGTCAATGCTCCTGAACCTGGCTTTTCAGGGAATTGCTGTCATTGCCCTCTGTAGGAGAAACGCTGTCTGACTCAAGGTCAAAAGGGCCAAATATCCCTACCCCTTCCAGACTGATTTGAGGTATGAAAGGATTGTCCTGGAGCATACGGATGGTAAGTTTTTCAAAACTGCATTCCTTTTCTTTGGAGATGGCATAGACTTCTTGTGATTAGACTCGACTAACACCTTCTCCAAGGCTCCATTGTCAAAGAGCTTTGCCCCCATATAGGGCTCAGTGGCCAAATTCAAGCTGGCTGTGGCATCAGCTTCCCAATGATGTAGCCACAGGGCCCTTCTGGTAAACACACCTGCTACCAGTGCCCTAGCAGAAAGTTGGATTGCATCCATTGAAGCATCCACCATAAAAGCTACTGCTATTGAAACCTTCAATAGGATTTTCAAACCCGGGCAGGATCCTGCTGAGAGCTGTCAAACAGCTCTTCCAACCATCGTAGGGTATCTTGTGCAAACACTGAAGCAGAAGCCACTGCCCTTATCAAAAGGGCACTTGCGTCAGGCTCTCACCATAGTCCCAAATCCAATCTGTTTTCAGCTACATTCTTCAGTTGCGCATCAGAATCCTTCTGATTCAGGGAGGGGTTTACTAAACCTTGCATGGGAGCATATATGAGAGGGAGTTTCAGTTGATCCCTAATGGACTGATCCAGAAGATAATACTTATTTGCAATTAGGACCAACTTCTTAAACTGCAAGGGAGTCTCAAAATCCACTTTGATGACCTTAGGAGGCATGGAGAGAAGTTTAGCCACCCTGGACTTAGGTTTAGGATCTGGACATACTGCCTCCACTGTCAAGGTAGCTGAGTCTGGGATGGAAGCATCCTCTAAAGTGTTCAAATTTAATGCCTCCATACCCTTGCATAACAGTGTAGATAATGTGGTTCCTGAAAAACCCGATTTGAAGGCCCCACTCCATTCTTCCTCATCTAAAACAAGTAACTCTGTGTCCATATCATCTAAAACCTCCAAAGGGTGAGAAGCCCTGCCTCTGTATACAGAATGAGGGTCAGGGGAAGAATTCATGTGGTCTCTTCAAGACTGATGCATTGATAAAGATTGCGGAGCCTGAGGGAGCATAGATTTGCATGGTCTGAGACAGACCAAGCTGAGGCAGGTGGATAGCCAATGAAGGTAAGGGAGCATTAGGAGGAGGAGTTCTCAAGGGTTGAATTCTCAAGGGTTGTAGAGTAGCAGCCAGGTCTCTAGACAAGTCTTCTAGCAAAATGTCTAAGTGTAACAGCATCTCAGGGGCGTAACTGAATAAGGAGAGAGATTTGGTTCTTTAAATTCCCTGAAGTTGAGTGATGGCTGTGAGACGACATCATAGTCTGTACTGGCTGTGTTTCATTAGGCAGGACAGCATCCCTAAAACCCACAAATGTCTCAGCCAATGAGCTGGAGGAAAAAAACTGCTGCCGGATCCCTTCTCTGTTGCTCCCCTTCCTCATCAGACAACTGCTCCTGATCTCTCAACACGCAGCCCCTGATGCTCTATATCACTTCCCACCAAAATGCCTTCTCCCCCTCCTCCTTCCTTGCATCCTCCATTTTGAGCTGAGTTGCTCCAGTGAAAATAACATGGGCCTATCGCTCAAGTCTCTGTGACACCACAAGGACACCGTGGGGAAAGGCTAGAGCATTGGGGTGTGAGACACTGCAGACATGGTTGGAAGGTGTCCCCCTCTCCATCATTAAAGATGCCTCCAAAACACCTTCCAGCTTGTTGGAAGAGGGGTTGGTGCTAGCTGCCTGGCTTCCCACTGTGGCTGCTGCAGTGTTCTGAGCTGCTGGACGATAAGGAAAGGGTGGTAGCGGCCAGGCCTTCCTAGGTGCCATGGCCGATTTTTCTTTAGCTATTGGACTATGACTTGGGAGACTAGGGTTCGAATCCCCGCACAGCCATGAAGCTCATTGGGAGACCTTGGGCTAGTCACTGCCTCTCAGCCTCAGAGGGAGGCAGTGGTCAGAGCTTGGAAAAGTTACTTTTTTGAACTACACCTCCCATCAGCCCAATCCAGTGGCCATGCTGGCTGGGGCTGATGGGAGTTGTAGTTCAAAAAAGTAACTTTTCCAAGCTCTGGCAGTGGTAAACCACCTCTGAATACCGCTTACCATGAAAACCCTATTCATACGGTCTCTATAAGTCAGGATCGACTTGAAGGCAGTCCATTTCCATTTTTCATTGCAGGAGGCAAATGGGAATGCTGCTGTTGCCAGGCTAAGGCTTCCCACTAGGGAAAACAGGCAGGCAGTGAGATAGCGCAGCTTGGAGCGAGATAGCTATAGCACAGCTTGGGTCTAAAAAGGGGCCAGTAATTAATGGTAGAAGGACTGAGGACTTGCTGTAGGACGGGAAGGCCAAACAGCAACAGAGTTTTGTTTTTTAGTAACAGAAACAAGATTAGACAGATCAAAAACATACATTAAGACACAGAATACAAGCCTGAAATGAGGAAGAATCAAAGCAGGGAGCAGAATTATTATTATTATTATTTATTAAACTTTTATACCGCCCGACTAGCAGAAGCTCTCTGGGCGGTGAACAACAAAAATACTAAAATACACAATATAATACAATAAAAACAAATAACAATAAAACAGTCTAAAATCAATTACAACAAATGAAAAATCAATAACTTAAATTAAAATGCATTGGGAAAGAGGAAGGTTTTAACTTGGCGCCGAAAGGATAGCAGTGTCGGCGCCAAGCGTACCTCCTCAGGGAAACTGTTCCACAGTTCGGGGGCCACCACTGAGAAGGCCCTAGATCTTGTCACCACCCTCCGGGCCTCTCTATGAGTCGGAACCCGGAGGAGGGCCTTCGAAGCAGAACGCAGTGAGCGGGCGGGTTCATATCGGGAGAGGCGTTCCAACAGATATTGTGGTCCCATGCCGTATAAGGCTTTATAGGTTAATACCAACACTTTGAATCTGGCCCGGAAGCATATTGGCAGCCAGTGCAAGCGTGCCAGAACAGATGTTATGTGATCGGACCGCTTGGTCCTTGTCAACAATCTGGCAGCCGCATTTTGCACTAGCTGCAGCTTCCGAACTGTCTTCAAAGGCAGCCCAACGTAGAGCGCATTGCAGTAGTCCAAACGCGAGGTTACCAGAGCATGTACTACCGATGTAAGGTCCTCCTTACTCAGATAGGGACGTAGCTGTGCTACCAACCGAAGTTGGTAGAACGCATTCCGTGCCACCGAGGCTACCTGAGCCTCAAGTGAAAGGGAAGAGTCTAGAACGACTCCCAAGCTCCGAACCCGGTCCTTTAGGGGGAGTGTAACCCCATCCAGGATAGGGTATGTATCCACCATCCGATCAGAGAAACCGTCCACCAGCAGCATCTCAGTCTTGTCAGGATTGAGCCTCAGTTTGTTAGCTCTCATCCAGTCCATTGTCGCGGCCAGGCAACGGTTCAGCACATCAACAGCCTCACCTGAGGAGGATGAAAAGGAGAAGTAGAGCTGCGTGTCATCAGCATACTGATGACAACGCACTCCAAAACTCCTGATGACCGCACCCAACGGCTTCATGTAGATGTTAAAAAGCATGGGAGACAGAACCAACCCCTGTGGAACCCCACATTGGAGAGCCCACGGAGTCAAGC